>NC_024315.1:224990-308363 GCF_000523025.1 Cynoglossus semilaevis | reverse complement strand
GAAGCTGTTGCTGAAGCAGCTCCTCCTGGGATACGTGAATGAACTGTGGAATATAAGTCCACAGTGATGCACAGGCAGAAAGTGGCTCAGATTGTTTTAGATCTTTGATTCACACTTTTCTGGAAGCTCTGTTAACCTCTAAGGCCTACCACGTTTATTAAATTTCCAATTCTTGACGGAATGAAGTGATTGATAATGAGCGATGTGGTTGAAAGCTTCGACGCTTCGAAGACTTACAGCTGTCAAAGTCTACATGAGCAGAAGAGACCTTTGAACACACTGAGAAATTTCCCCCTCAGTAATTTCCCTGATTGCTTCTTATCGCTCACGACAAAACTATGAGCTGCACAGGTGACACATTTACACTGCACTTCCTACCTGTCCTACACTTTGAACTTCAGCTAACTGTGGGTCAGAAAGCATCAAAGTGGCAGAAAACAGCAGTTCTTTCCATTGCCATTTTAGCATTTGGAGCACTGGTTAGTTGGATGTTTCAGTGTGGCCTGTGCTCCTGCACATTTTTGGCGACACATTTCTGGACGGCTTCTGCTACTTTCTGTAGCCTGAGGGACTGAGACACTGCAAACGTCCTCATTTTACTTTTATGCCGTAATGTTTTTGACATTGTGTGCTTTCATTTGGTCGTCTCTTGACCGGTCAATTCTTTCCCTCCTCTGTTGCCCAAGAGCAGAGGTCAGAGATGCAGGTTTACCACATACTTATGTGAGTCCTTAATTTGTTAGTTAAATTATTTCCTGGTTTATTTTTGACATTAGGATTATTCAAAAAATAACGTGCTATTTACAGATCTACACCTTAACTTCTGCTATCCGGCTGTTTTCCCATCGTTTTCCTTAATGACAAAATAACAACAACTCAACCTGGTCAACTACATTTGAAACCTGCCACTGATACACAGGTACCTGAAACTTCTTGAAATGTGGCAGCGCTGCAGACAATGGCTTACCCGAGTTACTAGATCTCCCCAAACCAGTTAGCTGTCCCGGCCCATTGTTGGCTCGTGGAGGCAGTGCTGCCTGCTCACCCCACCCTCACTCTACAATGCTCCATTCCTCAGGCAGCTTCATTTAAAGTAGAGGGAAGGTTTTAGCTGAAGACAAGCAAAGGAATCTCACCGAGCCAGCTCCCCCGTTGGCAATGTAAAAAAGGAGGACACGGTGATGGAGGAAAAAGAGAGTGTGGGGCATATTGGACCAGGAGTTTTAAAGTCTTTCTTATGGGAGAGGAGGGTTTCAGTGACTTAATTCTTATGTTGCAATGTGAGCAACTGTCAAACTGTCAAACTGTCATCACACCTGTAACACAGACACTTCAGGGTTTGATCTTACTGACTGCATCTACTCAACACAGAAACCAACACGATTAAAATTGAATTATTCAATATTTACTCAAGGAAATCCAGGAGACAAGTTCACCAATCAACAAAATTATTTCTGACAGACATCAGGACTGGATCACAAGAAAGAGACAGAGCGTTTTCATGTGGTGATATAGTCAACACTGACTCAAGTCAATTCAGTGCTGACAAGTTTGGAGAAATTATTCCAGGTTTACCCTGCAGCCCTATCTGGATAGAACCTGGATAGAACCCGGTGACTGGCTGCTGCAACAATAACGTTGTGCCATTTCTACATTGCATGGGGAATACATACAGTTTAGTTAGTTTAGGTATTTATTACAGTAAGTTATTACAGTAAGTAAACCCTGAATGTATGACCGTAAGGAAAATCAAGTTTGATACATCTATGTCTTTCTGGTAAGAAGATAACGTTGACCAACAGAGCAGTGTCTTGTGCAGTAGAGGACCGACTGATGGACAGGGCATTGAAGCTGTACATTTACCAAATACTTTTTGTATTTACATTTTTAAAAATCGTATTATTTAATTTCAAACAGTGGGCTGAAAGTCAACTCTTAAACAGTTCTGCTGCACAGGAGGAAATACCAGACCCTGTGACGTGATTACAATCTGGACGATGTAAAACATCAATACGTTTTCCTCAGGTGACTTTCAGAAATGAGCCCTAATAAATAGGTTTTATCATTCAGGTCAATAAATTGATAATATATTTAAATGTACTGACGGAGGCTGGCTGTGATAAAAGCTATGGTGACTAAACTTTGACCCTGATAATCTGGCTAATCCTTTCCATTCATGATCAAAGTTCCTAAGTTGGTCATGATCTCTTAAGGCTTCTTAAAGCTGTTCAAACATTGAACATTGAACATTGATCTCTTAAGGCTTCTTAAAGCTGTTCACAAACAGTTTGTGAACATTAGTAAACAGTGGGGGGAAAAAAAATCCTCCTCATTAATGAAGTGATGCTGCAGTGAAAAACACGTAAGGAAGTTATATTCTCCTGTGTTTACGGGAAACATTGAACTAAAAGCCTGTGGCTGTTCTGGGTTCATGCTGTGAAAATGTTATAGAACATGTTGTCGCAACCGTTTCAAGCAGGACTAGGACCAAGTATTATTGTCTCCTCTCAAAAGAAATACCCCATATAATGTTATTGTTAAAACGTTAATTTTTAAGCACCAAACTTGCACTTTTTAAACTCAATCATTATCAATACTTTTAACACTTTTAAATGTATTGATAAATGTATATTATATCTGACACCATTTAAACTTTCTGAAAAGCAAAGATTAAATCCACACTGAACACAAAAACCTAATAAACAGCCATTTAAAATTATGGAATACCAAATGATTAGAAACAAATTGTCACTAAAGTATGGCAACTTGTCGCAGTACTTCATGGCTTTCTATTATCTATTATTACTTGTCTTCTCGTGTAGTCAAAACCATTGCAAGCACATGATCATTTTATTATTTATCTAAGTTAAATATTTGCTGCTTCCATGCCACATAATGGTTTGGGTTTTCTTGTGACATATTTAAGTAAAAAACAGGACAGCACATCTTCAAAACACAATCAGAATTGTCTGTGTTTTGTGGTTAACAGTAATTTTACTTTGTTAAAAAAACACTATGTTGGGTGTTTATGGGTGTTTGGGAGCTTCACTGTATTATGGTTATTTGTAAATATCTGAAAAAAACCCTTTGCACTTCATGGAAGGCAATTTCAACATTTTCTGTTTATATAAGATACAAAAAAGTACAACACTTTGGTCGCAAAGACAATGAATATGTTCATGAGAATGAGAAAGAAAATGTAAGATAGTGAACAACCATACAGTATGAAACACAATGTTTCATGGTGACTAAACTCAGACTGTTGCTACATCAATGCCTGGCTCAAGGTTGCCCCTCATTGGTCATTTTTTTACCATCATCACAAACCAACATATCAACGTATAAGTTAGACAACAGCTTCACACAATGTGCATAAATAATGGCCTTGGTTACATCTAGGGCTTCTTCCTTTTTTGCCCTGGCTATGATAGACAGAAATTAAATAATCTCTCATTGACCAAACATCAAACCCCAATGTGGCAAAATTGAATTTGTAAAGTTGGGCCATGCATGAAAAAAAAACTCTAGTCTGTAAAATGACCTAAAAGACCAGGGTTGATGCCAGAAGACCAATAAATCTGGGTCAGTTTCACTAAGGAAGACATGGCAGAGAGACTTAAATCTACTTTGAACAACTACAATCTAGTATTCAGCAAAGCTATTATTAATATAAGTAAACTTAGGACACTACCTAGGGCATTGTTGTTTTTATTTTGTGAAAATAACCTGATTTTAAAGTTAATACTAATGTGAGATACTTCGGAAATACTTAAAAATAAATGCAATTTACATATGACGTCTACAATTTGACTATCATCTAAGTTATTGCCTGGCAAATTTGGGGAGCAGAAAACAGACAAGATACGAAGCACAGTCAAACAGGATGGATCAGGCCTAGGCAGGTTGAGCAGCCGCTCCCAGGTAAATACCCATAGAAACAAACACACCTGGCGCAATCCTTGAGTGAAGTTTGGTTCATATTGGCCTGACATGCAACTCAACTCACCCTAACTCGAAGAACAGGAGGTCCGTGAGAGTCGTTCTCGTCCCCAAAAACAACATGAATGGAAAATACCGCTGTGGGAACCAGTGGTCGAAGCAATTTACCAAAAAATAGGAACGACAGAGAGTGAAGAAAAGCTGCTGCTGGCAGGTCGTGGTGATGTAACTTCACGCCACTAAAAGCGCTCACAGACAGGTTAGCTCGCTGCTGCCGTCGACGCTTCAGCAGCCAGCGGCGGCCGCACTGCAGCTACTTAGCCGTTAGCCTTTAGCTGTTTACTTGGCAGCTGTCACTGTCAGGACTCTCCAACTCACTCTAAGTGGTGTATCCGCGTGAACAGCGCTTATAAATGCTGCAGTAAAGAGGTTATCAAAAACACCTATCACAGTCTTTAGGAGCGAAGTCTAGAGTAAAAAAAATAGCCGCACTCCTGACCTGCGAGCAGAGCCATACTCCCTGCTGACACAGTTTTGTCGGCCTCTAATCGGAAACACGGAAACAGCCGAATGACACAAAATGGAGGCTGAGTAGCGCCGCATTCAGGTGCAGCAGGAAATTCCAATGATGGCATGCCGTGTCGCAATGTAGGCAATCGCTAAGTTCTAAATAGTCAATTAATTGATGGTGATTATGATGGGCTATTTGGAAAATACGTTTTGGTTAAAAGAATAACACACGAAGTTCTCTTAACTAAGGTTGAGGTTTTGCATTAATAATTAAGACAAAAAACATTGCAATAACTTAAATTTATCATTGACTAACAAGACATGAATAGTGCTACGTTTTTTTCTAGGGTGGCAACCATCAGCACGTATAATTGTAATTTCGTAATGACAAATAATTGGCATACATTAAATTCTGCAGGGTTACCTTAGCTTACCTTATCCTGGGAAGAGACTGGTTTTGGGAAGTGAAATATAAAAACATTTTTAGATTTAAAGACAAGGTATTGGAGAGCAGGTGTAGAGCGTGAGCCACATTGATATCGAAGGAATGTTCCGAGTCTGCAGTCTACAGACAAGCAATATTGTAATAAAAGTTAAACTCATCGTTTAAGGAATGCGTTCGTTTTTATTATTTTTATTATTTTATTACTAGCATAAGCCTAATTTGTGGTTCATTTAAGTTATAAACCGGATCCTGGTGGGTTGGCATCAACCCTTGTTTAGAAAGTTTGGGAAAGTGAGATAGAGCAAACGTAAGTTACAAAAATATTCTTTTGTCATTTTGAAGAGTGAGGAGCAAAATTATATTCAAACTTGATCATTTTGTAGGTGTTTTGGCGGTTTTTTCCCTTCATATCCTACAATAACACAATAACCACCAATAGATGGCAGAAAGGCGTAAAGAGTTGATGACGGCTGCCACTAAACTCAAAAGAAGAAGAAAGCTGCCTGGTACTTCCGCTAAAAATGGCGGCTCTCAGAGGACTGTGGAGGACGTGCAGTTTGCTGTCATCTCAGAGCCCACTCTTTCTCACTGCTGTCCGATCCCGGTGCTCTGTTAGCAGGCAGGTGCTTCCCCAGACCTCACTGTCCAGTCCGCCCTGGCCGCAGTTGAGGCCACTGCTCCCTGAGGAGCTCGAGGAGGAGAAGCGCCGACACGCTGCCGTCGTGAGCACCGTCAACCAGTTGATCCAGGGGCAGGATTTCGGACGACTATTTGCCGTGGTCTTCTTCGCCGGACATCAATGGAAGGTCACCGTTGAGGATCTGATCATCGTGGAGAACTACATCAACGCAGAATGTGGGGACCGGATCCGGTTGGAGAAGGTCCTTCTGGCCGGCGCAGATGACTTCACGTTGATCGGCAGGCCACTGTTGGGAAAAGAACTAGTCCGAGTGGAGGCCACGGTGCTGGAAAAGACCGAATCGTGTCCAAAAGTCGTGATGCGATTCTGGAGGAGAAAACGGTTTGAGCGTAAGAGGTTCGTCATCCAGCCACAGACGGTGCTGAGAATCAACAGCATCGAGCTGGCGCCCGCACTGGAAGGATAATGAACTCTGCGTTATTCCACACACAGACAATGGGGCATATTCGTAAGGACTTGTCATAAATATGTAAACACCGCGGGTTTCTTCAGTTCCGATCAATCGGATCATTGTAAAAATAAAAAGTGACTGAAGTATTGATTAAATTCTGTGCTATCAATCTCAACACATGTTCAGTGTTTTTGAAATGTGGTTAAATGAAGGTTATTGGTGTACTGGAGCCCAAGATGCTGTTATTTATTAAGTTATTTTACATCAGCAAAGCAAGAATCTACCATGAAAAAGACTAAAGAATAAATAATTTTAGCAAAAAAAGGCTGAAGCTAACTAGGAGAATCATTCCCCCAAACTTGGTCCTCAAGTCACTGGATAATTTGAACAGACTTCTCTGGTTTACTCTCCTGGTTTTCCAATTCAACCATTTGTCTGATGTTTACAGAGAAAATGGTAAACAATGTCAGCCTCCTCTTATCCCGATGAGACCTTTACACAAAAAATTTTATCCCGATGAGACCTTTACACAAAAAGTTGTGACCAGCAAAAAAAAAACCCTCCATTTGTAACATTTATCCACTGCGTATGCAAAATTTTAAGCTTCATTATTTGTGCCCATTTTAAAAACCTACTGTTGTAATAAACAATGTTTCTCTTCAATTCTGAAAACAGACAAGACTGAACAATGTGAAAAACCAGTTTTATTTTGACAACCAGACTATCATCAGTGGAGAGGAAACGGTTGAGCTCTCCCCTCTGCAGAGGAAGCATCTGAAGGCACTGTTGAACATTTCTGCTCAACTTTTAACTCCTCAGAAGACAGGAGGAGGTGTTTAAAACAGGAGCTTGTCCAACAGACAAATGTCACCAAACCAATCACTGATAATGTTGACGTTAACTGAGATTTCCATCCAGAACCAAAATACAGCAACTGACAGCAGAGAGATAGTTCTGGTTGTGACACCTTATATTGCTTATGTTTCAGATGTTTAGACCCACACAGCTCGTGTGGCTGCTGCACAGCTTTAAGACACATGGTTTTATCATTGAAATTAAACTTAAACACAAACTAGATTAAACTAAACAAACACTCCAGCACGAGCTCCACAATTCCAATCAGAATTTGCCCCAAGATGGATTCATCCTTCTCCTCCGCTGCCCGAGAAGAATACTTTTTCTCATGTTCTGTGTCCGACCCTCTATCAAATAGGTTCTGGGGAACAGCTTGATCGTAAAACACCCGCATCTCAAACTCACTCTCCAGATATGACGGGTGGCCATATATGCCGATGCCCACGGGCCTCACAAAGTCCACAGGCACCACCACCACATCCTGGCCGCAGGTGGTCGATTGCAGCTTGTAGGTGTCGAAACTTGGCTGCAGGGTTTTGTCCGACACGTAGAGGTCGGCGTCTCCCTTGAGGCTTTGCATCTGCAGAATGATTCTGCCATCGTGGTTGAGACGCAGGTAGCTGTAGTTTCCTGCTCCGATGTGACCCTGAACTACGTGGAGGAGAACCCACTCCTCGGGAACAATGTCGACCTCTGTGGGGCTCAGGAAGCTTCTGGCCTGGGACACCAGAAGAGTGATGATAACCAGGATACTGAGGATCATGATGAAGGCATCTGTCAGTCACTACCCACCTGGGTGAGACCAGACAGCCTGATGGAAAAAGACAAGTTACAGGTAAAAACTTCACAGGGTTGTCTATATATATATTTGAAGTACAAATATGTTTGAAACTCAAGTGGAATGTTTAAATTCAAGGTTGAAAGGGTATATTGTGACGCCGCCCTCTTCATTTCGTTACTCATTTTATGTCCTCTATTTTTGGGTATATTTCCTAGGTTACATTCTGCAAACCTTCTTTTCGTTTCTTTTATTTTTTAAATTTTCCAACACATTTAAAAGGATCATATATGTCATAGGTCGACATGTTGATTGTGACAAATGTCATTAATCGTGCACGTAAAACGAATTTAGGTAATGTTTGAAAAAATAACATTATTGAATCGGCAAAATAAGCAGAAAGGTTGCAGCAAGAGGTTCTTACGATAAAAAAAGTAAAACAACTCAAAATTGGAGGAACGTATAAACTAGTGTTTTGATTCAAATATTTATATAATATAATCAAGATATCATGTCCATAATCTATCTAAATAGAATCTAGCTATATTATTACACCTGAAACTGCCAAAATGGCTGCTGTGTTGAGCGACAAAATTGACAGCATCAGTTCCACAGGTGAATCTTGTCTTCGACTCCAACATACTCAGTCTGAACGGCGAAACTCTAAACTGCCTTCCGCGTCTGATAACCTGCGTGCATGTTAACCGCACGGTCCTTTAGGATTTACCTCGGTGAGATAAACTTACTTATTTAAAAATAGAACTTCGTCTGTTTTTAGCAACAGCTCAAACCAGAACTCTGTTTTCTAAGCGTCAAACGAATGCTAATACAACAGAAACAAGCGGCCATTAAACAAACAATTTAAACATATATATACATTCTCTACGACCTCTGACAAAATGTTGAGTTAAAAAAAATTTAAGTTTACTCACTGTTATTATGAGTGAAATCTTTAGCTAAGTGCTAACTAGCTCCTTAGCTAGCATTTGATATTCAAACGTCGCTACTAACTTAAGCTATTGTCGTCAAATCCACGTGAAACCGCACAATAAATGACCGAGTTTGTAAATAAGGAAGTGTGGATGAAAAGCTCGCCTTTTTCACAGTTTTTATTCTTTGAACGGCATCTTGATGTAATAGAAACCTCAGCAACCTGCCCCAAACTAGTTAAGCTGCATTTTCCTTCGCTGGTTTTATTTTTCGATTAAGTATCTACATGCAGCTCACTGATACGCCTGGTGGTCACAGCGAGTACCTACTCGTACCATATTCCAATGGCTTTTATTCTTTTAAAGCAATTTATTACGACAATTCGATACAATGATTGCATACAGTCTGAATGATGAAAATTATTTCGAAACACTCTGACATTGTTCATTTTGTTAATACATTTCTGAAATTAAAAGCGTTATTTATTCAGCCATCCACAGAGTTTAGTTGTAAGCAACTGGATTTCTTCTTGGAGCTTGAAAGAGCTTCTCTATTCAGCCTTTCTACACCAGGCCAAAAGTGTCTAATGGTGCAACAAACCAAATCTAAATGACTCCCACATGTAATCTAATTTTTATTGCAGTATTATAATTTTCTATCCATGTCTTCATAATGTTAAAATACATGAAGCATTTTCTTTTGTAATTGAAAGCGCAACACTAATTTCAACTTTTCTCAAATTTATTCTCTATTATCTTAAAATGTACAAGTAGAAACAAATCAACTTTGTCTTCGACATCAGACTCACTTAAGTTGGAACGTTTCAGATGATACTGTTTGCCTTTCAGGTTTAGTCCTCACTGAACCTCATCAGCTCCATGTTGACAGTGCTCATACAGTAATAAATGTCTCGCACTGACAGATTCTGCATCAGAGTTTATTACACCGGTCAAGTTTAAAATTCTTATCTTCAATTCAGAACACAGACATTCCACATAATGAACCAACATTAGAAAGAAAAAAAGTGACATGAAAAAGTCCACACAACAAACCCAGAGCCCAATCCTGCCTCCGTGTTTTTTTTTTTTCAGACTGGTGACAAAAATAACAAAACCAGAAAGTGGTGACTATTCATTTCTCTGCTCTATCTGATTGTAAATCCTGTGATGGTGTAAGATTGGAAACAAACATCTCCAGATACTGTCATTCACATTTCAGTCAAAAAAAAGGAAATGATGAATTATTTGTAGCTTTGTTTTTATACTTTCTTTGTACATTAATAAACAACAATTGTGGTTTTCAACATAGAAATGAATGAAGTAAAACATCCACTACAAACTTTAGCAGTAAAAGTTTGGACTATGATATGATGAAAAAACATGTCTGGATCAGCTACAGCAGATATAAGCCAGGATGGTAGAGAGAAGACAGATTAACCACTACCATCAACAGTCGACAGGACAACCAGCTGCACTGAGATGCTTTGTTATTTTTGTTTCCAGGAGTTACTCCAGATCGTCCAGATTAGGTCAACAATTATATATATATATATATATATATATATATATATATATTTATATATATATATACACACCACTGTTCTGATGTACTGTATTAAGGCATTGACTTGATTCGACTGACTGAGGCCGTTAAAGAAACCACAATTAAATATACTCCATTCAAATTATACTCACTCTTACATGATTGGAGGGGTGGGCGGGGTTTATTAATATTATTTATTCCCATCACTCTCAAAATAAAAGCTTGCATTATACAATTAACAATGTAGTACCATGCTAGTGCTGCTCGTCTCGCCCTAAAATGTTTATTAAGGATGCTGTTGGACACACACTGTACGTCGTCGTCGTTGTTTTAACCCCATTCTGCCCAGGTGAGATCTGCTCTCACCCAATCACAGCGTCTGGAAGAAGAGGTGGGTGAGTGTTGAGGGGAGTTAGAAGAGATAGAGAACCACGCAGAGAGACAAAAATAACAAGGTAAATAAAGCAGCAAACCTACACAGAGAGACAGATTGAATGAATTTAAGGTGAGGAAGAGGAAGATTCACAGTTTTCTCAGCTATGACGCAGACGTGGGTGAGGTGTGTGTGCATACAGGCCCGGGACATAAACTGTGAACACAGTGTGTCACTTTGCCAAGTGCCTTTTTAACGGCGCCACCCGTGGACAGAATGGGGATTAAAAGGAAAAAAAATAAAAATAAAGATGAATAGAAACTGGTGGAATTGAAATGGGAGTGTGTTTGTTGACATATAAAGAGTCTGTGTGTTTCCAACATTGTTAAATTCTTGGCTTTGTCTTCATTTTTTTTTTTGATACAGTCTTTACATATAGAAACGAAGGCGGCTGTGAAGCGCGCACTGCTGCTCTACCCTGCTTCGCACTGTAGTGTAGGGCCAAGGAAGGTGGGTAGGCTGTAGGAGCTGAGGCAGCTATGATCCTTGGAGGTCCTCTGCAGGAGGAGAGGGGCGGAGGCTGAAGGGAGAGAAGGCGGGGCAGGTAGCAGCGGCGGGAAGAGGCAGGCTCAGACAGGGGGAGCTTTGCGCCGCAGTAGATACTGTTGGATGTCGTCCGCGTCGCGCTTTAACCAAGCGGCGTTTAGGAGGATGTTCTCGCAGCACTGCTGCACCGTGCGCTCGGCCGACGGCGCCGGGTGACTCTCGAAGAAGCTCTGCAGGGACAGATGGGGAGACGGATGTTAGAATCAGAGCCGAGTCATGATCTGACTTTATCATCATCGAGTGACAGACTGAGTCCTGTTTAAAGACGGCCTTCAGGCTGCAGGCAAATGTGGCCCAAATCCAACTTTTATGCCCACATGTAAACCAACCTGATTTTTTTATGACAGTCTGAAGACACGAAACACAAATACAGATTGAGTCCAGTTTTATATGTGGTCCTAAATCTGTACATATCTGGGGTTCTTCACAGCTACCTCAGTCTGAACAGACATGACACACAAACCACACAAATGCCAATCTTGGGCATTTACTCAGTAAATGTATGTTGTTAACTTCCCAGACACTGGAGTTTGATGTCAGTCACATTTAAGTTCTAATTCAAACCACCATGCACAAAAAAAGCAAATGAAAATGTCTCTAATCTGAATCTAAATCTAATTTCTAATTGCAATTAGCAATAGGTCCAGCAGTGGTCATGGAATTTAAATGTTGGCAGGATCATGTTGCCCTCTAGTGGTTAGATTTTGAGTTATGGCAAACTACCATTCTTGTGTAAAATACTGTACAACAAGTCTAAACGTTTAAGCGTCTCACCTTCACTTCAGCTGCCATCTTGTCAATAGCAAACCCGTCGACTGTGAGCTGTGAATACAAAGAAAATATGTCAAAGGGCGAAAAAAAAAATCAAAACAGAAAACTGAGATTTTCATCTTGCAACCTGGCGGTCAACCCAACCCAACAAACATCGGTCTACCTTAACCAGCCGTGATATGAGGAAGCCGCCTTGGTAACGGCTGAAAAGTTGCTCCCAGTTTTCCTTGACAAACTTCCACGCAGCCTTCCGTCCTTGTTTACTGCTGCCAGCCACGCCCCCAATTACTGAGACCGTGTCCTGAGGACGAACCTCTTCCTGTTTGGGAGAGTGGGAGAATCACGGCAAAGAAAAATGAAATTGTGAAGAAGCTGTTTTAAGACAACATGATTTTTTTTTTTTCAAATGAGGCTGCAGCAGAGAACAGTCTTCACACGTCGTCCTTGTTTGTATCTCAACATCACAACATTTAAAAACACCTCATGGATTAGTCTCAGTTGAGAATTGGACCAACATGTGTTGTAATAATGTCAGTTTAATGTGTGTCATTTTTTCCACGGAAATGTTCCACATGTTTAATTCCGTTCAGACCCACATTTGCATATTTTTTGTGACATTTTTCCAAATCAATATCATAAATAACAACAGATCTAAAACAACTGGAAAAAACGTTTTTTTTTACTGAGGAATGTTGTTTTAAACCAATTAATTATCGCTCACTCTTACCTCGTGATTAATCAGATTATTATTATAGACTGACAGCCCTACAGTGTTGCGTTTCCTCTTTACATCCTAAAATAGATTATTTAACAGATAATCCGGACTAATTTAAATAAAATATAAACTGAACTTGTTGTGTGAAAACCCGTTTTCTTTTTCCCAAACAATGACTGAGCATCAACGCAGCTCTTAAAGGTTCCTAATAAACCCTGTTTCAACAGTAAATTCCAAACCTCAGTCTGTAACAGGTTTACAACCACAGCTGGGAGTAAAGAAGAATGAACGACTGATAAAAGTTTTTATCTCTCTTTTCAACCAACAAGTCTAAAATAGAACTTCACACTAAATGACCTTTGAGTTAGTCCAGCGCTGTCAACAACACTGCCTCCCCCTCCCTCTCCTCCCCCCTCACCTCCCCGACCCCACCCCACTACCTTGATCTACAACGTCAAATGTTTAAATGTGGAAGTAAAAGTGAAGTCATACGTACTGAGAGGGAAAAGCTGAGAACTTTCTGAATGAGGTCCGGTGCTGAGATGGCGCCGAGCACTCGCTCGATCCGATTCTTCTCCTCCTGCATGTCCGCCTGTTTGTGAAGCTGAGAGGAACAGAGGAAAAGAGTGAGGGTCTGAATGAGGATTCCTCAGCAGACGGATGAAGTTGTGAAGCCACTGTTACCTTCAGCATCGTCTCCAGAGTCACGCTGTCTCCGTGTTTCAACACAGTCAAATAAACCTGATAAAAAAAAAAGAAAACACAGCGACGCTGAGTCAGACACACACCTCTTCACACTGATCTTGACTAACAAAAAGTTACAACCACAGGGACAAGACAAGAAGAACTGACGCCATGAATACATCAGACATTTGGAATATAAATCTCAGGGTTTAAACTGCAAACCTCCCCTCTAACTTCAAAATGTTAATTTTTTTTTTTAATTCAGGATTGTATAAAGCAACTAGTCTTTGAAAGGGACCTCAAGCTCACAGATGATTTACTTTAAGAAGGTTTTTTTTTTCAGTTTAAAGTCTCAAAACTCAGAAACTGGACCTCAAGCTCACAGATGATTTACTTAAAGAAGGTTTTTTTTTCAGTTTCGGGACAGTTAAAATTCTCAAAACTCAGAAACGTTAACTATTTTTAAGTTTAACAAAGGTTGACTACCGGGCTCCTGAGGTCTGCAGGCAGGGTCTGTTTTCCCTCAACGTGGTCCTTGAACCTCCGCCTGGCCTCCTCCAGCGTGGGTTTGTGTCCTGCCTTCCCCAGTTTTCCGAGGACCAGACTTCTCAACAGAACGTCCAGGTGACCTGCAGGACGGGAATAGGACAGCACACTCCAGTTATTCCACTTTTAATCTTTTCAACCTTGGCGTTCATTTTTTGGGGGAGCTTGTTTTTCTCACCTTCTCCTGGTTTGTTGTCCCAGCCGAGCTTCAGACCGATGGGGGTGAAGAGGTCTCGGATGAATTCCTGGATCTCCTCGTGGAAGTCCGTGTGGGACAGGAGCGAGGACAACACTCCCAGGTTGCAGCTGAGGTCACTCCACACTGTGTAGTTTGGTTCATTGACAAAGGCCTCCATCAGCTTCAGAACCTCCACGGTGCTGATCATCCCTGCACGAGACTGGGAGAAAAGACATCCGTCGTCACTCGGTTACATCCATGATGTGAAGCGCGTTTGTTGAGAATGTCATTTGATCACTGTTGAGAACCATTTGTTGGTTCTTTCACTCTGTCCTTTCTTGTGTTTATAGTTATTCCTCTTTATTCTCTCACCTTTGCTGCTGCTGCTCATTTCTTGTCCTTGAGAGCCGCACACAATCAGTCCTTCCTTATCTCACTGACATAACTAACCC
Source organism: Cynoglossus semilaevis (assembly GCF_000523025.1). Classification (NCBI taxonomy): domain Eukaryota; kingdom Metazoa; phylum Chordata; class Actinopteri; order Pleuronectiformes; family Cynoglossidae; genus Cynoglossus; species Cynoglossus semilaevis. The sequence goes on along the minus strand of NC_024315.1, from coordinate 293,948 downwards.
AACATGTGCGTAAACTAATGCGCCGGACATAACTAACCCAACATGTGCGTAAATTAATGCCTATCGTAAATGAACGACAACTAGGAGAAACGTACTTGTGTTTTCCATTTAATATTAATCATTAATAGACATGTGATTATTAACCAGCCCCATCATTAACTGTTTCTCAATAGTACGGGTGACTAGTACTGACAAGCACTTGGTTTTGTGTGTGTGTGTGTTCGTGACTCACCAGGGAGAAGAGGTCATTCTGCAGGCCCAGTCGGTCCACGGGCTGCAGCGTGAGGTCTCTGATGCCGGGCATCAAACTCTCCAGCATGGATGAACTGTACTGAATGCGGTAGAAGCCCACAGTGCCGGGGTTGATCTGTGAACAGCAGAGACACAAGTCACGTGACGCTGCGTTTGTGACGGACAGCTTCATCAACGGTGGCTGTTTATTCTGACTGGAATGAAAACTCGTGACAACAGGCCCCATTAAATATCAAAAAAAAATTTTTTTTTTGACTAAATGAACAGGCCCCATTAAATATCAAAAAAAAAAAAAATTTTTTGACTAAGTGTGCAGTTGTTTAATTCTCCATTAGTGTTATTAATTTACATGTCAGAAACGACAGCGTTAGTGTTTGGATGTGCAGTTTTCACAAGTGGAGCGCAGCACAACAGAACCACAGCAGCTCTGGTTCTGCTGTACGTCATCACCTTTGACCTGCTGCTCAGATTGGATTATTTTTTAAATATGAATGGTGACTATTGTGTGAATGGTGACTATTGTATTTTTTTTTTTCGTGACTCATGCCATCCTTGCCCATAAACAGCTGCTCTTTACATCCATAGTTAAAAACCTGAGAGCGTTTGGAATCTTCACCTCTTAAAGAAGGGAGCACAAGTGTTAACTGAGGGGCGATATTTATAGATTTTTATCAGCTGTGGAGCAATAAAATATATATATAAAAAAAAAAAAATCACAATCCATTATCACTACCCTTGTTTTTTCACCATGACACCTGAGGTGTGGATTTTATTCAAGCGCAAGAATATCTGGCAGCTCTGTTAATTTACGAGTTTTTCCCATGACACTTCAAACAAGTTTGTTCAAGAAACAGAGAGAAATAATGAAGAGGCAGAAGACGGTTTGTAAAGTTAAAGAAGGAATTAAAAGAAAAGAGATTGACGTCGTTTGGCCATGGTTTCATTTTTGTTTTCAAAATTTAAATTTAATTGCATTAAAAACGTTTATTTTTCTATTTAAAAAATATCAGATTGTACTGTAGTACAACGCTTATACTGAACGTTTTTTCCCCCGCCTCCTGAAAAGTGTCCTGTTCGTGCAGGTGAAAATATTTTTATTCCTAACGCTTTAATGATTATGAAAAGTAATAAATCAGGAAGCAGTGTTTTAATCCCGATGTCAATTCAATCTTAATGGATCAGCGCCATTTTGACTCATTTTTGGCAGATCATCGGTTCACCACAATACCCTAGCTCCTTCGTTAAACGTTTAATAATTTTGTGTGTGTGTGTGTGACCTGTTTATCATGAGACATAAAGATCCACAGGTTCAAACAGGTTCAGGTGAACGCCGTCTTCAGCTGCTGCCTCACCTTGATCCACTGATCTGCAGAGACGTCGTTCACAGTGACGGTCATCTCCGGTCTATCCAGCAGAACCTTCATTTTGGAGCAGGCAGGGTCCTCACTGGTGCAAATGCTGATCGGTACCATCCAGCTGGGACATTCCTCACCTGTCCCACAGACCAGGCACAGATAGAAGAGAGAAGCACTTCAGCAAACCACGAGGCGACGTTCACTTATATAAAAAGCTCAAAGCCCTTTGCTTGTTTGCTGCTGTTGGACGTCCTGAGATAGAACAGACTCACCACTGTGTGGTCCACTGGCACAGAACTTCTTCTGAGATAATTTAAGTATGCGGTCGTCACCTTGCTGTAAATAACACCGGGGTTAGTGTGTGTAAGATGCTGAATTACAGCAGAGCAAAATAAACACATAAATGTTGACAACTCGTGTTGTTAACACAAACATTACACAACACCGTGGGTCAGACCTTGGCTTTTCAAAAGCCACAAAATTATAAACATCAACACCGGTCCATCTCAGTGTTTTCCTCTTGTGAGTTGCTTTGGGTAACAATTAATAAATGTAAGTGTCTGTAGACTGTGTATAAAAAAAAAACACAAAATGGTGGAACACAGCTTGGATGATCTGGGCTCACCTGCTCCTCCTCCACTTCAATGATGGGAAAACCCATCTGCTTGGTCCATGAGCTCATCACTGCAGCGATGGGCTTCCCACTGGCCTGTTCCAGACAGTCCCACAAGTCCTCTGTAGGGGGCATCCGGAAGTCAGAGGAAATACACAAACACAACCGCTTCATCAGCGGGTAACGCCACTGCCTGCGTGCTCCTACCTGTCGATGCATTTTTATGTTGGAACTTCAGTAGATACATGTTCATTCCTTTCCTGAAGTCCTACAAAAGCAGAAGAAACACGCAAAAGGTTTATGGACAAGGTTCTAGAAAAAGGGAAAAAAAACAAAACATCAGACGGCGGGTGTGAGACGACCGACCTCATCTCCTATGTAGTTGTGCAACATGCGGATCACAGAAGCTCCTTTGCTGTAGGAGATGGCGTCAAAGATCTCGTCCACCTCTGATGGGTGGCCCACGTTTACCTGGAGAACAAAATGAAAACATCCACAAAATTAAATTGAATGAAATCAAATGAATGTATTTTATCTATCATATCAACTAACGCAGACACATTTACAGGCAGCAGCTTCCTGTAATACGTATGAAAATCCTTTGGCGCAGTCACCTCTATGGGATGGCTGCTGTCCAGTGCGTCCAGGTCCAGAGCGCGGGTGTAATCGGCAGAGACAAACTGAGTCCAGATGTCGTACTCCGGGAAACAGTGATCCACACACAGGTACTCGATCCAGGACGCGAACCCTTCGTTGAGCCACAGGTGGGTCCACCATTCCTTTGAACGTGCACACGAGTTTTAAATATGTTTTTTTTTATCAACCTGGTTTATTTTGTAATGAACGGATCGTTGGCTGATTACCATGGTGACCAAGTTGCCAAACCACTGGTGAGCCAGCTCGTGTCCGACGACCAGCGCCACCCACTGCTTGGATGATGAGCAGGAGTTTTTGGGGTCGATGAGAAGCGCCGTCTCCCTGGAAGGAAAAACAAAGAGAAAGAAATGTATTTTTGAAGTGTCATCATGTTTCCCTCCGTCACACTTCCAGAGGTCATTAAGTGAAACCAGGGAGCATCTGGTCGAGGGCGGAAGACAAACTCAGCCTGCTGCCGCTGGTGATCACCTGACAGGTGGCAGTGTGTCTGACTTAGCGACCAGCTATTAAATAGACATTAGTAACTGAGGTCTGGAATCCTGTTAAATGACTGAGTTTTTCTCAGTTTTTCACAGGCAAAGTACGGACATTAGTTTAATCAATACTGGTAACGGAACAGATCGACTGGGGCTGTTTTATTGGATGTTGGTATCCCTGCCCAGTAATGATGCATTCTGAAAATATGTTTATGACAACAATAAAAACATAAAAAAATAAATGAAGCACAGATGGTCAGAAATAATGAAACCAAAGAGAAGATCAATTTAATGGTTTAAAAAAACATTACCTGTAGGTAACGAGACCCCAGTTTTCCATGGCACCTGTCGGAAAAAGAAGAATTAATGAGTTTTAATTTGTCTTACAAATATATCATATTTCAATCAGTGACTGAAAGGTCTGTTCAGTTCAACTCACCAGCAGCAAAATCAGCGATAGCAATGAGATCAATCTTGGGCAACGGATAAGGAACATTGAAGTAATCTTTGTAGAAAGGTAACGTCTTGGTTGCAACCTGTAAAAGAAGTCTTATTATTATTTCTATTTTATTAGTAGTATCACACTGGACATACATGAACATACATTACTGTCAGACGTAACCTTTGGCGGCGAACTCACCTCCAGTGCAAACTTCCCTTGTTCTGCCTTCCCCACTGGTGTGTAGACCCGTACGGTTATACCGTCTGATGATTGGCCCTCCACAAAATCATATTCACCAATGACAAAAGCAACTAGGTAGGTGGACATGATGGGCGTGGTGGCAAACTTCACTTCCACCAGGTTGGGGTCTTCGGGATATGGATTTCGAGAAATGACATTCTGCGGAGGAAAAAAATATACATTCCTGTGAACGGACGTAAACGTAGACAATGACACCGTGAAGCCAACGCTGTGACGTTCACACAATCAATGCATTCACTTCTCACAAATGCGACATCTGACCGAGAAGGTCACCGACTGACGACAGGACTTGTGGCGGTAAATCCGAGTGAAGACGGTCTGTTGTTGTGGGTGAAACAACACACAGACTGATTGTCGTGCGAGCCGCGCGTAACATCTATATCAACGACTGCACGTTCCCATAGTTACCACATTACCAGAACACTGTACAGCTGGCCCTCGAACACAACTGCTGCTCCGGGTAAATGCTGCGCTCTCTGGACTCTAAAAAGGTCACAGCGTGCATTCCTGATGAGGAAATGGTTATCAGCAGTTACTCTGGTCCATCATCAGCCCAGGAAAAAGCCATTAGTCATGATGGTCTGCCACTGGATTATTGCGATGGGTTTCTAATGGACCTACTTGTTTATAATCCTGGGTTAATTGTTTTACATAAGCACAATTGTGTTGAAAAGGTCAGGATTTAGGAAGATGGCTAAAACTTTATACCACACAATGGACTCTTTTTTCTGGGGGCGGGGGGAGCTAGGTTTATTTTTTATTTTCCTGTGTCATGAACCATCAGACTGGTATTTATCTTCATCATCACCACCTCACATCTGAGCTGTGTTAGCCCCGGGGCAGAACAATTAAAAAACAGAACCAACCAGATGGTGTTGTTTTCTGATATGATTCACCTTCTCAGAAAAACTCACCATATTAGACAGAGCCACTCTGTCCTTGGGAACAATTAGAGTGATGTCAAAGGTGGCTTTGATCGCAGGCTCGTCCCAGCAGGGGAAGGCTCTGCGAGCATCCGTGGCCTGGAGAAGTGAAGAGAAGAGAGAGGAGTTGACAGGTGAGTGAGTGAAACAGGGAGAGAGAATAAACACACAAAGTTAGTCTGATGTGTTCAACCCAGACTCCTTCATAAAATACCTTTTTTTTCGAAACTAGAACAACAAGTTACATTACATTAGATAGAGTTAATGTTGAAATTCAAAATGTTCAGTGTTATTTGTATAGCCTAAATTTACAAAACACATTTGTCTCAATGAACTTTACAGTTTTGAATTGGAATTAAAATTATCTTCCTAAAGACCCCAGAAAACGGGAAAATGGTGGCTTTACTAATCCCGCTGACCACTCAAAGTGCTTTACACTGCAGGTTTTGTCATCTACCCAATGTCAACCAGGATGCCTGGAACTGAACCCACAACCCTCCAGGTGTAGGATAGCCAAGTTCCAGTGCCCCCCTGCCCCCCAAAGACATGCTGCCTTTGAATAATGTCAAATGTAAACTATGAAAACTGTTCAAACACCCCAGACAGTTTAAACCACCGACATTATTTACTGCTAATTTTACACATTCTGCACTTAATATAAATATCAAGCTGGTTTAACACTGCAAAGTCTGTGAAGACCGCTCAGGAACCAGCAAAGACAACAACAACAGCAGCAGCAGCAGCAGCAGCAGCAGCAAAGTCCAGTGACCACACAGACAGCTGGCTGAAAAAAAGCAATTCTATTTTTACCATGACCCACTCTTCACATTTCACATTTATTCCACATATTTTTTTGCTTTTCTTCTGTGGTTGCGTGTCAGGGATAATCAAACAGAAACCAACACCTGTGTCAACTTTGCATGTTTTCGTGGCAGGTCCTCGGACAGTCTGTCACCTCACCACCGTGACCTGAACTGTGTGTAAACCCAAAGAGTGAAGTCTCTAACGCTGGTACATCTGCTGTGCTCTCTTTGTCTCTCAGTGGTTCATTCTGATCTTCATACAGGTGCATGATTTTGACTACGATGAGATATAATAAAAAAGCAGACTTTGCTGGTGGTCAATTCTTCAAAAATGAGAGTGGGACAGCTCGATCTTGTGTTTGAAGGATCACAAGTGGGACAGCTCGATCTTGTGTTTGAACCACCCATAATTATCTTATCAAAATGCACCAGGTTTCCCTGCAGGAAAACACAAAACAAAAACACAAACGAGCCTTGTCTTCCTCATCAGTTTTTCTGTCGAGGGTCCAACATTTACAGACAAAAGACATTTGTCCTTTTATTCTTCTAAGTAGGACGTCGAGCAGGGTTCGGTCTGGGGTCAACTTAGTCCCACCGATCCAATCGGTTCCCGAATTCCAAAAATCCTCATATCACTTTCTCCTTGCAATAACGACTCTAACGGTAGAGATGGAAATATGTTCGTGCCGGAGCCATGAACCCACCTCAAACTGTGTGACGGCAGCATAACGGATGTCTCCAGCAGATGTCGTGTATTTACTTCTGTAGAATCCTTTCATTTTGTCGTTTAGCTCCCCGACAAAGTCCACCTTCAACGTACCGGAGCCTGAGGAGACGGGAACAAAGATGAATTGTGTCCTCGCAGGGGTTTTTTTTGTGTGTGTGAGGAGAACATCATCGATAGCTTTTTGTTCTCCGCATACTGTTTGTAACTAATTGTTAACGGTAAAGGTTTGGTGTAGAAAAAAAAGTTAAATAACTCATAAATGTACAACAGCCCTCGACTACAACCCCAGCACATCATGACTGTGTGTCCATCCTCAGAGTGAGGGTTCCATTCCCTTCTTACCATTCTGTAAAGATTTAGGAAAGCACAGAGTGACTTTTTCATCCTCGTTCTGATAATTGAACCCCGTAGCATTGATCCCTACAAGAGAAAGAGTATATATAAACAGTCAAGTTTGTAAAATTTTACGTCGGAAAATGTTAAGTTTATTTAAAAAAAAATAAAAACACAAAGTGTTGCCCTTACCTTCTCCTCCCTCAGGTAAAAAGGAAGCCTTGATGATGTCCATGTCAGCGCAATTCATCACAATCTGGTTTGTGGCTTGTGTAACCTGCAAACGTTGACACCATTAGACTCAGATAATCTCTTCAAGGCAACATTTAAAAAACCCTTCATTTCAGAGAAAGAATGATTCTGTCACATCCACTGTTTCCATTCAATTCTCACACTAAAGAAGTCAATATTCAACTCGTGACAACAGAAGACTGTATTTAGAAATGTCAGACAACAACTCGTGAGCTCAAGACTAACTTTTTCCTCTTTCTAGTGCAACTGCACAATTTAGTATCACACTACAATCACCATGCAATGCAGCAGTCGAGATAATCTTTTAATCTGCAAGACTCACATTTAACTAATTGTTCGATTGATTGTTAATATTTTTTTTGTGGGTATGGCTGACAAGTTATGCTGTTGCTCTGTAGTGTTTAGAACTGTCAGTGTTTCCTCACACACCTCCAGGCAGCTCTCTTTACTGTACCATTATGGCTCCTAAATGTCAGCTGATTTATGGCACGCACTAGTTGCAATTCCGCTGAAGTGATAGTGCACGGTTATAGAATAGAATAGTCTTTACTGTGAATACAGCATGTTGTTTAGGCAACTAAGAAAGTGCAATGTTCCATATTTAGCTTCATCAAGAGGAAATGGGATGAAAAGAGTCTGACATTCAAATGACTCTTCAGTCTGTCTCTGATAGCGTTACACCACAGCTCAGGCTACAGTGCACCCAACCAAAGAGAAACCCGTTTCAATGAGTTTAGAGTTTCAGAGGTGAATACACGATACATGAATGTATCTGTTCATCTGATGGGTACAATGCTGAAACGTAAAAAAAATAAAATAAAAAAAATAAAGCAGCCTCTTACTTTACATTAAAGGTTATGCCTTGAATGCCTCATTCTAACTGTACTTGGCCTTTAATTTAAATAATTTATTAAATTCTCTCCCCCTCTCTAGCCAAAAAAAATAACAAAAGCAACCTGATCCGCACAGCCCTAAAGTTACATGAGTGTTTTCTGCGGATGTTTAAAGAAGAGTTTATCGTTAACTTAGACTCTGCAGATACTGAGCCATCATGCAAATGAACCCAGGACTGTTAAAGGACACCTTTAAAACGTACTAATAAACCAGACTTCATGTTTAAGTGTTGTTTACATTAACATATTCAATGGTTTCAATTTTAAGTCCCAAACATTATTGATTATTACTGTTATTTTTGTCGTTAGGTGGGTTGCACGGTGTTTCTAATAAACTGACAGCTGAGTATAAGCCCAGGCTGAAATGAATGACGGTGGGAGGGAGCGACATGGTGTTGCCATGATTTTGCAAACATTAGCGAGCTCTTGCTAGCGGCTAACTAAGGACTTTAGTGTTAAAAATATCCGCTACCTGATGGTATTTAGTGATAGTAGGGTTATGTTTCAGAATGTCTTGCTTCATTTAAAAAACATTAACGCGCAAAGCCACGCTTCGCTCACAGGCTAACGTCAATAATACAGGTACAGTCCTGTGGGGCTAAGCTAGCAGGAGACGGGCTTCTTTGCAGTTTGTCTACGGGGCTGTGGAGCGACCTGACAGCGCTTAGCACCAGGTTAACACACGCTAACAACCACTCGTTCCCCGTCCACTGCCTTTTCGTTTGGCTGGTTGTAGTTTATTAGAGACCCCAGTTTGGTTAGCAGCCACCCGCTAACCACAGCTACGTCCGTATCAGACACTCCGGTTTTAAAAAAAATAGCAGAATCAGCCGTTGATGTAAGCTGCTCCTCTTACATAAGCGGACTCATGAACATCAACTGCACACCGTACCTCCACCAGCGCCTCCAGCCTGCCCTCGAAGGTGAAGTCGATTAGGTCGGGCTTCAGCCATAGTTCGTAGTTGACGGGATAAACGTCAGTCGGTAGCCGCACGAAGGGCCTCCTCTCGGGCATGGTTCCTGTGTTTGTGTCCGGTTGCACTCACGAGCGCGGTTCTGTTATGTCCGAGTGACAGTTTGTATTGTGGTAGCGGGGTTTAATCAGTGAGCAATGCGGGCCTCGGCTGCGTTGAAGGCGGACAGCAGGTGGTGTGATTCCTCCGTCTCTATGCGTGTGTATATGTATATGTGTGTGTGTTCAAAGCAGAGCGAATACGGCGACTCCTCTCTCAACCCGCGCACACGTACACGGACAACTCAAACAACTCCGTTCAACGTCCCCGCGCGTGCGCAAAAACCAACGCAACACAGATGCAAATATTGATGTTAAAACGTAATTTTAATTAGTGTAAGTTATTTATTAAAACGTGTTGCGAAGACAAATTTGTACGTTAATGTCGAAACCAATGACAATTGTAACGATGCGCAATATCGGATATAACAGGGTTTATTTTGAAATCTCAGGTCATCTTGGTGTTACAACATACTCTGCTTCCTGTTACTTTAAATTAATCGAATCGGAAACCAGGACGTTGACGATGATATACTTTCTTTAATTTGTTTAAAATTGTTTTTGTTTTCATCAAAAAGAGCATTAGGGAGTCCGGATTAAATAGGTATTACTTTTTTCCCCACACTTTTTCGACTATGTCCTGCAATGAATTGTTGAACATTGCTCTGCATATTTTGTGCATATTGAATAAAATATTATGATTTATTACTATATGATTTTTTGCATCAATTCATTGAATAAACATATCCGGAATAATCTTTCCAATCCAAAGTGATTTGGAGTTTATATCTGTGCGCGCTTCCATTATGTGCGTGCGTGTTTACGGCACTGACAGAATTTAGCACGACACCGGAAGTGTACTTGTCAGTATCAAAGATGGCGGTGTCCATGAGGAGGACACTGCTGTTTCTTCACAGGGCAACATGCAGCAGATTAAAGGTAACACTGCACTATCTATTTGTAATGATAAGCTTTTCTATTTTGGGAAAAGTTGGTAGAAAGGGTTTAATAGTTTTATTTCCGTTTATGGACTTAGGGCAGTTCTTTCACAGCTACCTTTTTGAACCTAGCTTTGCTATCCGGACAGATGACATTGTTACATTATACGATAAAAACAATGAATTGCAGTTACAATGTAACATAACCGAAACAATAATTTTAGAAGCAGTTGTCGTTATGATTTCTCAATAATTATGACCACAGAAAATATACGAAATACGATGTTATCCACTAAACCGTTAGATCTCTTAAAGCGTTGAAAAATTACTTTTTAATTACGTTTTTAATTTTTGTCAATTATTGGCACAGGGAGGCAAAGAAAGGTTTCATTTTAGATACTAAAATATATTTTTCTACCAAAAGAAAAACGAGCAAATTCTGATTAGTAGTGTAGTGATTGATTAATAAACAACTGATAATTGCATCCCTGTTTGAATGTAGTGCACAATCACGTCACACTTAACTATTACCTCAGTATGCTAACTGAAGAATAAACAGTATTCAATGTCGACAAACTAGTTGCTATAGTAATGTTGATAAAAACAGTATTCAATGTCGACAAACTAGTTGCTGTAGTAATGTTGATAAGAACTGTTGTCTTTAAGCACATTTCCATGTTTTTTCTTCCTTCTCTTTAGAACACAGAGCTGCCTCTGGAGGTACAACATCCCCTCCCGCTTTCCATGCAGGTCAGGACAAAGAAGAGGTACTTTATCCCTCCAGCAGTGAACAAGAAGAAGGAGACGAACAGAGACATAGAAGAAAGGTTGAGAGCAGCAGGCACTGTTCCCCCACAGGAGATTGTTGAGAGGCAAATTAACATCTCCTGCACTGGTAATGGTTTTTTTTTACATATTCTATTTTGTTTCCGCACACCAAAGCTGTCTCAAATGATTCACAATTGTATTTTGTAAACTATAACACTTTAATGTTGCCTGCACTAATTTGAGAGCCCATTACAGCCACCTTATGGAATTACCACCATTAGCAAAAACATGATTTAAAAACAAACAATCATTTGCTGTACTGGCTCAGTCTGTATTCTTCATATTGTTTATCAGTGGGAGTCTTCGACCCCTACATCCCACCAGAGGGCGATGCTCGTCTGTCTACTCTGTCTAAAGATGGCTTAAAACAACGAACGGTGCAGCTCCGACAGACTGCTGCCTCACAGCTAGCGTAAGATCTTTTTTTTTTAACATTTCTTTTTGCTCCTGTTTTTTGACACTTTTGGTCTGATTTGTAATGAAAACCCTTTTTTCCATTCACACCCAATGCTGAACACCATCTCTTTCTGTGTTCACAGGTTTCGTAAAATCAGGGAGTACGACTCGCTCTTCTCAACAAAGACTTTTGCCGAGCAAGCTCAGGAGATTTTCATCGAGGCCCACAATGCACTGACACAGTGAGAAAATCAGATGTTTCTTCCTCAGATTTGTCGGCTCAAGCAGCTTGAGAAAGTTCCATCATCGGCACATGAAATGGAAAATTGAACAGAAAGAGCTTTTGTTATAAAAGACGGAGGGAGTGTCATTTTGATATATGATAAAGTTCCCAGGATTTACAGAACCTGGAATTAATGCCTCTCTGCCTGCACAAAATATAGTACAGATAGTTAAGTTCCTGACAGGCTGAAGTTTAAGACTCTCTCTCTTTTGTGGTTGCAGTTTTGACAAAGTAAAACTTCACTCTTTGGTCACGGAGCGCTGTTATCCGGTAAGTTCTCAGTCTGTGGAGAAATGCAGCTGCTCTGTCGGCTTAATGGTGGTTTTATGTTTCTGTATCCAAAACTTCACGTGCTCCCGTCCATCACGCTCCTGTAGGAGATGACGAGGGGAAACCGTCTTAAGACAATTCGATGGGCATTTGTGGAGTCTCTGGAGCCCCCCAGAGTGGTGCACTCCCGGTGTCCTGACATGATCAGTAAAGACAACCTTTATGGCCAAGTGACGGTGCGCATGCACTCCAAACAGGTAGGGTCCACATATGGGAGGGAGGGGGAGGGCTTCTGTGTCATCTCCAAACAGGTAGGGTCCACATATGGGGGGGGGAGGGTCATTACCCTGAAGTGTCTATGTGCAGAGTGCATTTCAAATGTAGCAACAAAAGCGTCTCAAAAAAGACTTGGGGCCATACGATGCAATGAGTATCTCATGTGAATGTACACCAACTTTCATTGCATTGCATCACATTTGTATAAAAGTGACTCTCGTTAGAAGTGTTCTATTTTTCAGCCCACAGTTAATGACCTAGTTTAGTTAATAAACCCTTTCATGTTGGATGTAGACTCTGGCCATTTATGATCGATTCGGGCGGCTGATGCTGGGCAGCGAGGAGCAGCCGAAGGATGTGTTGGAGTACCTGGTCATAGAGCGACACCTCACAAACCGCTATGGACGTTGGAGGCTACATGGAAAAATAGTTCCTTCCTGGGCTCCTGCTAAAGATCCAATTATTAAGGTGAGTGTCTAAAATTGTTTTGTTTTTTTAATCAATTGAAAGGATTAGGCACTGCAACAAAGTCAGTACTGACTTTGCTTCATTTAAACTTTTTATTCATCCGTAACACGCCGACCTCCTTCATTGGTAGAAAACATACTTCTTTGCATTGTTTATCTTGTTAGAACACACATGACTCTGAGGTAAGAAAATTATGATGGTGAACTTGATGATGCTCTCAAGGATCTTTGGTTCTGCCTTGAGGAAATTGACATTTAAAAAAAATCCAGGTTCCTAACAGGAACAATCAACATTTGTGGCCTGTCTGTTTGACATTTGCTCATCTGCTCCTTGTCTGTGTTCAGACCATCATGATTCCGGGTCCCAAACTTCGTCCTGAAGACGAGCCTGATGCCGTCAAAATTGAGATTCCTAAACCTGCAGCTGTACAGTGGTATAAGTAGGCCACAAGATGTCACTATTCGTCCCACAGAAGAACAGCAACTGTCACCAGTCATGATTCACAATATCATTGGGGGACGTTTCTGTGGTCTGAAACAGCTCACGTCATGTTTGGCCTACATTTTTCTAGGTTTTGTTTGACCAATTTCACATGTACATTTAAATTAAATACAACTGCTCAAATCTCCAGAAATTGTATGATTTATTTCTGTGACCATAACACTTGCATGTCGACCAGAGGAAATAATAAAAAAAAAAAGATAATTGTTCTGTTCACGTCTCTTCCCATCAGCGTTGTAAAGGAAGAGGAAGTACAGCACGAACTCTCACCAAACCAGGCCCCAAATTCAGGGCAGTGTCAAGAGATGAGATTACAGAAATGGAGACTGTATAACTGATGTAGTGATTTCCCTGGACAAATTCACAGAATAAGTGATTGTACAACAGTTTTAAAAATGAGTTACTGTCATGAGTACGTATTAATTCATATATATATATAAATAAATATATATAGAAGTATTCATATATAAATAATTGTCTCTGTCTTGGCACATACACAGAACTGCACCACAGAGCCTTAGTGTGTATGTATTCACATATATGTGTGTGTCTACATGGAATCAAAAGAATGATCTCTGTGAACCTGTGTGTGCACTGGCTGCAGACCTGATCTGATTATTTAGATTCATACTTCGTGGTACACTCACTCTTAACCATGTACAATAAACTATGCAAAAGACACAAAACACTTTCAATATATAAACAGGGGGGTTGAAGCAGGAAGAAAATAGGATTCAATAAAATGGTCTTAGATTTTTACAGTTTTCCTGTAGGTCTGTAGGTTAGCTCCTCGTAGGTCTTGCTGGACTAAATAAGTCTGCAATGTGTGCTTCAGTAAAAAAAAAAAAAAAATCTTGATCAATTAGTTTTGTACAACTTAAAAGTCCACGTCCTCATTAGTTTGGTTTTTCCACCTGCAGGTGGAGCTGTTTCTCAGCTCAGGCATTCACAGAGTTTAAAGTTAAGCAGGTTACTGCACACCGTTGTTCCATCAAGTTCACCTTCTACGTATGTTAAATAGAGAAATGTGACTGCTGGTCAGATTCCCGTTACAAGTCAGGTGGGAATACCAGCGCCTCAGCGGCACATTCTGCGTCATCCTCTTCATCTTCCTCTGGAATATTTTCAGGTTCCCATGTAAAAACATCTGAAGCATCTGTGAAAGAACTAGATCTGCTCCTCACCAACTCCCAGGGACACAGAGCGTCACGCCTTCCCAGAGTTAAATTAGAATTGGAAGCATCCATTTGTTCTGTGTTCATGTCGGCCGGAGGCTGGACACCGTCTTCTCCCAGAACTTGGTTGTTTTTATCTTTCTCACTGTTGGGAATATCTGCATCAGTTGATGCTTTTGAATCTGCCACACCAACGTCTGTTGTACCACTCACTTGATTTTTGGCAATGTCTGTTTCTTTTGTCTCCCATGGACAAATGTCTTTTCGAGAACTATCATGCTCTTTGAGAACATTTGGTTCTTCTGTGTCCCATGGACAAACATCTGCCCTGGAGCTATCTTGTTTCTTGAGAACCTTTGTTTGTTCTGTGTCCCAGTTCTGTGTCCCATGGACAAACATCTTCCCTCGAGCTATCTTGATTCTTGAGAACCTTTGGTTCTTCTGTTTCCCATGGACACACATCTTCTCTAATGCTATCTTGCTTCTTAGCAAACTTTGTATTGTCCGTTTCCCAGGGACAAACATCTGCCCGCGAGCGATCTTGTTTCTTGAGACCCTTTGGTTCTTCTGTCTCCCATGGACAAATGTCTTTTCGAGAACTATCATGCTCTTTGAGAACATTTGGTTCTTCTGTGGCCCATGGACAAACATCTTCCCTCGAGCTATCTTGATTCTTGAGAACCTTTGGTTCTTCTGTCTCCCATGGACAAACATCTTCCCTCGAGCTATCTTGATTCTTGAGAACCTTTGGCTCTTCTGTCTCCCTTGGACACACATCTTCTCTAATGCTATCTTGCTTCTTAGCAAACTTTGTATTGTCCGTTTCCCAGGGACAAACATCTGCTCTCGAGGTATCTTGTTTCTTGAGAACCTTTGGTTCTTCTGTCTCCCATGGACACACATCTTCTCTAATGCTATCTTGCTTCTTAGCAAACTTTGTGTTGTCCGTTTCCCAGGGACAAACATCTGCTCGCACACTCTCTTGCTTTTTCAGAACACTTTCAGGAGATCTTTCTTGTCTTTGTTCCAATTTCTCTGATGCTTTAGGTACTGCCCCGTCCTCAGTCTCCCATGGACAGATATTTGCCCGAGGTGGATCTTGTGTTATTTGACCCTGGCATGTTCTGTAGGTCCCTGGTTCTCCTAATTCCACCTTCTTCGAGTTCTCTTTTTTATCTTGATTTCCAGTTGTCCAGGGGCAAATGTCCACCTTGATGGTCATTTGTGATGTTGAGTTTTGATTTGCAGGTCCTGTGCTTCCTTCTTCCCATGGAGAAATAACATCCATAATTTTAGGAGGCTCAGGGAAATCCCATGGGCAACTGTCTGCCGTTTTGTTCACTGGTTTACCCAGGTCCAGGTGAGAAGACCCTGTTTGACATTTTTGCTCAGGATGAACGCCAGGTCTTTGAACCCCCGGTCGACTGGGTACAGTCAATGCTCCCTTGGTCTCCACAGGATTTATATTTTCATAAACAACCTCTGGCTTTTCCTGAACATCCCACGGACAAATATTAGCGTGTTCGTTATTGCACGTTGCACGTTGTACAGACTGTTGTCTAACTAACTCCATGGACAACGCAGTTTGTGAAATAGCAGAATTATCCGAGGAGTCCCATGGACACACTTCAGCTCGGCCACTCCCTTGTCTTCTTATGGTTCCGAGCTCCTGAGGCTCCCATGGACATACATTAGATCGTCCGGTCGGTTGAGAATCCCAAGGACAGATATCGACTTTGCTGCCTTGATGCAGCCTTTGTCCTTCTCCTGGCAGTAAAGTGCTTCCAACTTCCCACGGACAAATATCTGCATGAGAAGCTTTACGGACTGGTGTGATTAAATAACTACCTCTTCTGTTAGTTGAAGGAGTTCTCGAACTGCTTGCAGTGTCCCATGAACTAATACTACTGCGTTTGCTGTTCTGTCTGGACAAAAAGACATTTTCATAGTTACCGTCTTTTTGTATATCATCCACGTCCCAAGGTGAAACAACAGACTTTACAATCACAAGCCTTCTTGGACTTCTGTCTGAAGAATCTCCTGAAGACAACCTGACCGCATTCTGCTTTACAAGACATGGTTTCCCATCTGCTGTTGTCATACTTCTCTTCTGCAGTGTCTTCTTGTCGACGCTCGGGCGTCTACTGGATGTCCCTGTCCTTGGCATTGGAGAAGCACTTCCCTGACTTATATGGGAGACGGAATCCTGTTTATTTAAATATTCCTTACTGGATCTACTACCAGCGTCCATGGATCCGATTACTGATTTCACAGAGAGCAACTTAGTGGTGGCATTGCGGAAGGAGAACACACGCTGATCTTTGGTGATCTTTGGTCTTGGAGAGACTGGTGCGCTTGCAGACACAGACACTTGTGGTTGGGGTGACTCACAGAGAAGCCCGTTGTCCTCTGAGGGGGTCTTCTGGATGGGCGATAAATGATCCCAGGGACAGACCAATGCCAGTGGGGATGCAGGTCTTTGTGTCTCATGGTCCTCAGAGTTTGCATAGCTGACATGCTTCTGGTTCTTGTCTCCTATTGTTTCTTTATCTATGTCCCAAGGACAGACCTCAGCTTTGTCAAATGACTCGGACAGGAGAGCACTTCGGGTCTGATCACTGATACTCTGCCTAGATCTTGTCAGCACTGTACTTCCTCTGTTTACCTGGGATACATTCTCAGCAGAATGGTTGGTAGTGGAGGTTAAACTCCAGGACTTATGAAGCCTGGTGTGATCGGGATGTAGCAGATTTGTGTCAATTGTCAGATTCTGGGCACTGGCTGATTTGCAGACCCCTTGTGGAATATCTAAAGAGTCTGTCTCCGACCTCTGGGACGATCTCTTAATGATATTCGCCTTCAACATTGATCCGCACAGGGAGGATTCTCTTTCTTTGACATAATGATGATCACTTTGGGATTTGTGAATGGATGGTGATGGTAAAGGGGATTTCGTCGAGCTCCTGTAACTGATACTGACTGTATCTGGGCCCCTCCGGAAAGAATCTGACATATTGACACTCCTGCTGCGGAAGGAGCCGTCCCTCTCCTCGCGGCTGCACTGTCGGCTCATGCTTTCCGGGATCTCGGCGATGCGTTTAATGATAGACCTCCCCAGCGCACATCGAGAGCTGCGCTTCTTTGACAGGTGAGGGTTGTTGGTGGCCATTTTCTTGGTCTTGTGGACTTCTAACTGGGCATATAACTTCTTCAGTTCATCCTGTTGCGTGTAAAAAAAGGAAAAGGGATTTGGGAAGAGGAAAAATGGATTGAGGAGAGGAAGAGACAAAGACAGAAGCCAAAGGAAAGACAGAAGACAGGTTTTTGTGTAAGATCACAGTTGAGGATAAGAAAAGGAAAAAGTGTGGATCCACATCGTACATGAAAGTCCATTCTATTGCTGACCCTTTTACTGTTTATAAATTAGTTATGATAAATGTACAGCCGGTCCATTCTATCTACAGCACTGGAATTTGGACACATTTATTTAGTTTTGTAAACGTGTGTGACCTTGTGATTTTCTTCCACCTTTTGAGAATTATACTCGTTGGCTAAAGGAATGAGAGGTTTTACCCGAAAATCATCTGGGTCAACACCGGGCTCACTCCACGCAGAGTGAAAGCTGCTGTTTAGGTAAGAGCCGGCTCTCCGTAGGTCCACTTCATCCTCATACACCTCGGCTGCAATCTCCTCTCTCCCAGGTTTGGAGACGTAGAGAAACTGTGAAACACACATCTCTGGTGACTTAGAAAAAAAATCATCTCACAATTTTGGTGACTTAGAAAAAAAATCATCTCACAACAACTAAATTTACAAATTAAGATTTATACTGTTTTTTTCACTGTTGCTTTCACTTTGATGGGAAATACACACAATGGTGTATTCTTTGATGGGAAATACACACAATGGTGTCTCATAAGTATCTGGTTCATGTTACACAGCACTAGTGAGGATATTTTAAGCACATTCTTAAGCAAAAGCAAGCTCTAAACTTGGCCAAACAAGTTTGCATCGTAACTGTCAGAGTGTGAACAACAAGGTTGATGATGGGTTTTTAGCATTGTGTTCTTCGTACACTAACTCATATCTACATCATACTAGAACTAAGAAATACTTAATGATTAAAACCAACAGGTACCTTGGGAATGAAGAGCAGGGCCAGGGTCACAGTGATGGTGACATGAGTGTGTGTAAATGAGAGCAGCAGCATCCAGTCAGGATGCAGAGAGATGAAGGTGAATCTGGGGGCGACAGAGAGCGTCGGTTTAAATCAGTAATTCTGCCGTTCTCACTTTATTCACATTAAATGATCAAACTGTTTTTACCGGAACAAGTGGAACATAGAGGAGAGGAGCAGCTCGTTGTGGATGGCAATGCCCATGTAGCGAGGCTCGTGGAAGGCTGAGGGCACCGTCCTGACAGCGGTCCACAGGGAGCTGCCCCAGCAGAGGAACAGAAGTTCAGCTGCGGCAAAAGAAAAGGTAACAACAAATACAAGTTCAATTAGCGTCAATTATCGACTGACGGCAAACAGGAAGTTCAAGCGTCATGTGCTGTGTCCTTGATTTAGTGCTTAAATTTGAGTTAAACATTGTGTTTTCTAAACCGTCAACATCGCCTCCCAGAGGATTTTATTTTCATTACTCATCTTTCCAAAACAAATCCATACGACAGCTGCCCTGAGAGATTTGACCTCAGAGATACCAACTTCCGTCTTTCTGCTGCCTGACTTACCCACGGCCATCATGTAGTCCCAACGATCCAGGTAACACAGGTTGAAACCCTGTCCATCTGATGTGGTTCCTGTGACAAACACTGGAATGTTCCTGTCTCGGTTCTGGAGGACACCGACTGTCCACGCACACAAGAACCAGCTGACGGTCATTAGCATCACTCCCAGAATCCTCAGGAGGTGGAGGCTGGACATGTAGGGAACTCTCTGGGCGGTGCGTGACAGAAACGCCTTCAGAACCCTGAGGAGAGGCGACAGCAGAGAAATGAAGTTATAACCATGTCGACCACATGGTAATAACTGTTACTGTTCAGGAGATTGTTGTGTTAACTTGTATCAACTTAAGGAAATCATAGCTAAAGTGCTAGATTTGTTAATAACATTTTATTTGTTATTTGTTTGTTTTTTTAGCTGCATTGTTGGTTCATAAAATTAAATGACAGATACAAATAACTGCTTACCTCACAGACCAGAATATAAGAACAGTGTACTGCACCTGTACATCTTCAGTGTGACTGTGCCATAGACTATAGAGAAGCCAAGCATTCTGACCCAGCGCAGCAGAATGCATCTGAAGGTGCTCGGCCTGAAGTACAGGATGAAGACCTGCAGAGGGAGTGGTGGAAAATACATTACAATAAAACAAGATAATACACACTATATAATTATATATATATAATCTGTTAATGTTTTTAATTTAATGGTCAATCAAAGGTCAACTTTTGTTTTACTTAGAACTGACAAGTTCTATAGTATTTTCTTCTTCTGTGGTGTTTGAAAATTGACATCATTGTATGTGGACTGGTACGTGTCAATAATATGACTTGTCATATCATACACATGGCTTTTACTGGACACTCGTTTTTATTATTAACATTATTATTATTTATTTGAAGTTTATTTTGGTATCCAGTCATGGGCTTTTTATTCTGCACCTTTTGTAAAGTTTATTTTGGTATCCAGTCATGGGCCGGGCTTTTTATTCTGCACCTTTTGTGCCTTTAATGAGATGTTTGTTTAAATCATTGTCCATTCTTATAAACTCAAGCACTGAAGCACAGTTCTCTGGCAGTACCACACACACACACACACACACACACACACACACAGAAAGATAACGTCCCATTAACTGACAGACTAATAGATAAAAATCACGGCAGACTTGTTTTACTGACACTTTAAGTCCCGCAACAAATCGAATAATTGATCGACGATCAATCAGCACATAAGTAAGTCCCGCTGAGAATCGTCGGTCACCCGCCCACTCTCTCACGTTCTCCAACACACCCCGCTCACCCTCCCACAAATCGTCCATTATGATATAATCCATGGCCCGGTGCAGTGATCTGTAAAGAGCTCTAATCTGCCACAATCTCAACTGCTGCCCCCCAAACACACACACACACTCACACACACTCACTGGGAAGTAGAGGAGCAGAGAGCCAAACAGGATGGTCTCCAGCAGCAGGAGGCCGGACGCTCGGATCCTCTGAGGAGAAAAGGAGTAAAGCAACAGTTAGGAGATGAAATGTTGGACGACGGAGTTCAATCCTAATCTGTGGATCAGAGAAAATATGACAGAGATAGAGTTCACCTAATAAAACCAGTGAGTGGTGAAAAGAAATGTTTGATCCTCACCACTAAAGTCCACCGTGGGATTAGTTTAGTTATGAGCTCCGACTCTCAGATAACTGTTGAGAGTAAATAGTGTTTAAATCTTTTTGTGTTGCATCATGCAATGTTGACATCATTTAAGAAAACAATGTGTCTGTGATGTGACATTACACTGTTTAAGGTGTGGAAGCCACGGAGTTGCAACCACGTACTTATTAGCGCCTCCTGTGGCAGCCTCATGTTATTGTTTACAACTGTATCAACCTGACCATAAACCTTGACCAGACCTGTGGATAATGTGTTTTACTGTTTTTTTTTTTTAGCATCCCGAGCCATTCTGTATGGAGTTCTCACGCAGGTTCCCTCTGGGTACTGCGACATGCTCCCACAGCCCCAAAAACAGGCTTAATAAGAGGTAGGTTGATCAGATATTATAAATGAACCATCGGTATGAATGTGAGAGTGAATGGTTGTTTGGCCCTATATGCAGCTAGACTGGCTAGTCCATCGCAGGGCTAAGGTAAGTGCCTTCATATGAGACAGTCAGTAGCTCAACATTATAATTCATACATCTACTCAGCAGTACTGCAGTACAATCATTTAAAGACAACAAAGCTTTGTCAATCCAATGGAACTGTCACACGTACTGATGCTGCCTTCAACTCAGTTCAACGTCTTGTGCGTTCCTCAACAATCTGCCAAACGTTTTTCGATGCTGTAATTTCTCATGGCTCACGGGTTCTGTCCAAGGTCTGTCTGACTCACCCTGTTACGTCGATGCCTGTACGCTGCCAGCATGCTGACGAAGACCAGGGTCATGAAGACCCCCTGGACGGCCAACACGGCGGCCCTGAGTAGCCAGTTCTGCTGCACCCAGCAGGGGGTGCCATCCTGGCAGCTCTTGCAGCCCGGCCAGCATGGGAGACAGATGGGCATGTTCGGGTAACACGTAGTGCCGTTGTCGCTGCGGTTCACAGGGCCACCATCTGCACCGCACACAGACACATGCATTACCGCCTAATGTGCATGTGACTTACACCCACAAACTCCTTAACACGGCACAGAGACCCACAGTCCACATGTAGCATTTGCATCTCCACAGTACTGTCTGTAGTACACAGTACTGTCTGTAGTACACAGTACTGTCTGTAGTACACAGTCCTTTTAAACAGCAGCTTCTTTGAGCGAAATCGCAGGGAAAATCCCGGGGGGTTAATACCAGCTTTATACTGACTCTCCACTGCTTTTCTAGCTTTTTAAAAAACATGTTTCTGGTGTTTCGTTAACATCTTTTAGCCTGAATAGTTAAGCAGTTATGATCACTGCAGTCACATGAATGTTACCAAAGGTAACTACTAAGGTTCTACTCTCTTAAATTTTGATACTTTTAAAACACTTTTGCTGGCCTTTGATTGGATATTAGATATGGAGCTGTGGTGGTTTGGGGGTTGAGGAAACGGACTTGGATTTGAAAGTTTTCAGGTTTGTTGTGTGTGTGCAGTGTCACAATGACAAATCATTCACTTTCACATATTATTATTCTGCCCTGAATAACCAGAGCTTGGCAGCAGTTCTAAGATGAATCCCGTCTGTCTGTTCAAGGTCTCAGGAGCGTCGGGGGGTGGGGTGTTTTGACGGTTGACAGCACCTACATCTACAGAGCTGTTTGACAGAGACTTGAATGTGAAGATGAAACTTCAGAGCAGGTTTTTATTTTGATAGATGAAACCTTTTTAGGCAGTGAGGACAAATGTAACCTGCTCCACTTACCTGATTCTCCAGGAACGTTGTCTGGGTTGTAGTATCCTTCCTTACAGCCACAGCAGTACTGACCCAGTCGAAAACCTCGACCTGGTGTTGGTATGCACTGTAGTACACGGAAACAAAGATTTCAGTGTCGTTATGTGACATCTGTTAATCTGGACAATTTGTACTTTTATTCTTTTATTTCCTTCATTTGGTTTAACTGACTTTAACAACTTTGTCTGTTTCTGTATTGACTGTATGAGAGATCGAGCCAACAGACACAAAGTCCTATTTTGGATATTTGTTGTACAAATAAAAGAATCAAAGCAAGAATCTGTCGATATGATGCGCATCACGATACATGGACAAAAATACGATATATTGCGATATAATGGGATACTATAGGCACAACTATGTATTGAGTTTTTTTTTAACTATTTAATTGTAGTCAAAGTTTGATCCTAGTCTCAGACTCTGTTCCATCTGAACATCAGGTTACTAACATTTGGAATCACTAGAGAAGAAAGAAAAGAAAAACGAAATGAACCAACATCAGGAATATTTGAATTGTGATTATTAATATTTGAACCAACACCAGGAATATTTGCATTGTGATTATTAATAATTAAAAAAAACTATTTCTAAGTAAAGGGCTAGTTATTAATTTGAATACTATAACATTGAAGGTTTTTAAAAAATGTGTGAAGTCTTAAAAATCACTGAACTCAGGGCAAAGAAAGCTCTGAACAAAGAAAAACAAAAAATGACACAGACACGTTCAACACCACAGGATGTAAAAAAACAGCTGAAGATGGAGGTCACGTTACTCTCGTCTCAGTCTAGCTCCATGTGCTGCTGATACTAGTGTCTGTTTCAACTGTGAGATGAAGCAGAGAAACCCAACACACACAGAGCGACACACACACACACGGATGCTCTGTGTGTTAATCTAAGTTAAAAGCTAAATGGATACATAATAGCTGCACTGCCAAGGTATTATCCTTTTCTAGGGAAAAATCACACACACACACACTGACCCCACATTTGCTAGCTCACAGAACCAATGACAAACACAGACTGAAACGTTAATGTGATATGGATTAAAATGCAGTAGTCAACTCAATCGCCTTCTCTTCGTAACTGCATTTCAATTCAACAGAGAGCGAAGCTTTGGCTTCACTGTGTCAATCTGTCACTTTTATACTAGCAACTAGCAACAACATGGCCTCTGTACCATGTAAGTTGATTACATAAAGACATTCAGGAAATTAATCTCTTTTTTTCTTTTTTTTTTTTATATTTGCAGGTTTCCTATGACATCGTTACATTGTAGTAAGATTCAAATTTAGATTCAGATTCAGATTCAGAAAACTTTTCCTCCCTGTGGGGACTACTGTGATTCGATGGCCGTACTCAGTCTTTTTCTACTTTTCTACGAAATATTGAGGGTGAGCAGTGCTCCCCAGGGACATCTGATTAAATTCACTGCAGAACATACTGATGTATACAGTCATGTTTTAGTACAGTACAGAGTCTCCTTTGGGAAATTGTAGATTTAGGTTAAATAAATAACCAGGTTAGAGTTACAGGAGCACAGAGTAAAATTCAGAGGAAAACAATCAACAGTATTGTGTTTGATTTTTGATGCCGTACGGTACTCTTCCCTTCCAAACTAAACTAAACTAAAATAATTCTAAAGCATGAATTCCAAAATTGTGACACTAAACCTTTGTGTAGTTTAGTTACAATTGACAAAAAAGAAGAAATAAACACCAACATACAGAACAACTGGAAGATGAAGCCCCATCCTGTTAAAATAGCCGTACGGTACTCTTCCCTTCCAAACTTAACTAAACTAAAATAATTCTAAAGCTTCTTTTTCCAGTTTTACATGACATTCATTTATTTCCTTCATTTATGGTTAAGCTATTTTGGGGGATTTTGGGAACCGACCCTCCCTTGTGTTTCAGACTTGTGCATAAAAGGGTAAGTGTGTCAGCTGGATTATCAGCTTAATCCAAAAAGATCATCCCCTAGCCGGCGCCCAGCACAGCCATCTTTAAATAGATGGCTGAGATGACAGGCAGGGGATTGGATCTGGACAGACGGGCCGGCGGGCAAAAGGGAGAGTAAAGCAGGAGGTTGAGCAGTGTTGGAGGATGGGACGCCAAACGGGCAGGGGACCGAGGTGTTGTGTTGACGGGTGAAGGGATAAATGCAGAAACAGTGCAATTAGTGCAGACAGGAAGGGCTTAAACCTGCAGAGGTTGTAGACAATATGAGGATCTTTGTGTCACGAAACTAAAACCCACAAAAATGAGTTCACATTTTAGATTAAAACCCTTTTTTGATGACGAAAAGAAGAGCGACCCAGCAGCTGAAAGTCGGCAGGATCTACACCGTCGACACAGACTTTGTGATGTCAAGATAACCTTCTAAGCTTCCTGAAGAACATCACAGCCTGTTGTCCATGGTCACATCTCAGTCATGTGACCACAATCACAATCTGTTCTTCTTCTATCAATCTTCAACTGTAGCTTTTGGCCATAAGTAAAAAAAAGTATCCAGTGTAAGTCTCTCACCTCCATGGTGGTGCGGTTGCACTGGTGTGTGTCAGCAAACCAGCTGTCACCTGTGGCACACTGGTCCAAGTCCATGTCCTGAACGTTGACGTCCACACGGACCACACCTCTGACAACACACACAAAGGTCAAAGGTTACAACAAAAATGTATCAAATACATTTAAAGGTAAATAAACAACGTCCAATCAAATATGTAGTTACTGTGACCTTTAGCTTTGACCTTTAGAATATATATTGTCCCATCATCTCCAGTCCACATTAAGATTTTTGGAGATGTTTTCTTTACATATTCTGAACACAGGTTTGTGGACATGTTTCTATCGTCTCAGTTTGTGACCACCATATTTAAAAATTGCAGTGAAAGTGATTTGTTGTCATTGTGACACAGCCTACACCGAAATGTCTCTGCCTCTGCCTTTAACCCATGACCTTAGTGAGCAGGGGGCAGTGTGTGTGTGAGACACCTGGTGGCTGGTGGATTTGAACCTGTGACCTTCCGGACACAAGTCTGCTTCTTTAACCGCCAGCGCCTCGTTTGTGTCCCTTTATTACTGAGTCAAAGTATAAATTTAGAGGCAAAAGTTTCTAAGTGAAGGTTTGTCTTGTCAGCTGACTCTGTTTTGACTCCACAGGCTGCAGTGGTCGTGACAGTGACGACCAAATCTTATTCATTTCACTTTGGGACATAAACTTCACATATTACGTTGACAAGAACAGAACAAGAACAGAACAAAAACAATGGCTCTAGAAACTGACAGGAATGAGAACCAGGGACAGTAAAAAAGCTGTTCCTCCAAATTTTGTTGACACAAAACTGTGTGACCCCTAAATGGATTCTTTTCTAAGACCAGATAACATTAAAGTATTTGAACAAAAACACCTTTTTTCCCTCTGTGGGCTGTTGAAATGTTTCTCCGCTCTAATGGAGGAAAGGTCACGGGTCAGACAGAAAAGAACCCAAACATGGCTGCTGCGGGTTTAAAATCCTTCCATTAATCAAATCTACATGATGTCTTTGTGTTTGTGTTTGTAACTGATAAAAGGAAAAATAGCACAGAGCGACGACACGAGCTACTAATGGACACCGCCGCATAATGGACACATCATTATTGAACTTTAAAGACAGACAGCTGAAAGTATTCTCTCACACCAAGTGTGGCTAAAAACCAGTTAGCATGATGTCATTGAAAACATTCACCTGAGAAAATCCTGTACAAACCTTTTCAAATTTTGAAACTGTTTATTGCTAAAATTTAAAAACCATAAAAACCAATCCAACAAGGCATCAATAAACCAGTGGACACTGGTGTGATCATGTGACTGGAGACAAACTTCAATTTACTGTCAGCATTGACTACTAATTAGAACTTCATACTTCAACCACTCTTTTGTGTGTGTCTGTGTGTGTCTGTGTCCTGACCTGAACTCAGGTGTGAGGTCGGGCTTAAGGCCGTAGAAGGACGTGGACAGTGTGAGCATCCAGCCTGGCACGAACCGTCCATCCTTACAGTCCAGAAAGGGAGCGTTGGCCCAGCGCACTCCGCTGATATTGGTCACGTAGCTGTCGCCCTGCGCCCACTTTGGTGTGTCCAAGGTGCTGAGGTCGTTGAAGAGGACCCGCTTGGACAGAGCTGGTGATGCCGTGTTAGAGTCGGGGAACTTCAGTCTTTTAAACCAACTGTCGTCGGGTGCTGGTGCCGGTGGGTGCAGACTCCCCCAGGCCTTGGATAAGTCCTGGAGAACGATGGACTGCACCTTAGCCATGGGTTTGCGGGTGGAACGCAGCACCAGTTGGGGCACCGAGGCGGTAGGGTCAGCGTCAAAGGTGAGCACGGCCTGTCGGATGAGCGAGTCGGCCTCCAGCAGGGCACGGACCAGGGCGTGGTACCATTCAATGTCTTCCTGCACTGTGCTCTCCCGCAGGTCGCTGGCCTGGAATATCATGTTTAGGATGTTGGCAGTTGTAGTCAGTGCATCCAGAGCGGGCCTGAGGGGGGCGCTGAAGCTGCGAGGCAGAGATCCGTTCTGCCCCTGTGCGCTGTAAGCCCTCGAACAGCGAGTCACTTTGAGGGTGGAGGCATCGCCGGTGTACAAGTAGACCTCTGCTGGTGACCAGTCATCGACCACCTCAGTGGGAGCTTCTGTGGCTCCAAACCCAGAAGGTTCTAAGGGTCCGAGGGTACTGGGTGAGCTGGGGGCGACATCTGAAGCTCTTGTGCTGTTGGCCAGAGGTCTGGTTTCTTTGTCCAACTCCACTGGGGATGCAGCAGTAATGTCTGGGGTCAGCTGTGCTCTCAGGAGCAATGGAAGAAGAAGGAGAAGGAGCCAAACACAACCCATCCTGGACTGACTCTGAACAGGATCAGGCGCTCCAACACCAACGACACCTTCAACCATCTGTGGCCAGCACAAGAGGATGAAAAACTTCACATTTTAAAGACACTTTTTCAGGCAGGAAGCTGCTGCTGCTGCTGCTGCACAGCTGGGTACCCGGCGTTACCTGTCACACACAGAAGACACCGCTCCATCTGTGCTTCATGCCCTGGCTCCCACAGATCCACAGTCACTCTCTGCACTCCTGTGTGCACATGCAGAGAAATGTCAGTCAATGTGCTTGTTTTCAGAGCAGAGTTTTCAGTCCCTGCATCTCTGCTGCGCCGCTCCTGATAGAGGAGCGATCGAAATGAACGCAGCTATACGGCAAAAAGAAGCTAGAGCGTGAAAGGAGGAGGAGGGAGAAGGAGAGAGGGGGAAGCCTCAAAGTTGGGGGAATCCCAGTGCAGTGTGGAGGAGGGAGGAGGAGGAGGAGGTAGGAGGAGAGCTGAGTTACGTAGAGATGGAGGGATGATTTAAAGCCATGTCCAGGATTCCTCCCCGATTCTTCATCTGTCACCCGCTCCTGATGCTCCAAGAGCTTCGAGCCCTCTGACGGACGCTTGTGTAACACTCTACCGTCCTGTTCTCTAACCACTCCCTCCTCCCTGACTCCCCTCTCACTTTTCATCCCCCTCTCTTTCAGATCATTCCCACTTTACCTCCTCCTCCTCCCGTCATCCCTTCATTAACACATACTGCCCTCCCCTCTCCTTCACATCTACTGGGATGTACAGCAGTGATGAAAGGTGGCGATGAGAGTGCTACATCTGGTATGTTTGTATCTCTCTGTGTGTGTGTGAGAGAGAAGGCGAGGGAGAGAGAGAGAGAGAGAGACTATTTGAAAAAGACAAAAAGACAAAAAGGAAGAAGAAAAAATAGAGAACAGAAAGAAAAAGAGTTGCAAACAACTCTCTCACTATAGGATGGATGGATTAGACACAGGTCTATAATTTTACACACGCTGGAAATGACAATAAATGCAAACACTTGCAAATAATGTAGTAATAAATTCCTGTTTTCAATTTTCACAGCATTAGGGATTTAACTGTCCATGTGCATTTGCATGTGTGTAACTGCTGTGCTCACACTGTACTGTGCTTGTGTGTCCAAACTCAGACACAGTGTGAGGGAGAGATGGTGCAGTAAACATGTGAGAACGACAAAGGAAGAAGAAGGAAGAATCTGTACGTCCTCACTGGGAGGAATGATGCAGGAAAGAATCCTTGTTTTGGTGGCCATGGCAACAGGTTGCTGAGAATCACACCCTTTGACACACACACACACACAAACACACACGCTCACGCTCATGTACAAACACACACACAAAAGCATAAAGTCGAACACCACTCCCATCCTGGACTTCACTGCAGAGAAGAAGCTGCAAATAAGTGGCTGGAGGACACCGAGGAGATGAAGAGTGTGACCAAACAATCTAAAAAGAAAAAAAGAAAAAAATCATAATTACTTCATAATTCGTTGTTGTTTTTTACTGTTGCAAAAAATGTTATCTTTTAATTTGTTACCTTCCTGAAACAGTCACATTTTCCTAAACATTTAGAACCAACTAAACCACAGGAATATTTAAGTTTTTAAGCATTACAAAATGCTAAATTTTCAGTGAGAAAATAGCTAGAAAAAAAGGTCATGGTGGGGTGATTTAAAAATTAACAAATTCACGGTGTGAAATAACAATAGCAGAATTTTTTTCTTTACACTGACGACAATCCTAACAGGTTCCAAACACCAAAAATAAATAAATAGATAAATAAATAATTACACTGTGGAATTCCTAAGGAAAACATGGCTGCCAGTAATGATTCTTAGTCATTACTTAAATATATATAAGACTCTCAATCTTCTCAGCCCTCCTTATTACCAGCATATAACACCCTTTGTTCTTGTGGGCGGCTATAAAGGGCTTTGGAGACGAGAGACTGCACAGTGGCTGTAAGAAACAGGCTGACCAGGCAGTCAGCAACCAACCTGCTGGTCATGGTGACAAAATAGCTGGTTGGGCTGCTGTAGTGCAGAGCTCTGCTTTTCTATTGTGCAGTACACATCCAGCAATTTGTACAATTTTTAAAGAAATGTTCTAAACATCTAAAATAATTATTTAAAACAATGCAAAGTAAATACGCGTAAAACATAGAAAGTGATTAGATACAAAGATACATTAAATGCCTTAATGATCTTTGACCTTCATCTTACATCTCATACAGATTTAACCCTGTGGAGACTGGTGTTAGTTTGATTACTCCACATATAACACTCAGCTGTGACACACACACACAGACAGAACGAGCGAGAGGAAGAGAGAGGGAGAGCATTAGGATTAATGGTCTTCATCCACTATAAAAACATAAGTAGGATCCAACAGCTCCCGTACTGTTGTGTGTTCTGGAGCGCCATCTACCTGTCACTCAGAATTACTGCGGTTACATCGGTCTCCGGCGTCATTCAGATGATGTCAGATGATGAAGAAATAGTTTTATTTTTTCGCTAAAATCTCTGATGCGTTATTACATTTACATACATTAAAACTAACTGTAATTAATAAATATATCTGTATATATTAAATGTAGTGTTTTAACGTGTTCAGTCTAATTATTCATACATTTATCTTTTTAAAAAAAACATTTGTCCAGAGGCTGAATAAGGTTAAATAACGTAACATTTTCTGTTGACAGGTGAAAGGTCACCTAAATTAAATGAGAGTAAAAAAACGTGTTGTTTTTATTTTTTATCAATATGGGTGGAATTTTTCTGAGCTTAGTTTTCAGATTATATTGTTTAAAAATTAAATGTTTACATCGTTGAAACAAGTTTAATTAAACCACACGCGAAACAGTAAAATTGTTCTGAATATTATCTGAATATTATAATCAGCTAATCTTCACTTAATGTTTATTTATACCTTCACAACTACCGTGAATGCTCTTTACGTTTTTTTAACACACCTGGATTGATGTTAATGACGGTGGTGTACCGTTGGAAAAAAGAAAAAAAAACCGTTAAATTGCACTGAAAAAGAAAAAAAAACCGTTAAATTGCAAATTGTTTTTTTTAAACACATCCACTTGAAAACTCACTCTTTTACTGCACTGTTGTTATAGATGTTGGTTGAAATTGTTCCACGACACAAACGAGGTTTTTAGAGACGTTATTTCTGATAATATTCACACTATTCTGATGCTCAGATAAGCTAAGCTAATCCTAGCACCTTAACTACAACCAACCTAGCTTCTTCTTCTAGCAGAAGCGTCCGCGCTGTTTAAGTTGAATTACTGCCACCTACTGGATCTACTTTGACATCCAGTCCTGATTACTGTCAAAGAGGGAGAGGGGGGAAAAAAAGACACAGGACAGTGTCCGTGTTGATAAACAAAGCACCAAATACCAGTCATGTGACTCGTTATAATTACCTATAAGTATACATTACTGTATTTGTGATTTCATTTGAGAAATTGTCGTAAAATCATTAAAGATATAATTGAGTTGTTTCTAATTTTATAATGGATATTGCGTTTTCAACCACACGTGTTTTGTACAAAACTGTTAGCACCGACTCTAAGGACAAATGTGAATAATAACCATTTATTCATTCATTTATTCACTCAACCCTTAACTATTCATCTAATTTAAATCGAATCGAGCTCATTTCAAACAATATGAAACAACTATATCATATCATATCATATCATATACGTCTCCAGTACAGCGTGTGTGAAACTGTTTACGAACAACGACGTTTTCCTTCCGCAGATGGAAAGAGGCATCAGCTGCTCATGTATGACATAGAAATGCCACAGACTCATTTTACAATACTACATTTGTCATCATTGGTGCTCATAGAGCTCATGGTGTTATTATTATGGGCTGCTGAGCGGAGGAGGAGGAGGAGGAGCGGGTGGGGCCGGGGTGGCTGATGGGAACATAGACTGTGGTCACTGACCGGAGACTCCACTGGCTTTTATTCTGCTCAGATCAGACCGCATGTCTGACCCAGGGGGTCCGCCTGCTGCCGGGAGCAAACTGCATCCATCCCCCCCGATCTCTGACGGATGGATGCGCTCCTGTCCTAGAGGAGGAGGATGAAAAAAATCGCCAGATATATATAAATATTTTTGGCATTTTCGCTTAGAGACTGTTTATGGGAGGCAGCAGCAGCTACTTGGCCCTTTCTTTATTATAAAGGGAAGAAGATGCATCCGCGGTTAGCTATGTGAACAGCAGATCGCCCAATCATTCTCTTTTCGCGATCCTGAGGAATAATTATGAACAACGCGCAAGATATGTCGCCCGATTTCGTGTTGATGCGCCTGGTTTCCGCGGCCGAGGATGACCGCTTGGACGCAGAAAACGGGAATCTGCCACCGGGAGGAGTGGTGGCAGGGCTGGGGAAGGAGGTCCTGGCTCACAGCGGCGTCAAAGCGGGTTTGGACATAAGCCGAGATCCGACTGCGGGCGTCGAGCATCCCAGCAGCCGCCTGAACAAAGCGCAGGCGAGCGGCGAAGGCACGGCTGCACCTGACACCGCGGTGACGGAGAGCCGAGCTCCGCTGTCCGCGCCACCTCCGCCGCAGAGCCCCATGGAGGCCCAGGGCTTCGACTTCGCTCCGAGCTCCGGCCTGCGGCCTCAGCTGCTCGTCTTCTCCAACATAATGCGCAACGAGGACGGGATTTTAGAACTAGAGCGTCGGAATCAACCGAGGGATGCAGTGGCTTTGGAGCAGAGCCCGGGCCCTGCTGTCAATAACAACAGCCTGAGTCCAGTGGACGTCCAGCAGCAGCAGCAGCAGCGGCAGCAGCAGCAGCAGCAGCAGCGGCAGCAGCAGCAGCAGCGGCAGCAGCAGCAGCGGCAGCAGCAGCAGCAGCGGCAGCAGCAGCAGCGGCAGCAGCAGCAGCAGCAGCAGCGGCAGCAGCAGCAGCAGCGGCAGCAGCAGCAGCGGCAGCAGCAGCAGCGGCAGCAGCAGCAGCAGCAGCGGCAGCAGCAGCAGCGGCAGCAGCAGCAGCAGCAGCAGCGGCAGCAGCAGCAGCGGCAGCAGCAGCAGCGGCAGCAGCAGCAGCAGAGTCTGCTGGAGCAGACATGGACAGCGCATCCGCCGCTCACCGCATCCGCGGAAATGCAGGGAGCTGCGGATCTGTGCCGCCGGCATCGACTCATTACTACCACACCCGAGTGGCCCTTGTTGTCGGAGAGATCTAAACATCTCACCGTGATTGACTCTAAATGGGGCTGCGCCACCAGGGACAGAGAGGGGGCAGTATTCGAATTGGCCCGGAGGTTCGGGGAACTGGGGGTCGGTGCGGTGCCCAAGATGCTGCTCAAAGCAGGAGAGCTCCCGCAGTGTTCGTGTCAAGGTGCACACGGGCCAGGGGGAGGAGGGGTAGAACCTGGGGATGACCCCACAGAGACCAGCGACGCTCTGCTGGTGCTGGAGGGCCTGGGCAGCGGTGATGTGGACGGTCTGGCCATGGAGGGATGTCCAGGGGACGAGGGGGACGACGAGAATGGACGCCGCGAGTTTTTACTCAACAGAAAAAGGGAAATAGTTCAGAAAATGTCCGGCGCCTTTTCTATCAGCACTTTCCAGGCTGAGCTGAGGAGGCAGGTGGAGGTGATCGCCCCGGCGACGACCCAGGCGGCCGGGCATCTAGGTGCGCAGATGTGCGGTGTCCACGGGGGCTCGGGCAGCCGGCTATCGCAGCTCGGCTCTGGGGATGTGGGTGCAGTGGCGCAGCTCTCGGCCATGTCCCAGTCACCCACACCTGTCCAGAACTCACCCTGGGCGACGAGCCCAAACCTGAGCCAGGCGTCGACACCCAGGAGGCGGCCGGAGCGCTGCGCCAGCGCGCCGCGTACTCCCACCGGCCGCGCTGCAGGTGGGGATAAAGCCCTCAAAGTTCCGGGAAAGTCCAAAAAGGGGTCGTTAAAGATCCGCCTGAGTAAACTGTTCAGAACTAAAAGCTGCAGCGGCTCCAGTCACCTGCTGGACAAGAGGCCCTCGGTCACCTACTCGGTGTCGTCAGCTGGGAGCCTGGTGGACATGGCGAGTTCTGTTGGAGCTGAGCAGGACACAGACAGGTGAGCAAAGCCGTACAGCACACTGGTTCACTTGGTTGTGACTTGACCAAGGACAAACATAGACACACATCAACATGGTCAGAGCGCCTGCTCCCTCCTTCTCACCCCTGACCTCTGACTGGGTCAGTGAAAACACCCTGTGTGTCTGTTGTCTGTGTCATTGATTAAATGCTAGACCAGAAAGATACAGGGGAGAGAAAAGGACATGATGCTGGATCAGGATCATGGGCTAGAACCCGACCAAGGTGACCATGAGGAGGACTGTTTTGGTCTGCGTCCCTCAGATTTTCTTCAGGCCACCTCTGTGAAAGTTTTCTAGGGCAACTCTGACCGAAAAACTACTGGGAACAAATGAGGCCCTGAGTGTCCCATACATTTAAGATGCTATTTAAATTTGACATTTACAGGATTATTTTGTACTTTATTTTATAATTAAGTATATTAAGTGTAAGCTGCAATAATTGACTTGATAAAAGTCCAAAAAAAACAGTTCTTGGACACAACAGGAACACAGACCTCTGATGACAGAAGCTGCACCTGCACATTTTCATTCATTCATTTTTAGATCCAAACCAGTTTTAAATTTCATCCACATTAAACCGTCAAAAACTTCATGTTATGATTTAAATGACATGATTTTTGTAAATTAACAAAACAATAGAATCAAGAGAAGTGTTTTGACTCCCC
The DNA here is from genome assembly GCF_000523025.1 of Cynoglossus semilaevis. NCBI lineage: Eukaryota > Metazoa > Chordata > Actinopteri > Pleuronectiformes > Cynoglossidae > Cynoglossus > Cynoglossus semilaevis. The sequence continues at coordinate 259,991 of NC_024315.1, read as the reverse complement.
CTCAGTCATTGGCTGTAGGAACAGTTGATGTAAGAACAATAATTTCTGCTGAAAAACTAAAGTTATTCTCTGCACACCAAGAGCTGCCGTGGAGTTTTTCAAACACAAACGTCGTCAGAACAATCAACACTCACTCAAACCTTTTAGACTAGAGTTGTGTGGACGTTGTCATGGACTTTTTAACTTGAGATATTTCAGTAAAAGAAATGTTAGTGAGAGCTGCACATCAGGACAATAACAAGTCAGTAAACCTGGGAAATCTCGTGGGCACATCAACCCTTCAGGCTGTGAATAAAACACAGCATGTCGTGAAGTCAGCGCCTGTTTGCACTGTGTGCCCGACTGTCCATTAGAGACCGAACCAGACCAGAGGCGTTGGGTAAACAGGAAGTCACCTGAGACCCGGCTTAAAGGGATTATTCAGGTTCCTGAAGAAAACACGTCAACTGTACACACCCACCAGTTCTGTTACAACAGCGTGGAGCCGGGGGATGCAGCATATGGTGCACCTGACCAAGAGTGCAGGTGGACGGGGGATTGATTGGAATCTGGAAAGTTAGCTGTAAGACCTGGTGGTTGAATACAGAAAGGAACGTCTCCACTACTGGAATTACTTTTAAATTTGAACGATATTATCCAAAATCTTAATTTCTGATTCCGATATCAAGCAATACTGATATGCCGGGTTTCACTTTCACTTTCATTTTCACATATATAAGCAGCAGTTTTTCCACAAAACTATTTTCACACATCACAATAACGATTCTTACAGATATTACATCATTATTAATATATAATTTTAATTTAATTTAATTTGGGGCTGTAAAATTAACTTGTTAATTGCGTTAATAAAATGTAAAATTTATCAGAATAATTGTTGATACACATGTTTTTAATTTGCACATTCTGAGGTAAAATGATTTTGTTAATTTAGCTCAATTTTGACTTGACTTTTCTCGTATTTATAAGTCCATCATTTGGATTAGTCACAAATAAAAACAGGTGTGAAACACAGACATTAACCGTCTGTTTCAGCCACAGACAACAGAAAAGCTGCTTCGTCATATTCAGGAATGCTGATTTAACTGGACTCGTCTTGAATGATCCACAGCTGCCCAGTGATCAAGTTCTATTTAAAACCGTAAAATATATAAAACTTCTGCACACGCCGCGCAACGCCCTCGCACACCACTAGGGATTTGCGTACACCTGTTGATGAGAAAATGACCGATACATTCGCATAAAGAAGTGAAAGGAGTAGAAACCTCACCGAGTCCAGACATTTCTGAATTTATCCAAAAGAATAAGAGGCGAACGGTGAATTTTTTTTTTTTTTTTTTAACGTGACCCTGATTGTCTAAAGTAAAAATGTGGATCCACACTGGCCCAAACATCCAGGAACTTTTGCTGCTGCATGCTTTAAGATGCAGAGATTTTTCAAACCTTTTTGCAGCCTGTCACCCTTTATTCTGCACCTCACTGCTTCGTCATCATTCACTGCAGAGCACTGAAGGAAGGCTGTGATTAAAAAACATGGCTTCAGATGTACTGACTGCCAGGGCTGAGAACATCAAACAGACACAAAGTTTGAAATGAAATTGCAGACAGTCTCTGCGTGGCTCTTTTTCCAAACCTCTGCAGTTTCACGGACGTCCACAGCTCTGGTCCGGTTCTTTATCCTCCATTTATTCTGACTTGTTTTGTTGTCTCTTCTGCAGCCACAACTTGTCCAGGCTGAACAGGGCCCACAGTGCCTTCTCCCCCGCCTCCCTCTCTGCCTCCCTCTCTACTTTCACAGGTAAGAGCTGCTTCGTTCTGTCCACTCTTCAGTGTCAGGGCTGCTCTGGGCTGCTGTCCAGTCAGGCAGTAGAACTGAAACTAAATAAAGAATAAATATGTTAAATTTTACATACATTATTCACTGTACTTTTCTGTAGTTAATTCTCACTGTATTCTCATTTTAGGTGAACTGAAATAACTGTATCCTGTTGCTACTTTATTAAATCACTTCCACTGCATTAAAATAAGTAAATAGAAAATATATTGGATTGGATTGGACGAAATCCTCACTGCATTGTCACTGTTCTATCACATTATTCACTGTGTTATGTTATGGATTTCTTGTTATCTAATAACACAGCATTCTTGTTTGTAGCTCGTAGCGAGCTAGCTCATAGCTAGCTCGCTACGAGCTACAAACAAGAACGCTGTGTTATTAGATAGCAAGAAATCCATAACATAATACAGTGATAACACAGTGAATAATGTGACAGTGAATAATGTGATAAAACAGTGACAATGCAGTGAGAATGTCGTCCAATCCAATCCAATATATTTACTATTTACTTAGCAACAGGATACAGTTATTTCAGTTCACCTAAAAAGAGAATACAGTGAGAATTAACTACAGAAAAGTACAGTGAATAATGTATGTAAAATACATGGATATCTTACCCAATATATATATCTGTAAAATAATTAAATTGAAGTGAAAATACTATCAGTTGAATGTAGGAATATTGTGAGAAAAAAACAGGAAGTAGTTATGATTATACTGTAAGAATGCAGTGAAAATAAAGTGAGTAAAAGTAATAATTCTGTGGAGATAAAGTAATTATTCCACACATAACATCGGAGTACTCAATACAGAGGTAATACATGGAAAATCAAATGAGGGTACAGTATGAGTACTGTGAGTACACCGTGTTGATGTTGGTAGAACAACAACAGTGACAGTGACAGTGTGAAACAAAGGGAGACTACAGTTACCATGCAGTGATAATGCAGTTAAAACAATATGGTAGGAATACAGTGAAAATACTGTGATAAATCAGTGACCGTGAAGTACAAATACACAGTGAGTGTACTGTGGTGATAAAGTGAAGTATGTATGAAGTATAAGCTGTAATACAGTGGTGATTGAATTATGGTCATATTAGACTGGAGTAGGAATACTGATGTAGTGATGATGCAGTAAAAGTGAAAAATAATGTACAGTGAGAACAGAGTGGTAACTGAGTAGAAGTACAGTATTAAAAAAAACCCAGTAAGAATACTTAACCTCTGCTTTTAACCCTTCACCATAGCCAGCAGGGGGCAGCTTTAAGTGCCACGTGTGAGGTGACCTGCTCAGAGCACCTCAGTGGTAACTTGAAGGCTGGTGGACTCGAACCTGAAACCTCCCAGATTCAAGTCCGCTTCTTTAACCACCAAGCCACCTCTTCCCTAAAAGAATTTTTTTTTTGTCACTACTGCCGTTCTCGGATTCAACCCCAGGTCTGTTGCATCACAGACAGAGACACTGCCTCTGAGCTGAAGCGCCACAGAACATGAGACAGTGAGAACACACAGTTTTACACAGTAGAACCGAGTAAAAATAGAATAAAATTGATACTAATAATAATCACATGCTGGGGACTGTAGCTCAGTTGGTGAAAACAAGTCAAAACATCCCACTGGGCTCAGCGGGCCCGCACTCTCTGTGGAGCGGAGTAGAGTTCAGCTTGTTTTTAAAATCTCCTCTTTGAAAAAAATAATTATTATTACGCGTTTTATTTCATATCTTTGATGAACAATCTGGAAACACAACACTAACCAGCAATTAGGCAGAAACATTAAAGTCAAACTTCATGCTGGCGTTACCATCGGAGGATGAACAACTTATTTGAAATCTTTGCAAAAAAAAAAAAAAAAATCACCCAGACACCCACAGTGGCGTTCCTCCGCCCGGCAGCCGTGCTCTTGTGATGTTCCACAACCAGAGAGGAGACAGAGGAGACCACCGAGGCGTCATGCTGGGACAACACGCCGGGGACTTGGCTCTCGTAGCGTTTGATTTTGTTTCTTTCGCTGAAAAATATTACTTTGGAGATATTTCCCGCAGCGTCTCAATTAGCGAGGATGGGATGTTGGTCTCTCTGTTATTTTATTGCAGTGATTTAGGCTGATTAGCTGGGTGTAATTTTCCATAAACATCCTGCCTGGTGCAGCTTTAATGGCACTCTGCAGCGACAGGAAGCAAACCAACGATTGAAAAGCAAACCTGGCCTTTTCTTTAATTCACTTCTGCTTTGACTGCGTCTGTCAGACTTTCACTTCCTTCATGTCCCTTTCCTTTAATTTCTCATATTCCTGCTCCTTTTGTCTCATTCTTTAGGTGAGACTGTCTCACTGGTGGACGTGGATATTTCACGGCGAGGGGCGAACACACCACACCCTCCCACGCCTCCCCCTCCTCCACGGCGGAGTCTCAGTCTTTTAGGTAACGTTCGTTGCTTTTGTGCTTTTTAGATGATTCTCCACAGCAGAATAATAGTAAATAAGAACTTTCTCAGAGGCTCCTTCTTCTTTACTGGGCTGGAATGAAGGTTCTGTGTAAAAGGAGCATCAATCAAAGGTCATGGAAAACAGAACGGGTCATGGGTTAGCAATTTGTGCTAATGTTCCTGCAGGAATCTCTCGTTAGATGAATAGACAGGACAAAACAGCAAATCAATATTGTACTGAAAAATAGCTTTAAAAAAAACAGAAAACAAAATATGTAACTTGTTATAATATAAAAAAAGTGTCACAAAATGCAAAGATGTTACATATCATTCAATTAAGGAATTTGTTTTAGTATTTAATATTATTTAAAAATATGCAATGAGTGTTCAAAAGTGAGTCTTTTTTAAACACACATCCTGACTCCGGGTCAGATTCCGCTAAAATTCTGCCTCCAGAAAACCAAACTAAAATCTGAAGTCTAATAATTTATTAGTTGAAAGTATCAGCGTCATGAACACCTCCACATTTTTATTTGATGAACTCGATCGATTTTTCTTTTTTTTGTTGTAATTTTTCCCTCCTTTCTTTCTGTCTTTATCACTTTTTTCTTTCATTATTTTGTTTCCTGCTTCCTCTCTTTATTGTCTATGTCTTCGTTCTTACTTTTTGAGAAATCCTCCCTCCTTTCCTTCCTCCCTTCCTTTCTTTTATTTTTTTCCCTCTCTCTTTTCTTGCCTTCCTATTTTGATGTTTATATGTCACCCAATTCTCTCTCCTCTCTCCTCCTTTTCTTTTCTTTTCTTTTTCACCCTTGCCTCCTTTTTACTCCTGCTTCTCCCTTGTTTCCTCCCCACTGTTCCTCACTCTCCCTCTCTCTCTCCTACCACCTCCTTTCCTTGGTGTCCTTCCTCCAGATGACATAGCCGGGCCTCAGCCTGGTCCTCTCCTTGTCATGGGTGCGTCCCTGCAGTCCCTCCCCCTGCCTCTCCCTCCTCCTCCCCCTCCCTCCCACGCCACCATGCAGCACAGTCTCAGCCTCAATGGTAAGACATGTTTGCGGGTCCCGTCCACAAATGTAGACCGTTGGGGGAGCCCGAGTGTTTACCTCTGACACATGTCTCTGTCATCCGATTCAGACGCCTTCCTGCGGGCCCTTCCTCACACAGCGCCGCCGTCCGGCGACGCACGACCACCAATCAGACAGGCTCCGCCCCCCGTCTTGTGTGCCCTCCGACGTTCCGAGGCCAGTAACTTCGCCGCCAGTCTGAGAGAACTGGAAAAGGTGAAGAAAAACACACACACACACAAAGATGAAATGTCTGAAAGATTCAGAATTTCTGAGGCTGTGGTAAAAGATTGAGTTTTTTGGAGAGAGTCTTATGTAATGTCTCAGGTAATATGAAATATGAAATATGAAATATTTGTGGTAAAAGATTGAGTTTTTTGGAGATAGTCTTATGTAATGTCTCGGGTAATATGAAATATTAAATATAATATAAAAATGAATTGAACTGAATAAAAATCCTAGCGACCACAACAACAAAGCTTTGAGATGGATATTCAAACCTGGCTGCTATTGAAGCTGCTTTAACACCAGTCATGTTTTAATATTAGGTTGTATTTTTTGGTCTTATGTAAATGAACATATTGATATTGTATAAGGAAAAAAATAGAATTAAACGACAGGGTCAAAGGTCATCAGCTGAAGAGACAGAAATTCTACCAAAACTATTCTTCTTCCTTTATCCTTTATTCTTTATCCCATCATGATTCGTTGCAATAATTCGTTCTATATTGTGTTTCTTGATGTTTCTGTGCAGTGATTTGTAATTCACTTTGTCTTGTCGGCTGTTTCTGTTGTTACTTAAGTGAGTTTTTGATTGGCTTCAGGTTTTTACGGCGGTTTCTTCTTAAATCTAGTTTATTCTCATAATTACTATTTGCTTTCAGGTAATTTTTGGCTAATCATCTGTGAAGTAATTTGCTGAACAAATTAAGTTGGACTGATTAACTCTGACTGATTGGCCGATCTCTGCCTGCAGTGTGGCTGGTACTGGGGTCCGATGAACTGGGAGGACGCAGAGATGAAGCTGAAGGGGAAACCAGACGGATCCTTCCTGGTCCGAGACAGCTCCGACCCCCGATACATCCTGAGCCTCAGCTTTAGGTCGCAGGGAGTCACACACCACACACGCATGGAGCACTACCGAGGTGAGACACACACACACAGGCATATGTGTGCATCTAAGCGGCTCTAACACATGCTCTCAGCAAAAACATGCACGTCCATATGCTGGTCATCCGACACCGGGGGCATGAAATATGTTCACGCAGGACACGTATGGTATTAGCATGAGTCACACAGGACATCTACATGCACACGCACACTCATCCTACACCAACACAAACACACTGCAGCTGGAAACACACTCTGAGACGACAGATAGTGTTTGTCCCCTTTGTTTTTATGCAAAAAAAAGTACATCAGAAAAATCGTTGTCCCCTTTGTTTTTATGCAAAAAAAGTACATCAGACAAATCTTTATATTTAATTAAAAATAATTTTACAAAAAAAAATTTCCTGAATATGAAGTGTTTTTTTTTTTAATTCATCAAGTGGGCCAAATTAGAACCCCAAGTGGGCCAGTTTTGGCCCACGGGCCGTATGTTTGCCACCCCTTGTTTTAACTGTTTCGTACTTAAAAAAGCACAGAGAAAAACACTGAATTGTCCCCTTTCCCATTAGCCTATTAACTCATGCTAATGGTTAAAAATTTAATAGTAATGCTATGGTAATATATAATGTCAATTCTTAAATACATTTGTCAAATATTGTGAAATAAGTAAGTTGTAAAAACATTGTCACAACTTTTTTCTTTGGTCAGAGCAGATTTTATTTATTTTTTCCTGTATATATGATCATCTCTCACCAAGACGAGACTTCTCTCATATTCTAATTTGTTTTGCTTTCCAAAAAAAACAGAAATGACTTGTTCGGCTCAAATGGAAACTGTGAACTCAGTGCCAACGCTTTCTTTTTGTTAAAATGTGTTATTTTCTATCAGCCTTTCTTCAGATTCGCCACAGTTGCACAAACTTGCAACATAAGGCAAGAATTGTTGAGAAATTCCTGTCTCCGAGTTCTGAAAGCTCTGACTTTTTTTTATCTGGACTATAGAGCAGCAGAGACAGAGAGAGATGTTTTTATGGCACAGTTGTTGGAACGGCAACGTGAAGCAGAACATATAAATAGGGCTATTGTACACTTCCAGAGAATATATATTTGATTACATATTACATTTTTAAAATGTAGTGAAGTCATTGTTTCACTGACGGAAGCTGTGTTTTTTTTTCCGTTTGATTGGTGTTTTTAAAGGCTTCAGGGTTGAACGGTAAAACAGAGCGTTAAATAAATAAAAATGTACATTTGTCATTTTGTTACTTCTCCAAAATAATTAGAGCATAACGAAAGACAACAAGTTGGTAAGGGAACGAACGAGCGTGAATAAATCAGGAGTAAACACAAACACACTCTCGGAGCGGTACAGTCAGGCCGCCGCGTAGATGTACGCCATAAATAAGTCACTGAACACCACACGCCACACATGTGACAGACAAACAAGGTGAGACACACACACGTACACACACGTACACACACACAGTGTGTCTGTGCATTAATGAGTCACCATCATACAGCTATAGAGTCATGCCTGGAAACACATTCATTATTCAGACGTGCAGCGTCCACTGACACAACACGTCCACATCAACAGCATCACGTCTGCATGAATGAACCGCGTGAATCCAGAGCTGTAACGGTTCGGAGATGAACGACGTCTGAGACACGCGCACACACACACATGCACATGCACGCAGAAGCCGTTTTAACCTTGACCTTGACCCCAACTGACCGTCAGTTGGTCAGTTGGTCAGTTGTTGTGCTGTCAGCTCCTGTTTTCTTCTCCTGAGAGCATCATATTGGCGTTGTATGGATAAACAAAGAAAAAAAAGGTCGTTATCGCGGCTCATTTTGATCATCAGGAGATTGAATGTAGAACGTTGGCGTGAGCAACTCATACTGTGTTTTTGTACAGATGAATAAATACATTTACCATACTCAAAAATGTCTGTCCAGCAGGAGGGGACATGGCAGGACAATAGGACATAATTGAGAAACACTGGTCTATTGGTACATAGTCCCAAAAATAAATAAATAACTAAATAAATAATAATAATAATACATTTCTTTGAACATTGAACTTTTTTCTTCTCTCTCTGGACCTTTACTGCAGTATTCCCTGATATGAAGTACGACGTAAGAAAACGCATCTAAATCCAGAGCCAAGTTACGGAGCTCATTACTCGCTGTCATGTTGAACTTGTGAACTTGTAATTATATAATGACGATCTCCGAGAGATTTAATGGCCGTAGTTAAGGAGGACGGGAAAAATAATTATCGTAACATTAGAGGGAGCGAGGTGTCGTAGATCGTTCCACAGAAACGGACATCACTATCTACTAACTTTGGACGGTTAAAGTAATTGATCCACATGGTGTGAAGCCTGTGTTCCTTCAGCCAATCACAAGATGAATAAAAGATCACGACAAGAAAGGTTGAAATATATGGAAAGACTGAGACAAACACACCCTCATACACAGAATCCTGTTCTTTAAAAACCTGTTCATTTGACCTGTGACCTGTGACTAATTAATGGAGACTATTCTCATACACAGAATCCTGTTCTTTAAAAAACTGTTTATTTGACCTGTGACCTGTGACTAATCAACCCCCCCCCCCTTCTTTTCCCAGGGACGTTCAGTTTGTGGTGTCACCCGAAGTTTGAGGACCGCTGCCACTCGGTGGTGGAGTTCATCGAGCGAGCCATCATGCACTCCAAGAATGGCAAATTCCTCTACTTTCTGCGCTCCAGAGTCCCAGGTAAAATATAGGCCATGTGTCCGAGGTGCATCAAAAATGGATTAGAGCTGCTACTTAGTGAGAGGTGTCTGACAGACGGAGGAGAGGAGGAATCTGTCAGATCCTCTCTACGTCTGCCTGTGAATGATTTATAGATGTGGGAAAGCGATGGTTGTTTTTCACCAGTACAACTGTATTCTATTAACCCCAGCAATCGAATGGTTCCCTCAGCCAAAGCTTCAGGTACAATATTAGTATCCAGTTTAAATTATTTAAAATTGTCCATGTCTGTCAAATCACACTCCACTCCATGAGAGGGTCACGGGTTGCGGGACAAAAACTGAATTGTTCAGGAACAATTCTTGTGTTAGAAAATGTGACCAAAATGAGGAAATGAAAGAAAAAAAAAAAGAAATTAAAATGCTGGCTTCACTTCCTGCTCCTGTGAGGATTGTGGAATGAAAAAACAGTAAGTCAAGTATGGAAGTCAGTGGAAAATTGACTCTGGTCAAGTTTGTAACAGCGTCAGCGACAGGAAATCTCTAAAATATGATAATATTAGCCGACCGATATTAGCAGAATTATGTAATATCTGTAAGAATCGTTTTCAGTTTTTCCTCTGATAATGAAATCCCGGTAACATAGCGCCTGAGTTTTGACTCTGATAATGAAATCCCGGTAACACAGCGCCTGGGTTTTGACAAACGATGTGTGCCATAATTAATATTTTTGGGGAAAAACGGCTGTACATGAAAGGGAAAGACACTAGATGGCAGCATTGCAGCTCATTTAATTAATCTATATCTTCCAGGGGGTTGTATGTAGAATGCTGGAATTTTGAAACTGATTCGGCGGCCATCATTGTGATTTTTTTTTTTTTTTTGGTTTTACAGTGAATTGTATCTGTGTGTGTGTTGCAGGGCTTCCCCCCACCCCGGTTCAGCTGCTATACCCCGTGTCTCGCTTTAGCAATGTAAAATCCCTACAACATCTCTGTCGCTTCTGTATCAGACAAATGGTCCGCATCGACCACATCCAGGAGCTTCCACTGCCCAGGTACTGACCGGCTGGTCATGTAAACACCACCTGAGATATTAGAACAACGACAACAAAAAAAAAACATTGAGTGAAAAACAAATTGTATCTGTTCCTGTCTTTCTCCAGGCCACTTATCTCCTATTTGAGTAAGTTTTATTACTACGACCCGGAGGAAGAGATGTACCTGTCAATCAAGAGCATCGAGAGGGTGGTGGGGGCAGAGCAGGAGGCTGAGTCACAGACGTAGCATCAGAGATCTTCTTAACTCATGTGAGTCCCATTCTCTTCACCGACTGCCTGCTTTTTTTTTAGGGATTTTCATTTATTTTTTTAATTAAGTTAAATACAAACAAGACGATTAATTCTCTCTTCATTCTCAGCTGGGCATCAAAACAGTACAAATCCTCTGTCCATCACTGACAACTTCAAACTGAAATCATTTAGAATACTGTGTTACAATAACAAAAAGAAATGGAGTCCAACAGGCCGCCACACAGCACAGCTGGTTTGGCCATGAGAAACCCAGCAAAGAATCACAAGCAGTGACAAATAGTCGGCCATGTGTGATGTCACCAGTTGGTGTCCAGAATTTTGGCCACGAACCCCAAACTAAGTCCAAATGATCTGGATCAACACAGGAAACAATCACCATTTCTGGTCAAGGTTTGACTGACATGTGGTTCCTAAATAATAAAAATGAAAACGTTTCTGAAAAAACTCCACTCTTATAGGTCAGTTACGGTAAAATAAAATACACTTCAAAATATACAATAATGAACAGATTTACTGCCATAAATAAACAAATTAATAAATAAATAGACAAATGAAAATTATATTCAGTTTTCTGTTTTGGACGGTGCCTAATGTATGTTGATCCTTTTATATCTGTGTCTGTGGCTAGGTTTCTGTATGGAAGACGGACCGGTGCTGGCCTGCCAGTCTTCCAGCATCAGCCAATCAGAGTCCTGGAAATCTCTGTGTTCAGTTGGACTGGGGTGGAGCCACTACTCTGTTGTTCTGGACTAACAAAAGAGGGAACAGTGTGTTCATCTGTACAGCGTAAAAACTGTTGAGGAAAAAATGACGCCGCCGCAGATGAGGAACTGCTAAGATGTCACTTACAAACACGTGAGGGAAAACAAACTGAATTTGATCTCCAACCTGCTGAAGTAGACTTTCAAACACAGATGCACTGGTCAGTTTGTACAACTGTTATTTGCTGTCGTTTTATTGGGTTCTTTTTTTTTTCCTCCCATTTTGTCAAAGTGAGGGTTTTGGGATTAAAGGTTGCCCTCAGGATGAATTCACACACCGAGGCAGGGCAACAGCGCCCCCCTCAGCGGGCACGCAGACGCTCAAATCACAAGAGTTTAAGAAAGACGAGCTGCCATTTTGGAGTTTTTGGTGAATCTTCTTTTTTTTTCTTTTTTCTGCGTGACAAAACCATATTTCCACTATCACATAAAAAGATAAAGATAAGATAAATTAGGAATTAAGACATTACGATTCAAAGTCAAACGTTTGGTTTACGTGGACTTTTTCTTTACGCATCATCTGACAGTTTGGATGAACTGGGTACGACTCCTGAACCCGAAGTTCGGCTTGAAGTTCTAACACCTCGACCTCTGAATGTTTTAGTTGTGTTTCTTTAATGGCTGAACTTTCAGGCCATTGTGTCATTCTGCTCCGACCAAACAATGTTTGATGTCTTTGCCTTTGGTGGTGTTTTCATACGTCACAGATCTCCGCCGTCATAAGCCACTAAGCTGACATTTCATCAGGAATACGGTGACTTTCAAATTTTTATTGGCGAATTAAAACCTTCCTCAATCTCGGAAAATTTCTATAAGGCCACATCATTCATTATTATTGTTTTTTTTTTGTCAACTGATTTCTGCTGTTGTTGCCATCTAGCTTGATAGTTAGCAACGTAGCTAGCTAGCAAACGTCAAAGAGATGATTATTGGTTCGATCTTAAATGTGTCACAAATCGTGAGTAAATTATTCTAAAGGTGGTTAATAGGCCTTTATAGCGTAACAAAAGTTAAGTACAAATTGACATTAAAAGAGAACACAGGCGGTAAATAGAAATGGACGACGTGTCTCTAAATCTTCCCGTGAACAAAATGAGGCCAAACTATCAGGACCACACGTCGCTACCAGACGCTGAGCTGTTTGAACGGTGGAATAAAGCTGTGGTATCGAGGTCTTGCACATGAACCCTCTCGACCAATAACGAGTCAAACTCAGCTGCTAATTGTGGCGTTTCACACACAGATACCTAGCAAAAAAAACGTAAAATTAAGCTTTACGGAGAAATAATTCTTTGACTTAAGAACGACCTAAAATGATATAAATCATCTTGGGAAACATTTATATGATGTCAACATATTTGATTTTTTTGCTATTTTAATTTAATTTAAGTATGTATTTATTTATTTATTTTCCCATCCACTGACGTAGAGGGGGCGGGGCTTATGAGATGTACCGCAGTGAGCCACCAGGGTGTGATCCAGATGAATTGGCTTCACTTTGGGGACTGGTTATTGTCCATTTTTAGCTACAGTTCAGCAGCACCATTTTGTTTCTCATGAACTGCTGCCGGTCACAAAGAAACAACACGGAAGGAAAGCGTTGAATTTTAACAGCGATCCAATGTTTTAACATGAACTTTTCTATTTCAGTCCAACATCTCTGGGCCGCCGGGCCAAGAAGATAGCTGAGTTTTTTAAAGACCCATCAACTCAACGTTGTTTTGAATATGCTGTTTGGTACCATTATCTGGGATTGCGTTCCAGATGCCTCATTTTCCCATCATGCCCTGCCTCGCAAAATGTATCATTCTAACATGACTGATGTCGATCTGTCATTTTTATTTGTTTAAATGCTGAGGTGTATATTTTTGTTCACTCTGTTCCTTGGTTTCCCGCAGCTGTAGCCTCTGGCTCAGCATTTTCAGTAAAAAGAAGAAGAAAAAAAGAAAAATAAATATTGGTACGTTTCATGATTTCAATATTTTCAGAACACGATGTGTCCTACTGGTCTGGTACTAAATGACCTACGGACCAGCACTGGTCCCCGGACCGGAGGTTGGGAACCCCTGAAGTAACTGAACTATATTTAGGTAAAACATTAGGTGGACATTGACAGAATAATGGACCTGCAGATGGAGTCACTGTTTCATGTCTTTGGTTGTATGATTAGTCTTTTCAAGGAACCTTTTCCTTAATGAGGTTTTTATCGCTCGTGGTGTCAGAGCTGAAGGATAGTTTAGGCTAAATTTGCAAAAGAAAATCATGATTATTATTTTTACTTTGCTCTAAGAACACAATCAGATAATACATTAAAATAAGTCAAATCAGAAAACTACCAAAACAAAGAAAGTTTTTAATAATACACAGCAAAATATGTGCTTTATCTGTTCAGGCTGTCGGCCTTTGGTAATGCCTTTTCTGAAATATATACTGCATATACAGTATATATAAATTCTTTGGCTACAACACCAACCTATTTTTCTCCTAAATAAATTATAAAATAATTCTAATACACGATGATCTGTTCAACACGAGGCAGAGTCAGTCTCTGTCGATGGACCCAGGTGACAAATCGCCATCCTTCACTGCTGCTGTCCACCTCCGCCACACGTCTCCCTCTGCTGCTCATTACGGCATGTAGGCAGTGCAGTAGAACCAGCAGAGTAGCACAGGCACACAGTGCCCACACACACACACACACACACACACACTTGGCCCCAGGAGCAACCACTGCAACATTAGTCTCATCGTCCTCACGCTCTTCTTCGTTGATAGAGTTCTGCCGTCAACCAGGTGGACACAGACTGTTGCTCTTGGTGCTTTCAAGGCCTCCTTCTGTACGGGTGACTGTTGCTCTTCCTGTCAGCTGCCCATCCCAATCCGCTGATTTCTGTCCATCGTGGGTTTCAGTTTCAGAGCAGGTTTCTGTGGTGTGGCCTGCACCGGTGCAACACCTGCGGAACAAAGTCTGGTAGAGAAGTCTAGACCAACACGGCCTGAGTATACGAGTACTTTACTGTTTGTGTTTGAAGGTGTTTTTCCATCATTTAAATTATAGATTATTGATTACTGTAATTCCTCTCACTTCTTATTTGATTTAATCTGTCCTAGAATGTTTAGCATCATGTCTGCTAAGGGTTCAAATTATTTGCCATCCTTGGTTTAGACAGTATTCATAATTATTACATGTGTGTTCCTAAAAAATTAGACAGTATTCATAATTATTACATGTATCTGTTCCTTAAAATGACATCAGTGAATTTTACTGTAGAGTGTGTGTTGAGTGTGTGTGTGGGTTTGTGAGTATGTCAAAAGGTAAATGAATCATTCGTGATTTCTTGCTTTTTGGCACAGAGAATTTTTACAACTGATTCTCTGATTTATTCAATTAACCGGTTGCATTTAAAAAAACAAAAAACACTGAGAAGCTCCACTTAAATAATGCAGCTTGTCTCTCTCCACAGAGGCTTTCCACAGCGCTGCCCAGGAAGAGACAGACAGGACCTGCCTCTTTTACCACCACGCCACAGGAGACGAGGGGAGACGAGGGGAGGAGAGGCTAAATGCCACCACTACTTAGAGAAACACACACATTTCCAAGTGTTTTCAGCACCATGTGAAAACACTAGGGAGAAGGCAGGGCAGCCGTATGTGAATAAGGTCAAGTGCACTCTATGGAGGAAAGCCTGCACTGAACGCTGTATGCATTGAGGGAGTGAATAGAATCATGAGGAGTGATCCAGTGAGGAAAAGGACAGCTCTC
The DNA here is from genome assembly GCF_000523025.1 of Cynoglossus semilaevis. Taxonomy (NCBI): domain Eukaryota; kingdom Metazoa; phylum Chordata; class Actinopteri; order Pleuronectiformes; family Cynoglossidae; genus Cynoglossus; species Cynoglossus semilaevis. The sequence goes on along the minus strand of NC_024315.1, from coordinate 244,972 downwards.
GCTGCTGAAAGTGCTGCAGGCCATGTCAGTGGATGTTGACGACAGATGGGACTGACAGCCACGACTGGCACATTTTCTCTGCAGCAGCAGCAGCAGCAGCAGCAGTGCTGCCATCGTGACTGTCTCTCCTGTCTTCTCAGGTACAACCAAGAGCAAGACAACACAATGAAATGAAGTTGAAATAGGCACATTTTAAATTCAAATTAAATAAAACTGCGTTCCTATAAATCAATTCTTTCTTCCTAAAATTCTGACTGTACTGGTGTACATTAATGTCTATGCAGAAGTTGTTTTTTTTATTTTTTTATTAACTAACAGTGTCATCAAACGTTTTTCTCCTGGTTGCAGGACAGTGATCTGGCTGCTGTGTCTTTCCTACATTGTCAGTGAACCAAATAATGGAGATTTCTGTGGGTCACACAGCCCATTGTGCAGGTCGTAGAGAGCATAATGGGATTCATTTAACACCAGTGACAACCGCTTGCATGCCACGCATGTCAGAGTCAGGTGTTGGTGGCAGTATTGTATGTGTGTGTTTATGTGTGTAGTATTTGCTTTCCAGTACCTACAAATAGGGAGGCGATAACGAGCTGAGTACCTACTGTTTTTGTGGAGCTTTTCGCCTCCAACAAAGTAACAAACTTTTTATACCTAATTTTGATGTATACCTTGCAAATGTACAAGTTTTATAACCACATACTCGCCTTAATCAATCTTTTTTCGCTCTTGCAAACTTAAGTTTTAATTTTGTCTTTACCTAAGTTTACAATATTTTATAGTACAATATTCTATTTAATTGAAGATTGATTGCTGTTAAACTGTAAGATAACAGGTTCATATACGTAATAAACATAGTCTTTGGATTAACCTACGACCTGTCGGTTGCTTGGTATGGCTCGGCTTTTAACCTACATAACGGGCGCCTTGTCATAATAAACCCCGGTGGTGCCGTTAGAGCGGCGCGGATAAGAGCGATTAAAGCTCATTGGTCAGACTCACTGTCACTCCGTTTGCGGTCGTGCAGGTCCGCACACATCACATTGGTCGTCGTGGACGTCAGTGAAAGGGAGCCGTGGATTTAATAGGACACTCGTCTGTTCTAGTTTTTACTTTAAGGACCCGCCCCAGATGAGCAGAAAGTCGACATCCTATTAGCCAAACCGTCAGCCTTTAAATGACGTACATAAACGCCACGTCACAGTTGGCTTGATTCAATTTCAATCACAGAAACACCTCATGCTGATTGGCTAAAATAAACGTCACTCAGTCTTAGTCTACCCGCGGATTGGTGCAGCCGCGCGGGCGGGCTCCTCCCCGGGCTCGGTCTTCGAGGCTCGCGGACAGCGAATGTCGTCATGAGCGGTGGGTAGGAATTAAAACATTGGTGTTTCTATTACATTGTACTTTGCTAAAACGTTTTATTTGCACTGGATGGAAAAACATCGTGTGTTTTATGCTACGTTTAAGTGTGTTTGAGTGTGGACACAGGCAGCTGCGTCAGTCAAAATAAGCAGCGCACTTCCGGAAAGGGGCTGCCTCTTTCTGTAACGTTTTCAAAGAGTTTGCAGTTAGCTCAACCAGCTGTGGCTAATAGCAGTCAAATAACTGGTACCTTACTTGTTTTTACACATACGATTTTGTGCACAGGCATCAAACGTCACCTTCACACAAAAAATACATTTTTTCTTATTCTGTTTAAATCAGCGGCTCACGGAATAAGTTGGGCTTTGCTAGCCACTTTAGCATGTCCACTGTTTTAGTTCAGTGTTTCCACTTGCTAAGCTAGCCTTTCCTACTCAGCTACAGCAAAACGAAGCACTCAGCGCATATTTGATGGCGCTAATTTAAGGCCGCGTTTCCTCATATTTGAGTCTTGATGTTGCTTTTATAAATAAATACTTGCATACCCTGCACTGATTGTGAAATAAAAGAAAAGTGTGATTGACTGTGTTGAGTTTCTGCAGCTGCTCTTTAACCATCAGCAACCAGTACAGCAGCGCTCGTACATCCTAAAAATACACCAACGCTGAAGTGGGTTGAGTTGACGGTGGACTTATCATTATTATTTAATGAAGCGAACAACAATCACACACTCTGTTTACTTGTTGGCTGGACAAAAGTCACCGATGATGGTTGAAAATGGAGCAAAATAGTAGTTTGTTTTGTGGGAAATTGGGTTCGTGTAATTGTGCTCATGCTTGTGTTTCCACTGATTTGTCTTGTAGTGTTTTTGATTACTATAACGTTGAAATAGAGCTAGGTCAGTAGTGTTATTGATGACTTCATGTATTCAGTTATTTGAATATAGTATTACTTAAAGTTTTTTATTTTATTTAATTTGATCAATTATCATAGTTATATTCCTAAAAGAATTTGAATATAGTATTACTTAAAGTTTTTTTATTTAATTTGATAAATTATCATTGTTATATTCCTAAAAGAATAGTGTGTTAAAGCTTGTTCTGTACTTTTGGAGTATTTGCTCTGCTACAGCTGAGGTTGATTTGTTTTGTATTTTTTCTGTCTTTCGTCCTTAAATATTCTACTGCAGTTGTGTGGTATTTTTCCTTTAGTTTCAGCCAATCTTCTGAGATGTGTTTTTGTCTTGTACACGCATGTCAGCAACATTAACCTTTTTAGTCTGGGCTAAGATTTTTATATAGTTCATCAGGGCTTGGTTAGGTTTTTGGCTTGTTTGGCTTAACCTTTTTTCCCCCAGTATTTCAAAGTTTCAAAGTCCTTTTCAAATCTCTGCCAGTTCAGTTCTTAATCACATGGATCTTTTAAAATTCCTGATTTACTGTACTGGCCAATCATCTTTCAGCAAACATTAGCCCAACTTTATCTGTCTCTTACTATCTCACATCTCAACTCAAGTTCTTTCACTTTATACTTTAATGATGCGTCACAAATGCCCTCACGCATAATGAACTAAATATTTTTCATGAAGAATGTGTCTGAACAAATCCCACTTCTAATTAAACTAAATAAGAATAAAAGCATACTGGTATATTCATAAATGCAGTGAATAAAGCACTTAAAAACAAATACATCCTCTCCATACAGTTGTTGATCAGGATTTATTATTTTAAATTTTATTTTTTTTATTGAAGTAGCTTTGATAATAAAATGTCAATTAATGGTAAAAGCTATGTGAAACGTGAAGAGCAGACGGATTCTGCTTCAATTCGTATGAACATGGGGAAAAAGAAACAATTGGTTTCAGATGATTTGGACTTTTAGCAGATCCTTTACACAACATTTTTGGACTTGGTTTTATCATTGACATTAAAAAAAATAATTTCAAAGATTGCATTGGACAGGGATTCAAAGAAAACACTATGAACTTAATTGGGCTGCTTTGTACGGTCCTGTAAAATCGTATATTTTTCTGAAGACTCTTTTGCCTCAAACTTTAAAGATAACGGGGCAAACACAAGTTTAGGGCATTAATCTTATCAAAGGCATGCATGCACAGCTCTTTGATTCAAACACAGTTGTTAAAGTGGACTTTTGAGACACATGCTGTCCTACTTTAAGGCTCGTTTGTGCAGGAATCTGCAGATTTAGCATCTCAGGTGGATGCGTGATTAATGGCTTCAGTTTTCAGCAAACCATGCACTTCTGTGCAGTGTTGCCATTCAAAACAGTGCTCAGTGTTAGTCATGCAGCATCATGAATCCTTATGTTTGACCGCAAGCTTTTGTCTGTTTGGTTACCGTAAGCCAGTGGTTCACACTTTTTTGGGGGGGGGATGAGACCAGTTGAAATGACCAAGCTCAAGTGAGCGACAACAAAATGTTAAATATATATTCAATCATATAAACTCTCACAATATGATTAAATTCTTACAATATATGGCCATTGCTACACACTGTAGAATTATATCTATATTTGAAATTTGTATTGCTACGTCCTTTGCGATCTACTGGGAGATCCTGATCCACGTATTTGACACCCTCCTCAAGGCTTAAGCTGACCTGTCCACTTTAACTACGTGTTGAGAAATCATGATTTGTAATGGAGTTTTAACATCTATTCCTATCTTAGTATATAATTCATCCAAATATGTATTATTAGATTTGGGTTTTGTTTTGACAGTCTATATTTAGGGACTGTGCTGTGGCTGGAACAGGTCACTCAGTGTCTAACACTCCATGAATGAAGCACTTTTCTGGACTTATTCTCTCTGACATTTACAGTGTCAGCCTGTTTGGGCCATTAGACAATGTTTACTCAAGATTTATCCAGCTCTTAAAACCACTGGGCACACTGCCCTTGATGTACTTATGCTGTCTCTCTCAGCGGGATTGTAGTATGCACGATAAATTAGGAGCCTTCTGCCGTCAGGATGCTTTGACTGCTGTCCAGTTTGTGCATTTCTCTATTTGGATAGCATCTGAATGCTTCGACATCACCTAATAGGTCTTTGCAACTTTGCTCTTTGTCACAATCCATTCATATGTGTGTTGAAAAAAGCAAAGTTTTTTACTACTTACATTAGCTAAAACGTTGAAATGAATCCATGGTTGTCAGTGTCTGTTTGGGTCGTGTCATCCTTAGTTGTTGAGTTTTATGGAATAAAAAGTAAAGCCATATTGTAACTAGGGGCAACAAAACTAATTTATTCAACCACCTGAAATCAAATAAGATGACTGCATGAAATGTCCTGGGTAAATTTTAATTCATCATTTATGATTTTCATTTTGAACTTAAAGGATTGTTTGCATACTGTTTGTTTGAAAATAGAAAATTCAATAAAAGTACGTTTTACCCAACATTCTGAATAATTGGATTTCAATATTCTGATAAAATATAATATAAAAGAATAATTTCTCTGAATAATTGGATTTCAATATTCTGAAAAAACATAATCAGAATAATTTCTTTGTCCATATTTGTACAGCCCTATATTGTAGTATATCGTATCGTTGCCCCTGTATCGTGATGCGTATTGTATCGCCACACCCCTAATTGTGTCACTCTCCCCGTGTTTTACAGAACAACAGGACAGTATGGCCACCACCGTTGCTGTCAGTCCAAGTGAATACCTACAACCTTCCACAAGTCCTACACAAGTAAGTGTCCACGAGGTGGCATAATTTGTCTTAGTTGTACCGTTATCTGGTAATCACATGCAACGTGATGCATTTCTGGACAGGTTTTTTGTACTAAATACTAAACTAAAACCAGGACGTACAATTATTTATATACATATAATATATACATATAAATATACCTATAATGACAACATTTGTTGGTTTTGTGTCTTAAAGATTGCTTCCCAAAATTAAAAAAAAACAATCTTTTTATATAATATTTTCTTTGATTTTGTTTAATTACCTTCAAGTTGATGAATTTACAGAGCTTAAATCCTCTTTTGCAGCTTGAAGATGAAACACACGGACCACAAACAGCTACAAAAGCTTCACAGGTGAAGACTGTTTTTTAACATTATTTATGATTTTGCATGCAAAGTAAAAGTTAACTGACACAATGCTGCGAGCCCAGCTGCACCACAGCCCCCGATATGTCAGTTAACTTTTATTTTACATGCAGAAGCTCAGGTTTCACCAAGTCTCTTTTTAATTTTGCAAGCACTCACACCAGGTTTAATGAGAATCTGGAGAGAAATATAGAGAGAAATATATTTTAATTTCATCAGTTTGAAATGTGGCTGCTCTAATAACAGAGAGAAATAACACTGTCAGTTTGTTTGGCATCAGAGCAAAAATTACTTTTTTTTAATGCTATCCATAATCCTTATTGTTCCCCTAGTAATTTGAGCTCGGGCTCCCAAAATTAATATAATCAGGCCTGTTTTTTGCAGCATTTAAAAGAAAAACACACACTGCTCAGTCACTGCTGCACATCTATCAGAACCTCAAACACTAAAAGAGAAATCTTTATGCATCTATCAGAACCTCAAACACTAAAAAAAAGAGAAATCTTTTAAAATACGATTAGTTTATCGTCAGGTCTCACCAATTTATTTGTCCTCAGATTGTTGTTTTTTTTTATGCTACGTTTTATCTTTTTTTTTTTCTGATTATGTACCCCCCTGTAGGACCCTCAGCCCTCCCCTTTGGCTCTCCTGGCTGCCACCTGTAGTAAAATCGGCCCCCCTGCTGCTCAGGCACCTGTTAGTACCCCTGTGCCACCCCAGCCTCGCAGACTCCTTCCCATAAAGCCAGCTCCCATTGCCCCAGCTCCTCCAAAAAACCTGGGGTTTTTGTCACCAAAGGGCAATGTCATCCTGGGCCCTGCGCCCCACGGCAACCCCATTGTCCTCACCATCCAGGCCAGCCCGGCTCGCACCAACACCGCAGCTCCGGCAAACATCCAGTACCAGATGGTGCCGCAGATCCAAGGTACTCAAACAATCCAGGTAATGCCACAGGGCGGTCAGATCCAGCTCATACCGGGCACCAACCAAGCCATCATCACCACGCCAATGACCGTTCCTGTTCCTGCTGCTGCCACAGCTCCCATCACTCCCCCCAAGACTGTGACCATCAAGCCCTCCCCCAAGTCTCGCAAACCAAACAATTCCACCGCAAACATTGTGCAGCTGCCCAGTGGCTGCCTCACACTCCCGCTGAATGTAGCGACTGGAGAAGTGGGCGGGACTCAGATCATCACAGAGACGGCTGCCGCCACATCCTCCAACTCTGGGAAAGGTAAACGTGGAAGGAAGAAGAAAGTCGTTCTGAGTACACTGCCTCAACTCCCGCCTCCCGCACAGGCCGCTTCGCCGCCGCCAGAACAGATGGAAACCTACCTGATAGACACGGGAGACAACATCATACAGGTTGGTCTGCCCGCCAGAACCAACACAAAAAAAATTAAACAGGGATGTCCGATGATATCGGCTGACCGATATTTTCTTTTTTCTTTTTCCCCCAGGCTGGCAACAACCTCCTGATCGTACAAAGTCCTGGTCAGCCAGCCGTGGTGCAACAGGTCCAGTTGATGCCACCCAAACAGGACTCCCAGGTGGTTCAGATCCCACAACAAGCGCTCAAGGTGGTGCAGGCCGCTTCCGCCACGCTGCCACCTGTCCCGCAGAGACAGTCGGCTCCTTCAAATCTGCAGGTCACCACATCAGAGCAGTCACCGACGCAGGTATCAGTGAAGTCGGACATCCTTGTGAAAAAATAAATAAAACTGACGTCGTATTAAAAAAAATGTTTTCTTTCATTAGCTTTTCTTCAAATCGGGACTGGGTGAGTGGTCGTCAGTTCTGCTTCAGGACTCGGTCTCCTCGACCACGACTGCAACCACGACGAGTGCCAGCATCACAACTTCTCCTCCGACTGTTACCAAAAAGACACCCACGGGAGGAAAAAAAGAAAGGACTCTGGCAAAAATTGCTCCTGCAGGCGGGATGATAACTCTGAACACGTCGCAGCTGCCGACCCCAGCCCAGGGAGTGCAGACCATCAGCATCAATGGTGTCCAAGTTCAGGGAGTACCTGTAACCATCACAAATGCAGGGGGTAAGTCCATGAGCGAGCATGTTTTTCACCCTTCCTTTTTGACCTATTTATTGCTTCAGGATTCTCATACAGTGTCAGCCTGAAAAATAAATAATATTTAAATGAGTTGTTATTTCTTAGGCCAGCAGCACCTGACAGTACAGACCATGCACGGCGGCGGGCTACAGCTCGCTGCAGCACAGGGCCAGCCCGCCATTCAGGTGGACCAGGCCCTGACTCTGGAGCTGCCAAGTCAGCCTGGAGAGAAGAAGAGACGCATGGCCTGCACCTGCCCCAACTGTAAAGACGCAGACAAGAGGTTCGTATCTCGGTGTCTCAGTAGAGATTTTTCTTCATGTATTCAGAGCTGCGATGTTGATTGAAACACAAATCAAAACACTGGACGTTTGATTGAAACTAATGAGAGGATGAACATTTTTTAAAGCCACAGATGTTTTAGTGAGATTGCTTTTAGGTCATTTCAACTCACCTACATTTACTATAATTATTTTTCTCTTTTACAAAATTATTCAGTTGAGTTTGGTTCAAGTTTATGAAAAATCAACAAACAAAAGACAAATCAAGTTTCCTTTCCTCAAATGTGATGAAGGTTAGTGCATACTGTTTGTTTGAAAATAGAAAATGTAATAAAAGTACGTTTTACCTAACATTCTGAATAATTGGATTTCAATATTCTGATAAAATATAATATAAAAGAATAATTTCTTTGTCCATATTTGTACAGCCCTATATTGTAGTATATCGTATCGTTGCCCCTGTATCGTGATGCGTATTGTATCGCCACACCCCTAATTGTGTCACTCTCCCCGTGTTTTACAGAACAACAGGACAGTATGGCCACCACCGTTGCTGTCAGTCCAAGTGAATACCTACAACCTTCCACAAGTCCTACACAAGTAAGTTTCCACGAGGTGGCATAATTTGTCTTAGTTGTACCGTTATCTGGTAATCACATGCAACGTGATGCATTTCTGGACAGGTTTTTTGTACTAAATACTAAACTAAAACCAGGACGTACAATTATTTATATACATATAATATATACATATAAATATACCTATAATGACAACATTTGTTGGTTTTGTGTCTTAAAGATTGCTTCCCAAAATTAAAAAAAAACAATCTTTTTATATAATATTTTCTTTGATTTTGTTTAATTACCTTCAAGTTGATGAATTTACAGAGCTTAAATCCTCTTTTGCAGCTTGAAGATGAAACACACGGACCACAAACAGCTACAAAAGCTTCACAGGTGAAGACTGTTTTTTAACATTATTTATGATTTTGCATGCAAAGTAAAAGTTAACTGACACAATGCTGCGAGCCCAGCTGCACCACAGCCCCCGATATGTCAGTTAACTTTTATTTTACATGCAGAAGCTCAGGTTTCACCAAGTCTCTTTTTAATTTTGCAAGCACTCACACCAGGTTTAATGAGAATCTGGAGAGAAATATAGAGAGAAATATATTTTAATTTCATCAGTTTGAAATGTGGCTGCTCTAATAACAGAGAGAAATAACACTGTCAGTTTGTTTGGCATCAGAGCAAAAATTACTTTTTTTTAATGCTATCCATAATCCTTATTGTTCCCCTAGTAATTTGAGCTCGGGCTCCCAAAATTAATATAATCAGGCCTGTTTTTTGCAGCATTTAAAAGAAAAACACACACTGCTCAGTCACTGCTGCACATCTATCAGAACCTCAAACACTAAAAAAAGAGAAATCATTTACGATTAGTTTATCGTCTTGTCTCACCAATTTATTTGTCCTCAGATTGTTGTTGTTTTTTATGCTACGTTTTATCTTTTTTTTTTCTGATTATGTACCCCCCTGTAGGACCCTCAGCCCTCCCCTTTGGCTCTCCTGGCTGCCACCTGTAGTAAAATCGGCCCCCCTGCTGCTCAGGCACCTGTTAGTACCCCTGTGCCACCCCAGCCTCGCAGACTCCTTCCCATAAAGCCAGCTCCCATTGCCCCAGCTCCTCCAAAAAACCTGGGGTTTTTGTCACCAAAGGGCAATGTCATCCTGGGCCCTGCGCCCCACGGCAACCCCATTGTCCTCACCATCCAGGCCAGCCCGGCTCGCACCAACACCGCAGCTCCGGCAAACATCCAGTACCAGATGGTGCCGCAGATCCAAGGTACTCAAACAATCCAGGTAATGCCACAGGGCGGTCAGATCCAGCTCATACCGGGCACCAACCAAGCCATCATCACCACGCCAATGACCGTTCCTGTTCCTGCTGCTGCCACAGCTCCCATCACTCCCCCCAAGACTGTGACCATCAAGCCCTCCCCCAAGTCTCGCAAACCAAACAATTCCACCGCAAACATTGTGCAGCTGCCCAGTGGCTGCCTCACACTCCCGCTGAATGTAGCGACTGGAGAAGTGGGCGGGACTCAGATCATCACAGAGACGGCTGCCGCCACATCCTCCAACTCTGGGAAAGGTAAACGTGGAAGGAAGAAGAAAGTCGTTCTGAGTACACTGCCTCAACTCCCGCCTCCCGCACAGGCCGCTTCGCCGCCGCCAGAACAGATGGAAACCTACCTGATAGACACGGGAGACAACATCATACAGGTTGGTCTGCCCGCCAGAACCAACACAAAAAAAATTAAACAGGGATGTCCGATGATATCGGCTGACCGATATTTTCTTTTTTCTTTTTTCCCCAGGCTGGCAACAACCTCCTGATCGTACAAAGTCCTGGTCAGCCAGCAGTGGTGCAACAGGTCCAGTTGATGCCACCCAAACAGGACTCCCAGGTGGTTCAGATCCCACAACAAGCGCTCAAGGTGGTGCAGGCCGCTTCCGCCACGCTGCCTCCTGTCCCGCAGAGACAGTCGGCTCCTTCAAATCTGCAGGTCACCACATCAGAGCAGTCACCGACGCAGGTATCAGTGAAGTCGGACATCCTTGTGAAAAAATAAATAAAACTGACGTCGTATTAAAAAAAATGTTTTCTTTCATTAGCTTTTCTTCAAATCGGGACTGGGTGAGTGGTCGGCAGTTCTGCTTCAGGACTCGGTCTCCTCGACCACGACTGCAACCACGACGAGTGCCAGCATCACAACTTCTCCTCCGACTGTTACCAAAAAGACACCCACGGGAGGAAAAAAAGAAAGGACTCTGGCAAAAATTGCTCCTGCAGGCGGGATGATAACTCTGAACACGTCGCAGCTGCCGACCCCAGCCCAGGGAGTGCAGACCATCAGCATCAATGGTGTCCAAGTTCAGGGAGTACCTGTAACCATCACAAATGCAGGGGGTAAGTCCATGAGTGAGCATGTTTTTCACCCTTCCTTTTTGACCTATTTATTGCTTCAGGATTCTCATACAGTGTCAGCCTGAAAAATAAATAATATTTAAATGAGTTGTTATTTCTTAGGCCAGCAGCACCTGACAGTACAGACCATGCACGGCGGCGGGCTACAGCTCGCTGCAGCACAGGGCCAGCCCGCCATTCAGGTGGACCAGGCCCTGACTCTGGAGCTGCCAAGTCAGCCTGGAGAGAAGAAGAGACGCATGGCCTGCACCTGCCCCAACTGTAAAGACGCAGACAAGAGGTTCGTATCTCTCATGTCTCAGTAGAGATTTTTCTTCATGTATTCAGAGCTGCGATGTTGATTGAAACACAAATCAAAACACTGGACGTTTGATTGAAACTAATGAGAGGATGAACATTTTTTAAAGCCACAGATGTTTTAGTGAGATTGCTTTTAGTAGGTCATTTCAACTCACCTACATTTACTATAATTATTTTTCTCTTTCACAAAATTATTCAGTTGAGTTTGGTTCAAGTTTATGAAAAATCAACAAACAAAAGACAAATCAAGTTTCCTTTCCTCAAATGTGATGAAGGTTAGTTCACATTTTACAGTAGATATCTGTGTTTCCCCTGCAGACCTGGGGAGGTGGGGAAGAGGAAACACATCTGCCATGTTCCCGGCTGCGAAAAGACATTCAGGAAAACATCTCTGCTCCGGGCTCACGTCCGATTGCACACCGGCGAGCGGCCGTTTGTCTGCAACTGGGTTTTCTGCGGGAAGCGTTTCACGCGCAGCGACGAGTTGCAGCGGCACGCTCGGACGCACACAGGTGACCGCGAACGTTCGTGTGAACTTGGCTTTTAAGAAACCACAGTACACTCACGTTTGTTTCTTCTCACGTTACAGGTGACAAACGCTTCGAGTGCAGCCAGTGTCAGAAACGCTTCATGAGGAGCGATCACCTGACGAAGCATTATAAGACTCACATCAACACCAAGAACCTGTAAGAGAACCAAACGGTGGGTCTCGGACTGAGGACGGTGTTGGCTGAAGGAGTCTGAGCAGAAGGAGTGTCTGTGTCTTATCCCATAATGGGAAGTACTCCATGAAAAGGCCCGTGTTCCTTCTTACACTCGCTCTTCCAGGACAGTGTGGTGATGTACAGGACAGAGAAAAATCCCTCCTGGTGAACTCCAGTTCATCCTGGGAATTTATTAATATTTTTGTTTTTTTGCCTGTTATTCCATCACATAAAATTAGATGCCACAACCAGCTTGGACTGAACCCTCTTCGCCGTCACATGACAAGGTTTATTTAAAGATTTCTCGTTTTAACCAAAAATAACCATAGACCATAGAACCCACCCACAGATTGACCAAATTTACTTATTTTCCCAAGTCCTTGGTCTCCTTGAATTTGTTGGTAAAACATGAGAATCTCCCAACTATATACCAATTATTAATATTTTATAATGGGCACATTTTTATTGGTGTTTTAGTCACTAAATTATTAAAACTTTATAGAGAGTTTCATTTGATTTATTATGACTGATTTAACCTGAATTAAAGTTCAAGTCCACACATGTTAAATGCTAAGACAGAAACTTCTATTCCCTATTATATATATAATATTTATATTATAGTTTGCATTATATATTTCCTAATTGAGTGAGATAACTACAGATTATATGAAAATTCATGTTTAAAATGACAACGATGTCACAGTTTGAGTTTTACAACACAATATTCTCTCTCTGTTGAAAAATGCTGCAGAAAAACCTGTTTCCTGTGTGAAATGGGAGCAGAACAGAGTTTAATCTCCGATGGAAAACCGAGAGTTTTGACAAATGGGGTCCAAGATGTTTTTCAAGGCCGTAGATCAAAATAGTGGAAATGACACTGATGAGAAAAGTCATTCGTCTTTCATCTTGTAGCAACAACTGGTTCTTGGATGTTTACTTCGATTAAAAGTTTTTGATATTTCTGTTCAGATAAATTAGTCACCTTCATGTTATGGTTTAAGCCCACACCTCTCCAGTGTCAGTTTTCTATTGGTCTGCTTGTGTCGGACCACATTTGTTTTATCCTTAAAGTAAACTCTACTTCATTGTTAACGAAGTTTTCGTTGTGGTATGTACATATGTTGAAAGACTGTAAAAAGTTGTGATACTTTTGGTACTAACACCAAATGATGGCCGGCTCTACTCACTCCTTACAGTCATCACAAACAAAGGTCCAGGGTGATGCTCATAATCTACTCAAAGACTTAATTGTTTTTCATTTCATGGTTATCAATATAGGTAACCATTAGGGATGTCCGATAATATCGGCTGATCAATTTATCGGCCCGATATCAGCATAATGATGTAATATCTGTCAGAATCGTTATTGGTTTTTCCTTTGAAACCCGATAATGCAATACCTGGGTTTAGCCAAAAAGTCACTAAATGGCAGCATTGCAGCTCATTTAATTGATCTATTTTAATAATCAAGGGGATTGTATGCAGATAAATAAATAAATATTACCAGGCCCGATTTCGGTATTGGTTGAATCGGAACATAAGTGTTTGGAAAATATCGGATATCGGCAAAAAGTCGAACATCGGACATCCCTAGTAACTGTGTGTATATATATGATCAGATTCTACACCTGTGTGAGCCTAACCTGACAATCATGTCACCAGACAGATACAATAACAGACCAGTTTTAACACACATGGGTACTTTCAGCTTTAATTCTGCTTTGATTTTATTTTTTTATTGATATATTAACAAACAGAATAAAAGCCTTCTGTATAAAACTGATGCAGATTAATTTAATATCATCTGCTTTGCAGCAAACTCCTAAGTGTTGCTCCTTACTTTTTGATACGATGAACATCAACAGACCATTCTATAAAAGATCAACGTGACTGCGTGTGTTCGCGCTATCCTGTGGAGGCAGCAGAGGGGCAACAGATAGTGTGGATCCCACAGATACTGCTCATATTTATGTTTGTATTTCATGTCTATATGTGTAAATACAGTGTGCGTCTTTTTGACACGGTAAATGTAGGATATGAAAGAAAAAGTTAAACTGCCTAGTGTTAAAGAAAATGACCTTTGTACAGTGTTTGTGAAATAAAAATATTATGTGATATTGTATAGCTGCACTCCTGCTTTGTATATGACTTTTAGATTTTTGTTTTTAATGAACATGCATTAGAAAGAAAAAAAAACAGTATTTAATACAGGCTTTTTTTTTAATTTCCGAAAAAAAACAGTATTTAATACAGGCTCTTTTTTTTTAATTTCTGTGTTAAAAAATTTGTAAAATTCCTTTTGTTTTTATAACTTAACTTACATGTTCCTGTTCTGTTCACTAGATAAAATCCCAGGTTCCAAAATGTGTACATTTAACTTTGATTGTAGTTATTATGTAACATCCTATTTTAAATCAAGGCATTTTTTAAAAAAATGGTTTCTGTGAAAGAACGTTTTCTCCTCAGCATCAAATGTCTTCTTTTCTTATGCAGACAGTGTCCGGTGTTTCATCAGGAGAACCAGACGCCAGCTTTTTCATTTTCTGACCTGAATAAAGGTGCTAAAACCTAATCTCCTTCTCCATGGTCATCCTTCATTAAAGGACTTTTATTACTAATTCTGTTTGTTTTTACATTGTTTTTTTTTAGTTTAAAAGTTAAAAAAAACATTGTTCTCCAAAAAAGGTGAAAAAGTGAAACCTTCCAGACCCAAGTCCGATCCTAAACCACTAAACCACCACTGCCCCACAAAAAACAAAACAAACAAAAAAAAAACAACTCAGCCTCCCTAGCAGAGGATGGTTTCGATCCATCGACCTCTGGGTTATGGGCCCAGCACGCTTCCGCTGCGCCACTCTGCTATGTAAACGCTGCGTTAAACACACCTGTCATTCTCACATTGACATTGTTTTCTGTTCTCTGTGTCAGACGTCACCATCACATATTACATACTTTTTCTTTCAGCTTTGTCCTTTTTTTCAGGATAATTAATATAAATATAATATATATAATATAATGTAAATAATTAATAATTAAGCTATTTATTTAATTATTCCAAATTATTTTAAAAATTGTATATACTATGGTTGGAAGTTGGAGGATTTCGTAATAAATTATAATGTATTTATTTTATTATTAATATTATTATTATTGTTCCTGGGGTACAACAACAACAACAAAATATAAAATAGACTAAGCTAAAGGCTTGCGTCATCAGGGATGGACGGAAGTGTTTCGGTGAATCAGTATATCCGCCGGGATTTAAAGTAGTAGTTTATTATCTCTTTATTTATTTTTTTGTATTGTTTTTGGCACGTTTAACATTTTACATATTTAGTGACGTTAACAAAATTAAATTCGGACACATGGTTCCGATAAAAACGACCTTCGAGTATGGAGCTTTTTAACGGCTAAACCAGTGACCAACTCTCGTTTGTTTTCTTTAGTTGCAACAGCGAGCTACAAAACAATACCCACAAGAACCCCAATGTTTGTCAAAATGTTCTTGGAGGTTCGCGCACGATTCTGTTCTGACAAAAAGTCCACATAATGTGAGTAGTTTATTAGCGGTTTGTTGTATTTTCAAGTCACATTCTGGGATCCGTGCTCTGTTGTATGAATCATCCAAGCAGGCAAGTCATTTTGGTTAGTTTGAATTAGTACAAACCTAAATTAATAGACCGGTGTCTAGTCTTAGTTTGAATTAGTACAAACCTAAATTATTGGCCAGTGTCTATTCCTAATTCCTGTTGCTTGTTCTCTTTATAGATGTTTTCTTCAATAACACTGGCGAAAAGAGAAGAGTTATGGCAGACTTTGGACCAGCGGAGTTCTTTGCAGACTTCTGTCATACAGACACAGAGAACCCCATCCCTCTCTGGCAGGATGGACACATCAGCGCCTGCTTCAACCAGCTGGTGCTCGGAGCCCTGCCTCATGCAGGGATGGCCGTTTTCTGTGCCTGCTATCTCAGTATGACAAGGTACAGCGCTCCGGACGTCATGTCAAGAATAACAAGTCATATATTTATATGAGATCCTTTCGTAAGTACAGTGTAAATAATCTAATGCCACATTTGTTTGATTTGTTGATTTGTTTATCAGATGCAACCTCCTCCAAACGTCTGCTCCCTGTGGTTGGACCCTCAGGCTGGTGTCCGCCCTGCTGACTGTGCTGCTCTTCACTGCAGACGTGGTTCTTGTGGCCGTCCTCCAGCAGGACGACATGTACCTGGACCTTTTCACTGACAGTTGTGCCATTCTGGGATGGCTGGTCCACCTGACTGCCATAGCAGTGCTGCAGAAAAGTGTTTTGAGGAGAACCCGTGGACCGGCTCTGCTGCTTCTGCTAGTCCTCCTGTTGGTTCCTAATCTTGTCATCACATTAGTGGTTTACTCTGAGACCGGTGGAGTTTTTAACCTCACAGAACCCCTGAAACTCTCAAGATTTGTCCTTGCCTCCGCACGGACACTCCCTCTTCTTCTTTACGTGTTTGCCTTTGCGTTCCCCTGCGTCAGTGACCCCAGCTACACTTTATATGTTAATGCATCAGATGGATCGCCACTCATTCCAATTGACAATCAGCCGGACACTGGTGACATGGTTGCAGAAGATGGCAGTGGCTGGACGTCTCGACTCTTTTACCTGTGGTTATCGCCTCTGCTCAGACGAGGGCAGCAGGGGCAGCTGGACAAACCAGAAGATGTTTATCATCTGCCGCGGAAACTACGGACAACTGTGATTTTAAGACGCTTTCATCAGTGCTGGGAAACCTGCAGACGTGGTACGGCCGTCAGGGGGGAAGAGTGGCCCAGGCCGGTCGGCGGGAACCTTCAGAACGACACCAGGACTTCACACCTCTTGGAGGAATCACTGGCGCTGGAAGGTGATGTGGGACTTTTGAAGGTTCTGCACAAAGCGTTCGGTCTGAGGTATTACGTGCTTGGTGTTCTGAAGGTGTTGGTCAACCTGCTGACCTTCGGAGGACCTCTGCTGCTGAGTAGTCTGGTGAATTTTATGGAGGATGAAGAAGCCCCAGTTAGCACAGGACTCTGGTGTGCACTGGGGCTTTTTGCCAGTACGTTGCTTTCTTCTATTCTACAGAACGTCTTTGTCTTCGAAGTGTCCAAAGTGTCACTGTCGGCGAGATCCGCACTCATTTCCACCATCTATGACAAAGCCCTGCGGATCAGCGGCAGCAGTCTGGCCACGTTCACTCTGGGGGAAGTGGTCAACCTGATGAGCACAGACACCGACCGCATCGTGAACTTCTTCGGCAGCTTCCATGAGCTGTGGAGACTTCCATTCACTTTCTCCATCACCCTCTACCTGCTGTATTTGCAAGTAGGCGTGGCTTTCCTCGGAGGTTTGGCGTTGGCGCTGCTGCTGGTGCCTTTTAACAAATTCCTGGCTTCCCGTATCATCACTAACAACGAGCACATGCTGCGGCACAAAGACAGCCGTGTGAAGGTGAGGCTGTTTCAGTGTCTTGAAAAAACTGAATTGTTAAGAGTGGTTTCGTAACATAGTGGTTAGCACGTCTGCCTTGCAAGCAGAATGTCCTGGGTTCGATCCCCAGTAATACCACATATTTGGCGCCTCCAAGAGGCAGCATGTGGTTTTGTCTTGATTTCATAGCGTAGCTTTTAGCATGCCTACATCAAAAGCAGAGAGCAGAGAGTCCTGGGTTCGATTCCCAGAGAAGCCACATACTGTTGTAGGAGAGTCCTGGGTTTGATTCCCAGAGAAGCCACATACTTGACACCTGTTGTATTTAGATCTGCTGTTAACACAAGAATCTCCCAAATATGGAAACAATAAAGTTCAAATAATAATAATAATAATTATTATTATTATTATTTATAATTAATCATTTCCTTAATTTATTTTCCTTCAGCTTTAAAATCAAAATGTGCAACGTGTTTTTCTTCCTTGTTGGAATCTAATAATTAGTAAAGCTGTGACTCTTCTTCCTCAGCTCATGACAGAGATTCTCTTCGGTATCCGTGTCATCAAGTTTTACAACTGGGAGCCGTACTTTGCACAGAAGGTGGGAGAATGTCGCCAGCAAGAACTGGCGCACCTTAAAGCCATAAAATACCTCGATGCCATGTGTGTGTACACCTGGGCCGCCCTGCCTGTGGTTATCTCCATCCTCACCTTCGTCACCTACGTGTTGCTGGGACATCAGCTGACGGCTGCCAAGGTAGGAAGGACGCATCTGCAGCAGGCATTGTTCAAGAGCAATGCAGTAACAGTAACAGTAACAGTATCATATGGGACAGTTTTTATAAAAAAAATATGTCAGTCAACATTGAGAAATTTCTCCACCCCAAAGATAAGTTAAAATTAAGTACAAATTCAAATGTATTCTTCTCTTGAAATCCTCTCGTTCGAATTTCACCTAAGACGTGTCAAAGTCAAGGCCCCCGGGACAAATGCAGTCCAACAAGTCATTTTGTTTGGCCCTCGGGAGGTGAACAATAAATAAAAATAAATTTAAAGAATTATTACACAGAGAAATGTACAGTATCATTAACTTTAATAAATAATAATTTCCTAAATGGATTCTCTTCAGCTTCAGAACTCTGAGTCTCTTCCTGGTTCTCTCCCTCCTGCAGGTGTTCACCACTCTGGCTCTGGTGGGAATGTTGATCGTTCCTCTCAACTGTTTTCCCTGGGTCCTCAACTCCGTCCTTGAGGCCAAAGTGTCTTTGGAAAGGATTCAACGCTTCTTCAAACTGACCAACCAGGACCTGCAGGCGTACTACGCCCTCGGTCAGCCGCTGCCCGGAAGTGTTAACTGTTCTTTAAATGTTTGTGTGTAACTGTGGCTGATCCATTTGTTCACAGTGTCACCTGAGGATGACCAGACTTCCATACTGCTGAGCCAGGGGAAGTTCAGCTGGCAGAGCACTGACAGACCTGATGACACCACGGAAGGAGGCAGAGCTGAAACTAAAGGGAGTCTGCTGCTGCACAGCCTCAGTCTGCACGTGACCAAGGTGCTGGGCCTCTCACCACATCACTGTTGATGATGTGGAAACAAACGAGTTAGAGATAAATCTGTGATGTTTTAAACCCAAACAAAAATAAAAACACACCTTCGTAACAACAGATTAGAGATTAGAATTTTAAAAATCTGTGTTTTTAAAGTGATGAGTTCTTTGTTTCAGGGTTCTCTCATAGTGGTGGTTGGCAAAGTTGGATGTGGAAAGAGTTCCTTACTGGCTGCTCTCACAGGGGAGCTCAACAGGTACCGTCTTTTAGACATGTTTAAACCAGCGGTGCCCAACCTTTTTTGTACCAAGGACCGGTCGGCCGGTATCAGCTGTTACTGCGGACCGGTCCATCATTTTCAAAATGAAACATCTTTCAGACTTCACTCAATTCTGACTGGATTGTTTTTGAAGTAAATTAGTAAAACGGAGGTAATTCTTAACCAAATGACCTACGGCTAGGCACCGGTCCCCGGACCAGGGATTGGGAACCCCTGATTTAAATCACTGATTCTGTGTTCCATCGCTGGTTCTCTGGTTCGTCAGTTGTTCCTCTATGTCTCTCTCTCTCTCTCTCTCTCTCTGCAGACTGAGTGGAGTGGTTTATGTTGCAGACAGAGAGACCGGCTTCGGACTAGCTTCTCAGGAGCCGTGGATCCAGCATGCATCAGTGCAAGAAAACATCTTGTTTGGCAAAGACTACGATCCAAACTTTTACCAAGCAGTGATCGAGGCGTGCGCTCTGAAGGAGGATCTGAACGTAAGACGTCAGGCTGGTTCTGTTATTGGACTCCCTCCTGTCATTAGTTCATGTCCAGAGAACTGTGGACTAAAACCATCATCACTGTTTACACTGTGACACAAGCTGTGACTTCACCACTTTCATGTCGTCCTATCACAAGAAATATGAAGTTCATTCATCATCACATCAGGTTGTTTCTTATTGTAAATTGCAGTAAATGACACTAATATTCTCCATACAGATTTTGCCCAATGGGGACAAGACGGAAGTTGGAGAAAACGGTGTGACGTTGAGTGGAGGACAGAAAGCGCGCCTGGCTCTGGCCAGAGCTGTGTACATGGTCAGTGTTGGACACCAACCGCTGCAGAAAGAAAAGAAAAATACAGGAGAATGTGTTTATGGTCAGGACAAGGACATGTCTGGTTCATTTCCTCCTCAGGACAAAGACATCT
>NC_024315.1:208323-224701 GCF_000523025.1 Cynoglossus semilaevis | reverse complement strand
AACAGGGACGCCAGCAGAAATCCTTCCTTTTGTTGAAGTTGATCCGAAAAAACGCCGCAGCGATCACAACACAAAAGAGAAAGGTGGGGATCACCGTCCAAGTCATTCTATACTAAACAGATCTATATCTATATATTCCACCTCTTTCTTACTGATACAGTTTCATCACCTCTTGTACAGGTGTTGTTATAATAACGACTGAATATTAATACCTGTCGTTTTAACCAGATGATACTGAGAAGGAGGAGGAGGAAGAAGAAGAGGAGTCGTCAGCAGATCTGAGGGTGAATGATGATGCTGAGCAGTTAGGAGCAGAGCAGAAGCAGGCGGGTGGGCTGGCGTGGACGGTCTATAAGACCTACTGGGCTGCTGTGGGCGGAGTCCTGGCGTTCTCCATCTTCATGTCGCTGCTACTCATGCAAGGTTGGGATCGACGTTAGCATCAGCTAGCTAAAATCATTACAACAAATGACACAGCTGTTTCACAGCTACATTACCTACTGACATATGTCGCTGTTTTTTTTTTCAGCCTCCAAGAATGTCTCTGATTGGTGGCTGTCTCACTGGATCTCTGAGCTGAAAACCAATAGTTCCACAGAACCCAACGGTTCCTTTACCTCCACCTCCACTCACCTGCTGCTCTTCACCAGTGGAGGATTAATGTTAGTGCATCCGTCAGTCATCATTTTTAAAATAATAATCTCCAAACCTGCCTTTAGTGGAACCGATCCTCAAATTCATATTTTTCAAAGCAAATTTTTGATTGAACTTTGTGGTCTCATGTTCACACGTCCTCCTCCAGGTCTCAGCTGCCCTCTGCACATACCCTCCTGTCCAACAACCAGAGTTCTGACGTGAAGTTCTACCTGGTGGTGTACGGCTCCATCGGGCTGGCCAACACTGTCTTCACTGGGTTTAGAGCAGTGCTCTTTGCCTACGGAGCCATCTGTGCTGCCACAACCATCCACAACAGACTCCTGGATCGGGTTCTAAAGGTGCAACAATGCCACAACCACTGCACAACACTCAAAGTCAAGGATGGTGCGACCTCTACAGGCTGAACAGACAGAGACGTTTTGTCTCGTTAAAATACCATGGCTTATATTTAAATCTTAACTTACACTAAACAAAGTAATAATTTTGTTTTTTTAAATAATATTTGAAGCGGGTACTTACAGCACAGCCGGAACAAATAACTGCTGCTGTTACTATATTTACCACTTGTGGGCAGCAAACACGTTTATAAATCTTTTTTTTTTCCCTCATAGCCGACTGAACTGTTTGTTCTAGGTTGTTTTGTTTTCTTGCACGGACAGATACTGTCTCCTTACCCCTCCTACTTATCAAATTAGTTCTGGTTCCTGGAACCGGATTCCTACAGGATTCATAGAACTGTTGTGTTTTCCAACAGTTTGTTTTCCTTCTTATAGCTTTTCAAATGCACTTGGACCCAGTGGTTCTGCATCTTAGCGAACACATGACTATGACTGTTCTATAGCCAGTGGTTCTGCATCTTAGCGAACAAATGACTATGACTGTTCTAATATCAGTAAAAAATATAATATTGATTAATAAATTCTAATAGTAATCTCGTGTCCTGGCCATGGCCCGGTTCATTTCTCCGTTTGTCCGTCCAGGCCACAGTGACCTTCTTTGACATCACTCCTCTGGGACGAATCCTCAACCGTTTCTCCTCGGACCTGTACAGCATCGACGACACGCTGCCCTTCATCCTCAACATTCTCCTGGCCAACATCTTCGGCCTGCTGGGGATGCTGGTGGTGATGGGCTACGGCCTCCCCTGGGTCCTGCTGCTCCTGCTGCCCCTGAGTTTCCTGTACTGTCGCACGCAGCACTTCTACAGACACACGTCACGAGAGCTGAAACGTCTGTGCAGCCTCACGCTGTCGCCCGTCTACTCCCACTTCTCTGAGACCCTGACTGGTTTAGGGACCATCCGGGCCAGTGGCAGCTCTGCCAGGTAAGAAGTGACCTTTGGTCGTAGATAGAATGTGGGCGTGGTCCCTGTGGTTTATAGAGTGAAGCCTAAGAATTATTAAACTTAAGAAAATCTCAGTCGTTAGTTGAACACCTGATCCTGTTTAGAGGAAAAATACATTAAACACAGTTCAATAAAAGGTGACATGGTGTGATTGACACCCAGGATGGAGTCTTGGATCTTGGTGCTGCCTGTGTTTGTCTTGCACATTAATGTTTTGTTCATAAATGTAAAAAAAAGTGTTAGTACCGTTTGTGGTTTTCCAGGTTTGTGGAGGAAAACATTAGACGTCTGGAGCAGAACCAACGCTGTCTTTTCCTGAGCAACGCTGCCATGCAGTGGCTGGACATCCGCCTGCAGATGATCGGAGTCGCTGTGGTGACCAGCCTGGCGCTGATCGCTGTCCTCCAGCATCAGTTTCACTCCGTTGACCCAGGTCAGACTCCAGCAATCCTGTGGTTCTGTTACCAGTTCGTAGCCCAGGTTCTTATGTCCTCGTGTCTAATGTTCCACGGTCAGGTCTCGTGGGTCTGTCCCTGTCCTACGCTCTGTCCATCACCGGCCTCCTGTCGGGACTTATCTTCAGCTTCACTCAGACTGAGATGCAGCTGGTGAGCATAGAACGAACTGAGGAGTACTCCAGCAGTCTCACCACTGAGCCACAGCAGCAGAACGCACAGGTCAGAACAGATACTGACGAGTCCTGTCACGAACAGAAATATATGTTCTGACCTGACAAAA
This sequence comes from Cynoglossus semilaevis, assembly GCF_000523025.1. Lineage (NCBI taxonomy): Eukaryota > Metazoa > Chordata > Actinopteri > Pleuronectiformes > Cynoglossidae > Cynoglossus > Cynoglossus semilaevis. The sequence goes on along the minus strand of NC_024315.1, from coordinate 221,961 downwards.
ATGAATTAAATGAAGGATGATTTCCACTTTGGTGTAGGAGGAATCATGTTGTGTTGATCAAAACTGTCTTTGATTCAGTCGTTAATCCATCGTTAAAGGATCTGTTGATCAAAACTGTCTTTGATTCAGTATGGTCTAGATCAGTCGACAGCCCTTACCAGTAATACCGCGCCATCGTTAAAGGATGATTACAATTTTTAAAATCAAACATCTTTTAGAATCATTGGCAGATCATATCTTTTAAAGAAAAACTAAAGGGATATGACTGGATTGTTTTTTAATGAAATAAATTAGTAAAACTCAAGTATATTTTTTGACTGTGTCCCACTCCGATATCCCCGGTATCAAATGACCTACGGACCGGCACCGGTCCCCGAACCGGGGGTTGGGACCGGCCTGGTCTAAAACCAGTTTTTGTTTTTGTCACCGGTCTCACTTCCTGTCGTGTTTGTGTTCCACCATCAGCTGCCTCCAGCGTGGCCCGAGCAGGGCTGGGTGGAGTTCCGCGGTGCCATCCTGGTCTACAGGGAGGGTCTTCCTAACGCCCTTGACGGGGTCAACCTGGTGGTGCGACCCGGGGAGAAGGTAGGCATCGTAGGACGTACAGGCTCTGGTAAGTCCACGCTGTTCTTGGCCCTGTTTCGTATGGTGGAGCTGAACCAGGGACAGATTCTTCTCGACGGGCTGGACATCAGCAGCGCGGGCCTGGGTCAGCTCAGGTAGGTCTGACCGGGAGGGAGCCGTGTGATATGTTGTTCTCTGAGTCCTATTAACCTGGTGGTGCCCTCTGCAGGTCAAGGCTTGCCATTATTCCTCAGGATCCTTTTCTGTTCAGTGGGACCATCAGGGAGAACCTGGACCCGTGTGGACGGAACACGGACCAGCAGCTGCTGGACGTCGTAGACCAGTGTCATCTCAGCTCAGCGTGGGGAGGTGGTGGGTGGTGGTGCGGGATGTGGGGGGGGGGGTGAGGATGAGCAGAGAAACATGTGACACCCTGTGACCCACAAAGCTTTAATTCAAATATGGTGATCTTGTTAGAGAGGGTGGAGGCCGGTTACTCCTGTTTATCTATTACCTGGTTATAAGTTGAGTTGACAGTCGCCTGCTCCGTGTTGTTATTACTCCGTGTCTGGTGACAGTGACTGGGCGGAGAGAAACTCAACTGTTGTTGACTCCTCTTCACTTCTCTTAATCATGAGATCTTTTAAGCTTGGAATTATTTTTTTTATTTATTTTTTTTAAACATCAAAGTCTGTAACCAGCCTTGTAAAAATAATCAACCAGCGTAAAAAAGGCTACGACCACACGATGTTGTGTTCAGGCTGTTTATGGGACCATGGTTTATGGTTCGAGTCCTGTGACCTCAGGGTCAGACTGACCACAGTCTTATCTTAGTGCGTCAGTGATTATCACAGATAAAAAAAACTTGTTTACAACATTTCACACTTAATTCAGCTTCAGTTAAATTCAGTTTTCATTTTCATTTTCAAACCCAAGCAGGGGTGGAAGGTTTCAGGTTCAAATCCTGAAGCTGCCGCCGAGCATGGCACCGTCCCCACACACACAGTTCACGTTCACTTTTTTTAATGTTATGTTTTTCAACTGTTAAACATGTCTTCATACATTATTTAATGTGTGTGTGTGTGTGTGTGTGTGTGTGTGTGTGTGTGTGTGTGTGTCAGGTGGTCTTGATGCTGTTGTCGGAGAGAGAGGAAAGTCCCTGTCAGTAGGACAGAGACAGCTGCTGTGTTTGGCCAGAGCCCTGCTGACCAAGGCCATGGTGAGAACTCAGCTCTGTCATCACCTGTGACATCATCATCATCATCATCATCATCATCATCATCATCATCATCACTCACCTCGTTTTGGAATCAACACAGTACATTAGAGTTGGTACAGAGTCGAGGAGCGTTCATTTTTTAAAACCCGAGCATCCTGCCTCGTACTATAGGGGGCAGTGGTGGCCTGGTGGTTCTGGACCCAAGTTTGCTTATTTGGGTCCGGAACCTTGGGTCCCAAGTTTGAATCCACCACCCAGCAGGTCCCACTGAGCATGGCACCCCCCTCTGGTCGCCATGGTGATGCGTTAAAGACAATAATTCACCTCAAAACAACAAAGCCTCGTACTACCTCTTCCTCCTCTTCCTCCTCCTCCTCTTCTTCACTGTGAGGCCTTTGTTTATTGACTCCACAGATTATAATGAGTCTAAAGCCACATGTCGTGACTTAAGTCACTACTGATGATGTTTTATTCTCTGCCAGGTTTTTCTCATGGGCAGAGAATAAGACGGGAATCAGTTAATCTCTGTTTCAACATTCCAGCCTTCAAAGCACACAGTGTCGGCGTCACATCAAACAACACACACTCTGTCACGGGTTTCTGACACACAGACGGAAGGAAATGAGCAAAAATCACTTTCACGGTTTAGAGAAAATACCAGCCGTGATAGAGTGGTCAGAACGCCACGCAGTACTCGTTACTTCTGTGTTGCAGGTCCTGTGTATTGATGAAGCCACAGCCAGCGTCGACCAGAGGACGGACAAGCTGCTGCAGCAGACCATCAGGGAGACGTTTCGGGACAAGACCGTTCTGACTATCGCTCACATCGTTAAACGTCACACACACACACACATACACACACACACGTGGCTGTGAAGGGAAATAATTACTAAAGGAACGGCTTTGAACGTTCAAGTGTCAGAGGGTGTGAGGACCAGGGTGTGAGGAGGAGGAGGAGGAAGAGGAGGAAGAGGAGGAGGGTGTGACTTCAGTGTTAGAACGCAGGCAACAGATTAACCTGAAGTGGACCTGATGAAATAAAACATTTTGTCTGGCCCACATGGGTTTATGAAATAAAACATTTTGTCTGGCCCACGTGGGTTTGGTCTACACCAGGGGTCACTGACCTTTCTGAAAGTGAGAGCTACTCCAAGGACACTTAGTAATACGACGAGGTACTAGTTTGATACAAGTATACAATGTACGATGTATGATACTTCCTGAACAATGTACCATATTTTTCTAAATGTAAGTCACACCAGCCAGCTAGAGTACCCTCTAGTGGGTGTCAGTGTAAAGTACAATGACCCTCTTGTTGACTCGTTTGACCCTGGTCCACATACACGTTTACATGTCTGACACAGGAAGGCCCTGTTCTTCACTTCTGGTGTGTCTGATGGATTTAATTTTGACACGTTTCTATTTTTAGGATCAACACTATCATGGACTCTGACAGGGTTCTGGTGATGCATGCTGGGAAGGTGGCGGAGTTTGACACGCCTTCAGCGCTCTGCCAAAACGACCAGTCCATCTTCCACAGACTGGTTGGTGGAGGAGGAGGAGAGTGAGCAAAAACACAGAGAGGCCTGATGAAGGTAGAATTAGAAACATGATGTTTTTTGTACTTGACCACAGAGATGTCCTGCTGGTTTAGTCTGAACGATACGTTTTTGTTTTTTAAATGAACACGTCATCACTTTAACAACAAAAGCAGATTTCTTTTCAAATATTCATCTGTGTCCTAATCGAGTCTTTTTGTTCATGGAGTTTGGTAACTGGGGGTTAGGGTTACTTCGGGTACTTAGGGTATTATTGAATTTATTTCTAATGTTTTGGCATTGGTGGATGGTTTCCTGATAATGTGAAATCCGCTCAGTCCTAATCTGACGTCTTCATACTGTAAATCCGTAACCATAAAATATTGAATCTTTTAAAAAAAAAACTGAGCTAATGATGCTAATAAGCTATCACTTCTCATTATAATGTTAGGTTAACACTGAAGACTCTACTGGAAGCCGTACGGTTTAAGCTCCCGTGTCTGTACCTCACATCGGTACCTGGTACAGGTGTTCCACAGGGAGCCTGTCTTGGCCCCCATTCCATTACGATAATGATGACTCACTGTTCTACGTTTACGTTGAGATAATGTCGGTATCCTTTTTATACTTTCCACAGTTGGTTGTTAGGTTTCTAATGCTTAAATTCTTTAAAATAACTTAAAATTGTTCTACTTGTACCCCAAAGAGAAGGGAGATTTTTTTTAAAATTATTATTATCAGATATATGGGGTTTTTTTATTCTGTTAATGTTTACTTTATTAGGCACATGAGATGTGCCTGTCGGGAACATGTGGTGACAATATATTTAATTTATAGATCACAAGGTCAGAGGTCGTTGATTGGTGTTTTTTAATTGTTTAATTTTTTATCTTAATTTTTGATTGACAGTTTTTTCCTATTAAAATATGTGATTTAAAAAAAATTATATTATTCTGTATTTTGTCCACAGATTTCTTTTCACAGTGTCTTACAGTCATAATGAATTCCTTGTTTTTTTCTTTGTTGTCTTTTTTAGCAGGTTTGCACTTTCCATTATTATTATGATATCAATATAAGCTGTATTTCTTGGAGAGGATCACAGACGATGGAGAGCAGCAGGTGAGTGAGTCACGCGGTGAGTGAACGCCCGCCGCTCCCTCCACTCTGCTCAGCATTTTTCTGGTGTTGTCCTCAGGGGGCGTGTTCAGTCAACTGTTGTCTGTTCTTCCCTGTTTCGTGGAACGGTAAAAGTTTCGGTATAACTGTAACTGCCCTGTGCACATGGGTGTGTTTTGTCGACTCTCTGTTCTCGTTGCTGGTAAAAGCCCTCGCCTTGTTGTGACAGGGAGAAGAAAACAATGTATGAATATTGGCCTGGATGGTGTTTTAGATGAGCTTGAGTAAGTTTAGGGAGGGTCGGGGGTGAGGGGTGAGGAGGGGGTGTTTACCCATCCTCCCACCCTGACATACAGTATTTATATATATTTCACAGTATTTATATATATTTCTCACTCTCTCTTTCTTACTATCTCTCTCTCTCTCTCTCTCTTTGAAGAAAGAGAGCAAGATGCTATATACAGTATATATGTACATATACACATACTATATATATATATTTATATATATATTTCTCAATCTCTCTTTCTTACTGTCTCTCTCTCTCTCTTTGAAGAAAGAGAGCAAGATGCTATATACAGTATATATGTACATATACACATACTATATATATATATTTATATATATATATATACAGTATGTGTATATGTACATATATACTGTATATAGCATCTTGCTCTCTTTCTTCAAAGAGAGAGAGAGAGATAGTAAGAAAGAGAGATTGAGAAATATATATATAAATAAATAGCTACTTGCTCACAGTAGAAATCTATTTACTAAAGTCACTTTGCGCTAACCTTTATGACGACTTTGAAAACTTTTTAATTACTTTGCACAATTTAACTGCTAAAGCAAATGTCAATATTTGTTTGTTTGTTGTTTGTATGTTTATGCTAACTTGTTGACACTGGGCGCAACCAATTACTGATGATGTCCTTTTATCATGCAGTAAATGACAAGGGAAAAAAAATTAAAATCTTAACTCTACAGCCCAAACATGTCGTCCTACTGCAGGAGAATCTCACTCTTCAGGCCCTGGTTTACAGTATGGCCTTATATGTAAAACCCGAGTCCCACTGTCACAGTTAGGCATATTAGCTTTCAAGCTAAACAAAAGCACCCGTGACAGCTAATCCGTAGATGGCTAAACTGCCCTGCCAAAAGTAGTCACCACCTAGATTTAACTCCTCAAGTACGTGAGAGTCATTCAGCCTCTAATTACTGAGGCGAAGATTTGATTTCAACGAGCCGTAGGTTGGTTTTTTTTCTGTTTTTTTTCTTTTCTGGAATCGCAAATAATACACAACCATGTCAGTTTAAAACGTATAAAATAGTTAAATTACAAACCTGAACCATGGAAGTTTTTTTTTTTTACTTACTAGACTTTGCAAAAAAAAACCAATCAGTTTTTTTTTTTTTTTACTTTCTAGACTGCAAAAAAAACCTAGTCTCTTAGTTACTGTAACTGTAACTTTACTGTAACTTTACTGTAACTTTACTGCACCAACAGGCCAATAGGAGTTCTTTATTATTTTATACAATAAGGCTCCTTCACCTTCTTTTGTCCAGGTTATGGGAGGTGTGTACTTTTATGGTGTGGCTGCGTATTTAAAAGTTTTACAAAGAATGTTGCATGTTGTACTTCAAGCTAATCACAGCGTAACCACAGTAACCACCGCAGACTGTTTATAAACACGACTCATATCAGTCAAATTCTCTGACATTTAAAACCTATTACACAACAGAACACTTAGCTTTTTAGATCGGCTACTGGAAGTAAGAACTACGTCTCCAAGTATTCCTCTTCTTGGGTTCTACAGAGTGATTTTATGACTTTATGTCTGTTTTGGGCCATTATTTCAGGCTAGTGTATATTTCTAACATTTCATCCAGATCGTGACGTCTTCACTTCTTCATCTTCTACCTCTTCATCCTTTGTTACACATGGCTTTGCAGTGACTCATATAGAGACAAGCGTTCGTACCTATGGTTGACCGTCTAGGTGTGTAGAGTCGTGGTCACTGTGAACTTTGAACTCTCTTACTTCTATCTTGTGTTTATTAACAGAGGTTATACAGGCGCTGGAAATCTTCAAAACAGGTTCAATTCAAACACCGTGTTCTCAAGAGTCCAAGAGTTCGTAAAGGAATATATGCATAAAGATCAGCGGTGATACTGTACGTGGAGACATCATGACCTGCTCGTTCACGGGTGTGTCCCCTGATGGACTGCGACCCTGTGTTTTAGCTGTAAAACAGTGACAATTCTGGAGAAAATATGAAGGTTGAAAATTAAAAAACATAGTACTTTAAAACTTATTTACTTAAGTAAATATTTATTATAATATTTATAATATTATTTATTTTAAGTATTTTTTTAAAAAGTACTTTAAACTTAAATATAGATTGATTATATACTTATGAATTTCTGATCCTGATCATTTTTTAAAAATTTTTCTCTGTGAATGTCTGTGTGTTAAACTTGATAAAAAATGTTCCTAACACTGAGTTCAGACGTGTTGAGAGTCCTGACAGATTTGTGTGCTGCAGAATGAAGTCATACATTTACACAGTTTCCTCCGCCTCATGTTTATGTTTGTGTATGTTTATACCTGTGTGTACATGGGAGTCCCAGGCCTGTTGTTCTGCAGCCAGGGTGTGTTCGCAGCAGCAGCAGGGCGTGCGACACGAACGTCTGTGGCTGCTGACACTTGACAGAGGCGGGTCGTTGGGAGTTGAACCAGTTAGTCTGCTTCATGTGGAGTATTTGTCCTCCTGACTCGGCAGCACCTCGGCTCAGTCACAGCTGCAGAGCCAACGTTGGAGAACCTGCGCTGAGACTCTGACAACACGACATGTGGGATCCGCAATCATTCCAGATGTAGTCCGGATCATATCACTCATGGATTCCAGGCCCGGGTTCTTTGGTGAGTTCTTCTTCTTCTTCTTCTTCTTCTTCTTCTGCTGCTGCTGCTGCTGCTCCTGAAGGTGTTGATGGTTTTGGTTGACAGTGGGCTGCGGTCCAGGTTTCTGCTGCCGTCATTCAGACAGTTTCTGTCTTCACTTCTTCTTTGGTTCATACTTGATGTCCACAGGTGATTTCTTCACATCATCTGTCGTCTGTGAATGGGTTTCAGGTTCAAATATAAACAGAAACACATTCTTCTTTTTGACTCATCTGTTTTCTTTTCCGTTCTTGTAACTACAGGCTGTTGCGCCTTTGGCTTGCTCGTAAAGTCAAATTGTGTAAGCCCTTAAATAAGTAGTAAATCTACACATTGTTTATGTTTATCTACTACACACCAGAATGAACTAATGTTAATCTACACACAAACCACTGTGACAAAAAAAAAATTTTTTATCATTTTAACAAACGTTATTTGAATTATGTTTTTTGTGAAAGTTTGTATCAATTAGCAACAAAGTACTGTATATAATAAATACTGAGAAGCTCATTAGCAGGTGGGTTTACGAGAACCTCAGGCAACATGAACAAAAATAGTTCTTTCCAACATTTATTTTAACAAGTCGCACATTTATTTGTTGTGCTGTTTACATTTACAGAGACACCGTCATCAGTTTGTTGTTTTCATTTCTTAATTACTTTTCTGCAGGTGATATTGACATTTGTTCAATTGAAATGTTTACTTTGAAAAAAGTGGACTTATTGTGTTGGCAATGGATGCAGAGCTGCCATGAACCCAGACCAGACTAATAATAGAGTAATGAGAAAACTTAAACCTTTTGTCTCATAAAACACAAATTCTGGCTTTTCTCTAAACTAGAATCTTGGATCTTGGATCAGATTTTTTTTACACAGTTGCAGGGCTAGCTAACTAACACAGACGTTTCTTAACCAGTTGCTAATTGCGTGCCTTTGCAACTCAACAGTTGAACATTCACACGCCCATTTCAGCAAATGTCCTGAGTCGAGTTCTGACTTGACTCAGGACAATGATGTCAAAGTGGGGTGACTTGTCGTGTTCCTGTAGGATTGTAACAAATCTTGGGGCTAGAGTTCCACCCCTGCTTACTGTGACGGAAGTCATGCTGAATCTGAGTCTGTGAGACTTTAATCTCACTACATCATCACAAAGATTTGCATCACAATCAGCATCATCACGAAGCCTGGAGAAGCGTATGAATGAACAACACTCCCAGCCATCAAGTGATCAAGCCTCTAACGTAATACTCAAAATACAAAATATTCATATTTAATAATATTTGTATAGTTAAATATTTCCCATTAAGGTAATAAATTAAGGATATGATTACACTGGTGTTCGTGTCTGTACACAGTTTTTACACGTCCTGTGATCGTGACTGAACAAACACTGGATGGAGCCTGGATTCAGGAATTCTCTATTAGGAAGCAGTGGGTGTGGTTATGGTTATGGTTGTGCTGATAAAGAGGAAACACCTGACAACAGCACACTTAGTTTGCAGCTGTGTGGATAAACCTGTTTGACCCAGCAGCCCCGGGCTGGAATTTAAACATCTGAGAAATGCACCTGCGCTCTCACCTGTGTGTCGCTGTTTCAGCTGCGAGCCCTGGGAAATCATAATGTTTCTCAAAGCACATACTGTATATACTGTATCATGAGTGAATGTCAAAATATATTTGTATAATAGTTTATGAAGTATTTGAGGTCAGGTGTAAGAGTCATTGAGAAAGAATATTTCTCTCTATAGACAGAAAATGATACCGAAACAAAAGAAAAAACTTTTGTTTTGTAGCCGGTTTATAAATGGATTTTGGATGGATGAATGATGGATGGATGGATGGACACAGGATGAAAAACTTTGTTAAACATGATGATGATTCATAATGATCACCTCCAAATGGATAAGAAACTTCAATTCGGACCATTTTTGTTTGTCTGTAGGTTTTCTCCAGAAGGAATTTTCATCATTGCTGTGACACAAACACAAGGATCATGGTAAAAAAAAAATTTAAAAAACTTCCATCCAAATTTGTGTTATTTTTTGGCTTGGTTTTGGGAACATTTTTGTTCTGTTTTTATTTTTTTTCTCGCAGACATACCACCGTAGAGGAAAGAGCCTCTCTGAGGCCCTCAACCTTGAACATTCAGAGGATGGTGGACTGTTCATCTCCAGGATCAACAACGCTTCTAGAAAGAAGGGTCTGAAGGAAGGTGAGACCTCTAGTGTTTGGTGTATACTGGAAACTTGAACAATCCTAAAGGGTTCCTGCTCCATTATTTCTGAACAATCCTAAAGGGTTCCTGCTCCACTATTATTATTATCTCCATTTATTTGTTTATATAAATGTGTTTTTTTTCCAATTCCAGGGGATAAACTATTGGGAGCAACGATTGATTTTGAACAACTCTCGAAGGAAGATGTGCTGAAAGTACTGCAAGTAATGGAGCCCTTTGATGACAAGGTCAAAGTCCTCACCAGGGGCAACCTGAGCAAGAGCCTTGGAGATCTGGACCAGTGTGGCAAAAAAAGCCCCAAAACGGTGAACATTAATGCATTGGTTGTCTGCAACATAACACAAACGGAGAATGTGGGTTTAGCAGTTGAAGTCGACAGCGATTTTATTTATGCTGTTATACTACGGTTGGTTTTAGGAAACAAAAAATTTCAACAAGTTGTGTTTTACATTTTTAGATGTTGGAGGATTCTTACAACAAACTCTACAACACCAAAATCAAGAGGTTCATGAAGGACGACATGCTGGGTGTTGGAGGAGGTGCTGTGAACGGTGGTCTAGGTGCGACGGGGTCATCTAAGGTCAGCCTGAAACATGACATGGGATTGCCTCGCCTTGGAGTTGACTTTGGACGTCTGAAAACGTACAGATATACCTCTACAAGTGATGACGCTAAATCAGATTCTGATTATTATTTGGCTACGTCACCCAGACAAATGAACTTTGATAGCAATCTGAATCTTCCTCCCTTGGGTCTTGGTGGAAGTTCTCAAAGTCAACATCAGGTACCAGGGCTGAAAGCTGAGGGTCCACAGTTCAACACTACAGACTATCATTTCTCTGGAACACTGCCAGAAGGTGCAACTTTAAATGCTGCAGGTGGTTTACAGCAGAACTTGAAGTTGCCATACCATGAAAGGCCTGATACTGGACTGAACGACAACGAAATTTCCAACACCCTCGAAATTGAAGGTCCACGTATTAGTTTGCCTGAAAGTGGAGTCAACTTAAATGGAGGAAATATCGCAGGTGCATCTGTTAACGCTAGAGCACCCAGACTGGACATTGACAGAACCAAAACGAATTTCAAGGTGCCACAATTCGGGATGCCAGATGTGGACCTCCATGGGCCTTCAATGAGTGGCACAGAATATGAGATTGAGACACCACGTGTCAGACGCACAGGTGAAGACTTACAAAATGCTGATTTCAAGTATTCAAAGAGACTGAAGACGTCGGCTGTTGATGTGGATGATCCTACTGGTTATGCACATTCACGTAAACTTCACTTATCCGGAAGAACCCCTGATATAGACATGGAAATGCCAGACATTTCCTCAGGGGGTGTTAAGATGCCAACCATCAGGCCAAAGATTGATCTTAAAAGTCCACATTTTGATGCTGATGCATCGGGTGGTCAACTCACTGGGCCCAACTTTGGCTCCGCAGGCACCGGTCTATCTGGTATTGAAACACCTGAATATGGCGTAAAAACACCGGTCATCCGAGGTGACATCCAAGCACCTGATGTTAATCTATCCAAAAAGGTTGGAAAAGGTGTTTCTGGAAAATACAAGCCTCCCAAATTTACAATGCCCAAATTTGATTTACCGGACATTCCCGTCCCTGACTTTGAGGGAGATCTAAGAAGGCCAGATGTGCATTTCTCTTCTCCCAATGTCAAATCTGGAACTTTCGATCCAAAAATGGACTTAAACTTTAGTGGGCCATCTGGGAAACTAAAAATGCCAAGTACTGGGAAACAAGGTATTGATTTGGACCTACCAAATATGGGCCTTAATGCTCCTAAGATGGAGGTAAAGACTCCAAATGTTAATATTGGTTCTCCAAAACCAAAATTTAAAATGCCCAAAATAAAGATCCCTAAATTTGGTCTAAGAGGATCAGATATTGATGTCAATGCACCAGATGTAAACCTTCGGGGTCCTAAAGCTGATTTGGAAATTCCAGATGTTGATGTTTCTGGTCGATCGGGGAAATACCAAAAGCCAAACCTGAACCTGCATGATTTGGATAGTAGAATAAATCCTCCAGATCTACATATGCCAGAAGGTGATCTCAGTACCCCAGAGCTAGATCTCAATAGTCCACGTGTTGATCTGGACATGCCATCAGGAAAATTCAAAATGCCAGAACTTAATGCTCCAGACTGGGACATCAATGCTCCCTCAGGCAAACTGAAAATGCCCAAATTTCACGTACCAAGACTTAAGGGACCTAACATTGATGGAAACCTAGATGGACCAGACATGGATATAGATGCACCTAAAGTCAACCTCCGAGGGCCTAATGCTGATTTGGATGTTGATGTTAAAGCTCCGTCAGGGAAATTCAAAATGCCAAACATGAACATGCCTAGATTTGGTCTAAGAGGATCAGATATTGATGTCAATGCACCAGATATAAACCTTAAGGGTCCTAAAGCTGATTTGGAAATTCCAGATGTTGATGTTTCTGGTCGAACAGGGAAATTCCTAAAGCCAAACCTGAACCTGCCTGATTTGGGTACTAGAATAAATCCTCCAGATCTACATATGCCAGAAGGTGATCTCAGTACCCCAGAGCTAGATCTCAATAGTCCACGTGTTGATCTGGACATGCCATCAGGAAAATTCAAAATGCCAAACATGAACATGTCTAAATTTGGTCTAAGAGGACCAGATATTGATGTCAATGCACCGGATGTAAACCTTCGGGGTCCTAAAGCTGATTTGGAAATTCCAGATGTTGATGTTTCTGGTCGATCGGGGAAATACCAAAAGCCAAACCTGAACCTGCCTGATTTGGGTACTAGAATAAATCCTCCAGATCTACATATGCCAGAAGGTGATCTCAGTACCCCAGAGCTAGATCTCAATAGTCCACGTGTTGATATGGACATGCCATCAGGAAAATTCAAAATGCCAAACATGAACATGTCTAAATTTGGTCTAAGAGGACCAGATATTGATGTCAATGCACCGGATGTAAACCTTCGGGGTCCTAAAGCTGATTTGGAAATTCCAGATGTTGATGTTTCTGGTCGATCGGGGAAATACCAAAAGCCAAACCTGAACCTGCCTGATTTGGGTACTAGAATAAATCCTACAGATCTACATATGCCAGAAGGTGATCTCAGTACCCCAGAGCTAGATCTCAATAGTCCACGTGTTGATATGGACATGCCATCAGGAAAATTCAAAATGCCAGAACTTAATGCTCCAGACTGGGACATCAATGCTCCCTCAGGCAAACTGAAAATGCCCAAATTTCACGTGCCAAGGTTTAAAGGACCAAAGATTGATGGAGAGTGAGAGGGGCCAGATTTGGACATCAATGCACCTAACATTGACATTGAGGGCCCAACTGCTGATTTGGATGTTGATGTTAAAGCTCCATCAGGAAAATTCAAAATGCCAGAACTTAATGCTCCAGACTGGGACATCAATGCTCCCTCAGGCAAACTGAAAATGCCCAAATTTCACGTGCCAAGGTTTAAAGGACCAAAGATTGATGGAGAGTTAGAGGGGCCAGATTTGGACATCGATGCACCTAACATTGACATTGAGGGCCCAGATGCTGATTTGGATGTTGATGTTAAAGGTCCATCAGGAAAATTCAAAATGCCAGAACTTAATGCTCCAGACTGGGACATCAATGCTCCCTCAGGCAAACTGAAAATGCCCAAATTTCACGTGCCAAGGTTTAAAGGACCAAAGATTGATGGAGAGTTAGAGGGGCCAGATTTGGACATCAATGCACCTAACATTGACATTGAGGGCCCAAATGCTGATTTGGATGTTGATGTTAAAGGTCCATCAGGAAAATTCAAAATGCCAGAACTTAATGCTCCAGACTGGGACATCAATGCTCCCTCAGGCAAACTGAAAATGCCCAAATTTCACATACCAAGACTTAAGGGACCTAACATTGATGGAAACCTAGATGGACCAGACATGGATATAAATGCACCTAAAGTCAACCTCCGAGGGCCTAATGCTGATTTGGATGTTGATGTTAAAG
>NC_024315.1:178182-207448 GCF_000523025.1 Cynoglossus semilaevis | reverse complement strand
TGATGTTAAAGGTCCATCAGGAAAATTCAAAATGCCAAACTTTAACCTTCCTGATTTGGATGCTGATGTTAAAGGTCCATCAGGAAAATTCAAAATGCCAAACATGAACATGCCTGATCTTGGTGGTGGAATTAATTTACCAGACGTGAATATGCCCAAATTTAATGTCAAGAAACCAGATCTGGACATTGATGCTCCAGGTGTTGATCTAGACATGCCATCAGGAAAATTCAAAATGCCCAAATTTACAATCCCAAATCTTAAGGGACCCAAGATCGATGGAAACCTAAATGGACCAGATATTGATATAGATGCTCCCAACGTCAATCTCGAAGGTGATTTAGACATTGACGCTCCATCAGGGAAATTCAAAACACCAAATGTGAGCATGCCCAATTTCAAGCTTTCTGGGCCTAACATTGGTGGCCCAAAGCTGGACATGAAATCTCCTGACTGGGATATCTCTGCTCCAGATCTTAGGGGTGGCGTAAAGGGACCAGGTCTTAAAATGCCAGAGCTTGATTTTAAAAGTCCCAAACTGGACATGAATTCTCCAAAACTCAACCTTGACATGCCATCAGGTAAACTGAAAACACCCACACTGCCAAAAGCAAAGACAGAGCTTCACGCTCCAGACTGGGATCTAAATGCTCCCTCAGCCAAAATGAAAATGCCCAAGTGGAATTTTTCGGGTACATTACCAAAGGGACCAAATTTGGATATGAACACAGACTTAAAATCACCAGATTGGAGTCTTAAATCACCAAGGATTAATAGTGGAATTGATGCGCCAGATGTTAACCTACCAAATATGGACATGAAAGCTCCTAAATTAGATGTGAATGCTCCAAATGTTAACATTGGTTCCCCTAAAGGAAAATTCAAACTGCCCAAATTTAAATTACCTAGCTTCAATTTCCCAGGCCTCAAAGGGCCTGAAATTGATGGAAACCTAGATAGTCCAGATGTAGATATAAATGCACCCAACGTTAACCTCAAAGGCCCCAATGCTGACCTTGATGTTAAAGCTCCATCTGGGAAATTCAAATCACCAAACCTAAACTGGCCTAGGTTTGGATTCTCTGGTCCCAACATTGATGGTCCAAAGTTGGACCTAAAGTCTCCTGACTTGAACATCTCTGCTCCAGACCTGAGTGGTGGATTAAATGCACCAGACATCAACATGGCCAAACCGAAGGCAGAGTTTAACGCTCCAGACTGGGATCTTAATGCTCCTTCAGGTAAACTTAAAATGCCCAAGTTGAATCTTTCAGGCACATTACCAAAGGGACCAAATTTGGACATGGATGCAGATCTGAAGTCACCAGACTTAAGGCTTAAATCTCCTAATGTAAGTGCTGGATTTAACGCCCCTGAAATTAACTTACCAAAGATGGACCTCAATGCTCCAAAGTTGAATGTAAAAACTCCAGATGTTGACATAGGTTCACCCAAAACAAAATTTAAGTTTCCAAAACTCAAGATGCCGAAATTTAGCTTTCCAGGCCTTAAAACCCCTGAGTTTGATGGAAACATCGATGGACCAGATGTAGATATAAATGCACCCAACGTTAACCTCAAAGGCCCTAATGCTGACTTGGATGTTGATGTTAAAGCTCCATCTGGGAAATTCAAATCACCAAACCTAAACTGGCCTAAGTTTGGATTCTCTGGTCCCAACATTGATGGCCCAAAGTTGGACCTTAAATCTCCTGACTTGGATATCTCTGGTCCAGATCTCAGGGGTGGAATAACAGGACCAGATTTAAAAACGCCAGACTTTGACCTAAAACATCCTAAACTGGACATTGATTCTCCAAAGTTCAACTTAGACATGCCATCAGGTAAATTCAAAATGCCAGAACTTAATGCTCCAGACTGGGACATCAATGCTCCCTCAGGCAAACTGAAAATGCCCAAATTTCACATACCAAGCCTTAAGGGACCTAACATTGATGGAAACCTAGATGGACCAGACATGGATATAAATGCACCTAAAGTCAACCTCCGAGGGCCTAATGCTGATTTGGATGTTGATGTTAAAGCCCCATCAGGAAAATTCAAAATGCCAAACATGAACATGCCTAACTTTGGTCTAGGAGGACCAGATATTGATGTCAATGCACCAGATGTAAACCTTAAGGGTCCTAAAGCTGATTTGGAAATTCCAGATGTTGATATTTCTGGTCGATCGGGGAAATTCCAAAAGCCAAGCATGAACATGCCTGATCTTGGTGGTGGAATTAATTTACCAGACTTGAATATGCCCAAATTTAATGTCAAGAAACCAGATCTAGACATTGATGCTCCAGGTGTTGATCTAGACATGCCATCAGGAAAACTGAAAATGCCCAAATTTAACATACCTGGCTTTAAAGGACCCAAGATTGATGGCAGGTTAGATGGTCCAGATATGGACATCAATGCACCTAACATTGACATTGATGGCCCAAATGCTGATTTGGATGTTGATGTTAAAGCTCCATCAGGAAAATTCAAAATGCCAAACTTTAACCTTCCTGATTTGGATGCTGATGTTAAAGGTGCTGATGTTAAAGGACCATCAGGAAAATTCAAAATGCCAAACATGAACATGCCTGATCTTGGTGGTGGAATTAATTTACCAGACGTGAATATGCCCAAATTTAATGTCAAGAAACCAGATCTGGACATTGATGCTCCAGGTGTTGATCTAGACATGCCATCAGGAAAACTGAAAATGCCCAAATTTAACATACCTGGCTTTAAAGGACCCAAGATTGATGGCAGGTTAGATGGTCCAGATATGGACATCAATGCAACTAACATTGACATTGATGCCCCAAATGCTGATTTGGATGTTGATGTTAAAGGTCCATCAGGAAAATTCAAAATGCCAAACATGAACATGCCTGATCTTGGTGGTGTAATTAATTTACCAGACGTGAATATGCCCAAATTTAATGTCAAGAAACCAGATCTGGACATTGATGCTCCAGGTGTTGATCTAGACATGCCATCAGGAAAACTGAAAATGCCCAAATTTAACATACCCGGCTTTAAAGGACCCAAGATTGATGGCAGGTTAGATGGTCCAGATATGGACATCAATGCACCTAACATTGACATCGATGGCCCAAATGCTGATTTGGATGTTGATGTTAAAGCTCCGTCAGGGAAATTCAAAATGCCAAACATGAACATGCCTGATCTTGGTGGTGTAATTAATTTACCAGACGTGAATATGCCCAAATTTAATGTCAAGAAACCAGATCTGGACATTGATGCTCCAGGTGTTGATCTAGACATGCCATCAGGAAAACTGAAAATGCCCAAATTTAACATACCTGGCTTTAAAGGACCCAAGATTGATGGCAGGTTAGATGGTCCAGATATGGACATCAATGCAACTAACATTGACATTGATGGCCCAAAGTTGGACCTTAAATCTCCTGACCTGGACACCTCTGCTCCAGACCTGAGTGGTGGATTAAATGCACCAGACATAAACATGCCCAAAGTTGACCTAAAAAGCCCTAAATTTGACATTAATTCTCCAAAGCTCAACTTGGACATCCCAACACTATCTAAACCAAAGGCAAAGCTTCATGGTCCAGACTGGGATCTTAATGCTCCTTCAGGTAAACTTAAAATGCCCAAGTTAAATCTTTCAGGCACATTACCAAAGGGACCAAATTTGGACATGAATACAGATGTAAACCTTAAAGGGCCAAAGATTGAAGGGGGCATTAATGGCCCTGATATGAACTTACCAGAAATAGATGTTAATGCTCCAAAGGTAGACATCAACACTCCAGATTTTGACATTGACTCACCAAAGGGAAAGTTTAAAATGCCGAAACTGAAAATGCCCAAATTTAACCTACCAGGCATCAAAACACCCGAGTTTGATGGAAACCTAGATGGACCGGATGTAGATATAAATGCCCCTCAAGTCAATCTTAAAGGCTCCAAACCTGACTTTGAAATGCCAAGAGTTGATTTTGGTCATTCATACGATAAAATTAATTTACCACATTTAAAAATTCCAGTTGTTGGATTTACTTCTGGTGACTTGGATGGTCCAGACATTGACCTCAAGACAAGAGATCTTAATGCCAAACTTCCCAAAGGACCTAATTTGAAGATGAATTCTGACTTTAATTCACCAGATGTCAACATCAGAGCTCCACATATGAAAGGTGGAATCAGTTCACCGAAGATGGGTTTGCCAGATATAGATATTAAATCTCCAAAATTAGACATAGATACTCCAGATGTCAACATTGACTTACCTGATGCAAAGCTCAAAAAACACAAAATAAAGAAGCCCAAACTACCAGATGTTAATTTCCAAGGAGACGTACCAAATTTAGACATAAATGGTCCATCAGGAAAATTAAAAATGCCAAGTTTAAGTACACCAGACCTGAGTTTTTCTGCACCAAAGTCAAAAACCCTGGACACCAATATTTCCGTACCTAAACTTAAAGTGCCCACAATAGGTACACCAGATATTAATTTACCTGACGCCAGTTTAAAAAGACCCAAGATAAATATGGACGCAAATCGACCTGATCTGGGAGTAAATGGTAGCTTGGGTCGACCTGACATAAACCTCAATGCTCCTCAAGTCAGAGGAGGATTCAACGCTCCAAGCTTTGACATTAATGGTCCTTCTGGCAACATGCAGGTTCCTCAAACTGACCTTGATCTGTCTGACAAAAAATTCAAGTTTCCGTCTTTTAAGCTGCCTCAGTTTGGAAGCCCAGATGTGAACACGACGGGGTCTGATATTGATTTTGGGGCATCCCTGAGACCGGCAAGAGTGGACATTGCTCCTCCAAATGTAAAAGCAAGTGTACCCTTAGAACTGGGGGGAGACATCACAACTCCATACATTCGTGCTCCAAATGTGGACGTTCAGCTGCCCAAAGCAGCCGTGAGAAAACCACAGATTAAATCTCCAGAACTTAATTTAGATGACGCGTCTTTAAACATTAAGGGACCTTCACCAAAACAACGCAGATCAGATGGAACTGGTATGAATTTGAAAATGCCAGATCTGGATATAGACAGAGATCTACGACTTCATCACTCAGGAACAATATCATATAAAGACCCACAGGTTGATTTTACTCGATCGGACCTCAACATTGACGATTTTACAGGAAAGGAGCATGTGCTGAGAGCCAGAGGTTCTAAACTAGACCTCCAGGGTTCTCATAAGCTTGAAAAGGTCAACTCTCCATCACGTGGCCATATTGATGCCAGAGAAACTGTACAAACCAGAAAGGTACCGAGTGGTGACATTATCGTGTATTCAAACCAGAACAGAACAAAACAACAGGAGGCTAAAATCAAACTGCCACAGTTTTCTCAGAACAATAACATAAGAGTTCCCGAGAGTTCCGATGGCTACTACGTCACTGTGTTCCCCAGTCATACAGAAAATCAGAAAACTTCAAATCGTAAATATAACACACTGGGGGGCATGGAGTTTAACTCGGGAGACATTGAACTAGAGGTTCCAGGAGAAAAGGATGTCAAGGGGTCAACATTCTTCTTCTCTGACCTTGTCTAACCTTCAACTTCAACATATATATATATTTGTTTTTTCTTTTTGATTTGTATGTTCTAATAACTTGTTCTGATTTACCATGTAAAAAAAATGTATAAAATTGTATGTTTTATTTTATTTTGTCTATGAAGCTGCGTCTGTGTCTTGGCAGTTATGATTATTTTTGCAGCATTTTTGCACTTAACACATAACACATGTATTTATACTATGTATTTATGTATTATGTTTTACATGTTGGCTGGAGTATTTAGTTTCGCTTTAAAAAGAGGATGTTACATTTTTTCTCAAAATAATAAAAATGTTGAATGGTGGGATGTTACATTTTTTCTCAAAATAATATTAAAAAATGTTGAATGGTTAAGTGAAAACATATTGTTTTGAAGTTAACTTTGTCTATCGCAATAACGTGAACATATTAAACCTACTGACTTATATAAAAAAAACAAAGTCACAACTTCATCTGATTGGTTTGTGTTTTGAAGAATAAAATATTAATTCACCATGGATCTTTTACCTTATGTTTCCTTTAATATATCTGCACTTTCTATCTAATATATATGTACTGTATATACATTATTTTTCTTCTATATATATATATTATATAATGTATACATATTTAAGTGTCGAAAATGCAGTTACTGGAGGCCTGCGTAGAAATAAATGGCGAGGTTTAAAACGGGGTCCGAGAAGAACCTTCTCGATGTTATATGCTAATTTAGCAGCATGCTCAAATCACATTAAAACCTTGAAAACGTTCCCGACAAGACGCAGTCTGTTTTTTTCTACAACATAGATTTTACAAAGACCGCGTTCTTTTATTTATTTATTTTATAAAGTTCCTGCATATAAGTATGTAACATAACGATTTTAAAGAGTACTATTTAGTAGTATAGTATAGTAGTATTTCTCAAATAACTGACATTTGTTATTGGTCGCTATTGTTCCTACTTAAGACCACAAGATGGCGCTTAGTGACTCCCTATGTTAATGACGTCATAAGTGAGCGCCAGCACGCTGTCGCTCTCATCACGACCTTTGCTGTGGCTATAGTAGGAAACAGTAATTTATATATCTGTATATATATATAAAACAGTTTTATGATGTTTATTTATGAGTGAATTATTGTTCGGAATAGTTTTAGTGAAAGTACTGGACACAACGATCGGAGATGTTTCGTTTGTCTCTGCTGGTTTGTAGCAGAGGAGTCGCTCAAAGGGTGAGGAAGTAAACATTTAGATACATTGACATTGGGAATATACGTAATCGTTTTTATCTGCTAACTTTATGTTTAATCTAGTATAATATGAACAGTACCTAATAATACAGTCAAATTAATTATTTCAACGTCCTTGGCTTCAAAGCGGAAATATATTTTGGAAGTTTGGAAGAAGTTCAATTACATTCCTGTTTTGTTGTTCCATCTCCTGCTGTTATTTTTAATGTCATTAACCCGGCTCTTTCTCCTCAGTTTTCCTCCTCATTTTCTAGTGTGAACAACCTGCCTCCAAATCTACTGCTGCCCTCCAACCTGGTGGATCCTGATCGATTAAGTGAGTCTGAGGCTGCGGTGACATACTTTAAACATTATCTTCTTCTACCTTCAAACACCGTGTTGTTCATTTTCAAGTGTCAAACACTTACAGGACTCTGTTGTGTTCCTCCTCCAGAGCGACCCCCTCCCTCTGCAGACTGCTCCCTGCCCCTGCTGAGACAGTGTGATGCTGTGGTTCCTGCTCACCTGAGCCCCATCCACACCTGGGTAGAGAGTCTAGAAGATGTAGACAGTGAGCCGTCGGGCGTTGCTGAGCTTCACCCTGACGTCTTTGGGGTACCACCCAGGTAAGACGTTGTCTTGTTAGAGTAAAAATTAGTCGCTTGTTAGAGTTAGAGTAAAAATTAGTCGGTTCCATAGTGTAGATCTGAAAACTAAAATTTGAAGCCTAAAAAAAACATTTCTTAAAATCGGCTCAGATAAGTATGAGTTTTAATATGTAAATGTGTTCCGTTTTTTTCCCCCTCATCACAGACTCGACATCCTCTACGATGTTGAAAAGTGGCAGAGAAATTTTAAGCGAATCGTAAGTTTTTAAATGCCCTGGTTCTGTGGTGGTGAAAACCGTGAATGAACTTTTATGAAATCTCCCAATGTAGCAAAGTTCGGACTAGTTGTATGGTTCACATGGCTAAGAAGTCTTTCATTTTCCTCCCAGAGCCATGCTCACACTAAGGTGAGGTCGGAGGTCAGGGGAGGAGGCCGGAAACCCTGGAAACAGAAGGGCAGCGGACGAGCTCGACACGGAAGCATCCGGTCACCGCTGTGGAGAGGAGGTGAGTGCTGGTGATGTTACTCTGACCTTTAACCTTTATCCTGACTCGCATGGTTTAATCTCCACCTATCTATCTAGTAAATAATGTAGTGAACGTCTACTCCACCTATCTATCTAGTAAATAATGTTGTGAAAGTCTAGTGTGAACGTCAGGTGTGAACGTCAGGTGACGTCCACTAACACCTAACATCGTTGTAGTGTGAACCGACCTCTGACAGCTCTGTGGTGTTTCTCTAAGGTGGAGTCAGCCATGGACCCAGGGGACCCACCAGCTACTACTACATGCTGCCCATGAAGGTGCGAGTACAGGGACTGAAGGTGGCGCTGAGCTCCAAGTTGACGCAGGTCAGTGGAACTGAGGTCACACTTCATCACGTTTGTCTCCAGGAGAAAGACATTTAGTTGTTTTCATGCAGTTTCACTCTCCTCTGCCTGAGTAAATATCCTACAGTGAGAATGACATCAACTGTGAAACGGAAACATCGTTTAATTACATTCATATACAGTGACGATGGATGGAACTTTTATTAATCCCTCGGGAGTTTCGTCTCATGTATGAATGTAAACATCAGGGAATTTTAATAATAATAAAACTGCATCACTTTATAGGAGACATAATGATACCTTAAAAAAATACTGTTTAATTCACTAAGACCTGCTGATTTCTTATCCCTATTATTTGCATTATATGTAAAAAAAAAATTAGTGTTCTTTAGTGCAAAATAAAGAACACTAAAAAAAAATTAGTGTTCTTTATTGCAAAATTTTATTCTCATTTTTAATCTCATAACATAATTATGAACCAAATACGCTATTATTTGTTTTACTTTACACCTTCCAGATACTGTTCATAAAATATTTAAACATATCATATTCAAATATTACAAATTAAAACACACATACATAATGTCATTAATAATATCATTAAAACACACATACATAATGTCATTAATGTCACTAGTGTGTTTCCTGAGCCTGTTCAAAACAAAAGATTGCAGTTCTGTGCTTGTCCTGTAGGATGTGTGTTAATGACGTGATGCTGAGGACACGGCCAAAACTGATGGCGTATTTTTTAACCAATATAAATCTGTATTTAAATTGTTTTTCTCTGTTTTTCTCCCAGGAGTACCTCCACATCGTGGACTCCCTGGACATCCCCACCCCAGACTCTCAGTTCCTCATGGACCTGATCAGACAGAGACACTGGGGACACTCAGTGCTAATAGTTGATGTGTGAGTATCATCAACAAGGTCTCTAAATCTTTTTTTTTAAGTTAATGTTTTCATTTGCTTCTGACTGACTTTGTGATTGTTGTGGTTTCAGAGGTGAAGAGTTTCCAGAAAACATTCTCCAGGCCACTGCCAACCTGAAGACGGTGAACATTATCCCAGCCATCGGTGAGTTGACAGAAGATTTTAAAGCCATTTATATGACGGTAAACACAGCTCTGTTGTTGGTAGGTGTAGACTGGCTCAAGAACGACAGCAGCAGCAGCACAGTATTTCCAAAACAAAACCGACTTCGTCAGAGAATCTTTGTTCAAATGTTTAGTAAAATTTGTCTGAATTCACCAACGTAGACCGTTAGCTGAATGTATCATGGATCCAGTACCGTCCAGTTGACAGAAACAGCAGGGGGTGCTACTGCGGCGTAAAAGAATCCTAGCGGTGAAACTAGTCTTCTGGTGACATAGCTACCGGGCGTTACTTTTTTACCCGGGGCACATTGGCAGGTTATCCTGCCTCAAACCCAAAATCTGCCACCCATGGAGAAATGACACTTTAACACTATGTCTCCTGTGTGTGGCTCCTCCTACAGGCCTGAACGTCCACAGCATGCTGAAGCACGAGTCGGTCGTCCTCACTCTCCAAGCCGTCAAGTTCCTGGAGGAGAAGCTGCTGTGGCACGACGAGCGCTTCGCTCCTCTGTACCCGTTCAACCTGCCCTACTCTGACCTCCCCTGAAGAACCTGGTATTTACTGTAACATATCCACTCGCTGCAGACAACCTGCTCTTTTTTTTGTAAATGTGTTTATTAAGTTCATTATCAAAAAGATGAATAAATAACAAGTGATCCAAAAAAAATAAAATTGTCTGTAGTTCTGTAGAAAAACTGTGTCTAAAATCTGTAGCTGTATTTGTGAGGGAGGAGCCCGTTGGCCAGGTCGTTCCTGATTTGCCAGCGCAGAGCCGAGCGTTTCTTCTCCGTTGGCACAACGTAGGTGTTTGGTTCGAAGACTCTCCGAGGTTTAGGCTGCAGCACAGACACGGAACCAACAGACGTTACTGCTTACGTGTTCTGATATGTATATGTATATATGTGTGTATATGTATGCATGTATACTCTATATGTATATATATATACACATTATAGATTTATTATATATATATATACATATATATTGTATATTAGAAAAACATAAATAAACTTAGTACTCACTGGAGGAGGCTGGTATGCAAGACGGTCCTATAAAGAGAGAAAAGTCATGAGAACAACAATCAAAAAAGTTTTTGAAAATTCTTTGCACAAAAACAAAACATCTTTAAAAAAAATCATCTGTTTTTCCATAGAGGATCAAAGGCCGTTCCTTTGTTCTGGTCGTACCCTGATCTCCCAGCGCAGATCTCTTCTGTCCTTCTCTCCAGGGAGTTTGTACATTTCCCAGAACTGTTTGTACTCAAAATACCTGCAGACGTTGAACAAACACTGTTTCAGGAACTTTCCGTGCGATCAGGATTAGTGTGAATAATCTAACGTACACACGTCGTTATCATTACACTAATTATTTAGCGGTTTCTGATGTTTACATCGACAGTAAAGTCAAACCTCAGTGGGTCGATCTTACCTGCTGACTGGATCAGACTTCTTCATGTTCTGCTGAGTCATCACAGGTCGAATGACTGAAACATGGAACGTGGAAAGTGAATTCTAGTTGCTAAAAAAAGCTCCGATATAAAACCTAATTCATGAATTGATTAACATCATGTCGACAGCATTCAAACACTGGAACACACAAAAAAAACTAGTTTTTTCTTTGTTATTGTTCCCAAATCAGAATTTTTCTAAATGTCTAGAGAACTTAAAATATTTCAGCACATTCACAAATGTTCATAAACAATTTTTGATACATTTGACAGAAGACTGAGTGGCGAAGCGAGAGCCTCTGCTCAATAATGAGAGGTAGTGGCTCCACCTGGTGGAAAGCCGTGACCTCTGACCTGTGTGAAATGTGCTCCATCCATTTCCTATAATCAATCAATGATTGAAAGATTGTAAATAAGAAGATGATTTTTCAGACTTACAAGATTTGGGTTTGGGCCTGAGGTCACCTTCTGCGTGACTCTGTTGGAAACGTGACAAAAAAATATCTTGAAACACACGTTTACATGCAGCAGAATGAGGAGTTAAATGTTATAACGTTTACATGCAGCAGAATGAGGAGTTTAATGAGTTAAATGTTATCAAACTACCCACCATGCCTCTGATGTAAGATTCAAATGCGCTCCTCATCGCCCCCTCTGTCTCGGAGCTGAGGTCGTTCTCTGCGTCAGAGTCGCGGTGAGCAGGTGCCGACAGATCCAGCTCTGCCAGACGTTCTTCCACTGAACTGGCAGCTTCTGTGGAAGAAGAACATCAGAAACATTGAAGGAGTTTCTCCTCAGAGGAGTTCAAGTCCCGGCCGTGAACATCATGCAGTTTCTACATTGGTTCGAGTGCATTTTGCCCCCGGCGTGAGCTGGTCCTCGACCACAGTGTAAACAGACTCTGATGCTGATGTGACAACATGATGAAGTCTGAGGGTAAACCTGGAGACATTTACCCTTCGGTCTGAGCTTCTCCTCTAACACGCCGCTGCTCGTCATCCAATCAGAATCCACTTCAGAGTCAAGAAACCTGATGTCCTTGTTGCTCCCAGACCCAGATGAATCTTCAGGATCATATCTGTCCTCAGCTCTGTCCTCCACTCGATCGTCACCTCTGAGGTCCAGCATGTTCTCGTCCACTTTTTCACATCCAGTTCCTCCTGTAGAACCTCTGTGATGTTCTACATCGCTCTCAAATCCAATAGATCCATCTCGGTGAAGACCAGACTTCTCGTCGTCTGCCTGGTCTTTGTGGTTATGTGGTCGGATGTTTGACATCTCCGCCTCGTCGTCACGTGGACTGTCGTGTACACAATATGTCCTCAAACAATCAGGGTTCTCCTCGTCTCCGTCCTCTCCAGTCCTGTGGAACTCTGGGGCAGATGCAAGTTCGATGTCAAACCAGTTGAAGCTGCTGAATGAAAGTGCGTCTTCGTCTCCTTCGTCTCTGGTCTCAGAGAGATCTCCTCGACTGTCTTGGTCATCTCTGTGGTCCTCAGCCTCCTGTTCGTCTGGCCTGTAGGTGCCGTAGCCTGAGGTCATCAGACTTGGGGCTGGACTGCTGTGGTTGCTGGTGCACCTCCGCTCCACTTCCCATCCAACATGGGCCACATTTTCTGAGCGTTCCACAAAGATCTGGAGATTGAGCTCAGCATCTGCCGGAGCCTCGAGAACAAACTTCTGTTTCACTATTCTGGATTCATTTCCATGAACGTTTTCTTCGACTACGTCCTCAGTGTCCTCTTCTTCAGTGTGACTTCCTCCGGTTGCTACACCAGGTTTGGAAACGTCTTCACTGATGGCTTGATATTCCTCCTCCTTTTCATTGTCGTCGCTCACATCTCCAGATGTTTTCTGATCTTCTGCCTCAGCTACTGTTTTGTCCCACCACTCACCGTCTTCCTCTTCATCTTTGCTTAAATCCTTCTGAAAGACGTCTTCACTACATCGTACCTTCTGTCCACTCTCTTCGTTTCTGAAATGTTCTCGCTCTTCCAAACCTTCGTCTGCATCTAAATCGTCCTTGAGAAAGTCTTCTGACTGAGGCGGAGATGTGGAGTCTTTCTTATTGACCACCACGTCACTCTCTTCATCCTCATCGTCACCATTTTGTCCTTCTTCAGACCCTCCATCTTCAGACCCTCCTTCTTCCCCTCCAGTATCACATTTTTCTCCCTCAGAACTTTGGTCCTCCTCAGAATCCACCCAGAAGGAGTCTTCTGTCCCAGCTTCATATTTGGAGTTTGTATTTTTTACATCCCGTTCACTGTCCTCTTCATCATCACCATCTTCTCCTTCTTCTGAGCTCTCAGGTTCCTCTGAATCCTCTGAGAAAGAGTCTTCTGCCTCAGCTACAGTTTTGGAGTCATCTTCATCGTCGCCCTCTTCACTCTCCTCCTCACCATCGCCTCCGTCTTCCTCAGATGTGTGGCAGGACTCCTCTTCCTCAGATACAGAATCAACGTCTTCCTCCTCAACACTTCCATCAGTCAAACTAGATCCTGATAGGTTCTCCTGGAGCTCGTTTGTCATAGCAACCGGCGTAAAATATTCTTTTCCGATGTTCTCCTCTGTCTTGTAACCACGATCTGCGATGTTTGAATCCAGACCAGATCCTCCTTCAGGACCAACGTTCTCTGTACGGTTCTCAGGGTTTTCCTTCCCTGTGGCATTACCAAGAGCCTCATCCACCTTTGCTTCACGTCCAGCATCTCCTGTATGTATCTCCACCTCCTCGTCCTCCTCCTGCTTCTCATCCTCAGTCCAAAAGGCAGAGCTGAGTGAACTTTTGTCGTCGCTGCCACCGTCACTCACGCCGTCGTACATTTTGTACATGGTGACGGCTTCCTGTGTATGTGGAGCAGTGAGTGATCAGTGAGCAGATGGATTAGAGCGGAGCTAAGAGGATTGGGTCCGTTTCCTGGAGATTCACGGAAGCGTCTTTGTGCTTAGACAGCACCCCCTTCTGGCGACTATAGATATTGTAACCATGTCGCCTCATTTTTTTTCTCCATTTTGATCAAAATACAGTATTATTATCGTGAACTTTAAAAAAAACCCAAAGTACTTACATTGGTACAAGACAACATAATATACAATTAACATAATATACAATCCACTTGAAAATGCAATTAACATTTTGTTAGTTAAATCTGATTTACTTACTTAACTTAACAGTTTTAACACAAGGACTTTTTTTCAATTTTGGAAATTTTTTTTTTTTTTGGAATTTTTTAAATGCATCAGAATTTGTCAGGTTAATATATCTTTTTACTTGTAAGTGGAAAGACAACTTAATACATTACCTGAGTCTTCACTGTAGAACGATTCATCGTAGACCTGAGACTGTCCTTTATGTTTCCTGTTGGACAAAAATATTTGTGCGTCACATAAGTAATTGCCTCAGGTTCTAAACACATCACTGCAATCACTGAAGTTACACTTCAGCCACCTATCAATTCAGCCATGTGGATTTACTATAGCTGCTGCTACTACTTTCCAGGACGATACAGTGTTTAAGACCTGAGCTGAATGAAAGGCCACAGATATAAAACGATGGAGACTGAGTCTGGATCTACTGTGAACATCACTGCAATCACTGAAGTTACACTTTAGCCACCTATCAATTCAGACATGTGGATTTACTATAACTGCTGCTGTCTTCAAACTGACCTGAGAACTTTTCTCTTGATGAGGCGTCTCCCCTGGTTGTCTGGGGATGATGTGTAGCTGTCTGTGATGGTTGGGTTTAGTGTGTCCTCTGGCTCCTCGGGATCTGGCTCCACCTGCAGCCTGCAGGGGGCGCCTGCAGGCAGCCTGAACTTTGGAGCCACTGAGTGCTGTGCGTAGGAATCAACGAACCTCTGCTGCTGACCGTAGTCTCTGTTCTGACATGTGGTGAGTACCTGTGTATTTAATACAAATGTTATGGTCACAAATACCTTGTCACTGCCTTAATCCTGGACATACTGGCTAATATCACACCCTTACATATAAGATATGTTTAGATAATATAGTTTTATTAGTTTGAGCTGATAATGTACAAAATTAAATACTAACCAAACATTGTCAAACATCATTGAAAAATGGTTTTTTTTTCATTTATTACTTATATTATTTTCTTCTTCATTTGTCTGTGTTTTATACAATTTCTTATACCAAACAGTGTTTACTGTCACCATTTTTTTTTATGGTGTGCAGGGAACGGGAATAAATAAACTTTATAAAAAAAATACTAACTTGTTTCTCATGATCCCCCTTCGGTGAATGCAAAAAGAATCCTTCATCGTGACTTTTAATGTAGCACTGACCAACTGCAAAGAGAAATTGTTAATTTAATGTATGTACTATTTGTACATTTTAAAAAGTACAAAGATAAAACTTTTAAATATGATTCAATTTTTTTTCTGTTCTGACCTTTTTCTTTGATGTAGGCAGGCGGACTTGGCTTAGATGTGGCCACAGATGGTTGTGTGACGTCTACGTGGTGGCCTGAAGCAGTAGTCCAATCTTTACACTGGATCAGATCATCTAGATCTGTCAGGATGGAAAATAAAGAACATTAAGACTAAGAACATTTTTGACAGATCTGTTTGTGCACAATATATGTATGAATTCATCCGACAGGCTGAGACACTCATTCAAATTAGATTTCAGTAACAAAAGCATCAAAACAAAATATCTTACTGACCCCTTTGTCTGCTGTAAGCAGAAATAGTTTGCCGAGATACAACTGCAGGAGGTTTGACGTTTTTATGGTCTCCTGAAGCAAAGGATTTCCAGTCTCCATTTTGTATCAGTGCATCAAGATCTGACAGAACACAAAACATTCAACAGTTTAAAGTATTGTGCATACATTTGATTTAAAATACGTTTTACTGTGTACAATAACAAAGTAAAAAAAATACAAAAGTTTACTGTGAAAAGAATGGGTTTGATGATGATTTTATTGCCTAACCTTGCTTGAATTCATGGAGTTTTTGTCTCGGGATGTTCCTGTAGCCCAGAATCGCCAGTTGTTCTTGTATTTCCTCTTCTGAGAAATCCAGGTTGTCCATGATATTCCCAGGTTTCAGTTACGTAGTTGGAGTGAAAACTAACAGAGGGAAAAGGAAACATTTTTTTCTCGAATGTGGGCTTAGTTGGTAAAAAAAACATGAATCAATGTTTATTTTAATATTAGGCTTTTAGAACTCGGTTACGTAAGCATGCTGACGTAAACACATCATTTAAACATATATATATTTAAAGGGCGTCTGGTCGCCTGAACATAAACAGACGATGCTAAAACGAGCGAGGCTAGCGTACAGCCGAAACAAAAACACAGCTGTTGCTAAATATCGGGAAACACGTTTGCTCACCTTTTCGAATTTAATCTACGGTTTGTCCATTGCTGTGAATTAAAAGGCTAAGTCTTTAGCCTTATTGTTGTTTACAAATTGACACAACACCAAGACAACGACGGTTAACAAGCTTTAAAAGTGACGCCTGCGTCCATGAACTTCCGGTGTTTCTTCTCCCGACAAACATCCGTTCAAAAAAGACAGACTGCTGCCCTCTACTGGCTCAAATTGATATTCATTTTGCATGCGTGTATTACCGAGACATACTCAGACCTAGAGATATTAAAATTTAAAAATACCATTTTTTATTTTTTACCAATTTTGTGTAGACATTTTTTTTTAAATTTTTATTTTTTACCAATTTTGTCTAGAAATTAAAATATATATATTTTTTTTATTTTTTACCAATTTTGTCTAGACATTTAAAAAAAAAATTTACTTATTAACACCTTACCTGCTTTATTAACACAATGACAAGAGAGCTCATTTTTTTACACCAGATACGCCACAGTTGTTGGCGTTCAGGAGGACAATATGAGGGTAAAGTTGGGTTTAGGACTAAAATTGTTACTTTTAATTAAGGCCTAAACCTAGGCTTATCATTATTTTAATGCTTCATTTGAATGAAGGTCAGACATTCCACCTTTTTAGAGCAGAGAACTTTTTCCTCCTGCTTCTCCTCCTCCTCTTCCTCCTCCTCTCGGCCTCTCATGAATAATCAGGACACACCTTACATCCTCCTCCTCCAGCAGGCGGTGGGGCTTCAGTCAAGGGGGCGACTGACAGGTGGACCGTCCGTAAGCTCCGTCTCTCATCTGGGTAAAAAGGGGACCGAGTACGTTCCTCCTTGGCCGTGGGAAAACCATGGCTGCGTCCAGGATCTATCGGGAATCCCTGCTGGTGTTTTTTCTGCAAGTCCTGCTGATTTGCTCTGCTCAGGTGAGACACAGGAGCTGAGTGATGGGCTTCCAGAGCCATCTTTTACCTTGGTGCTCTCTTCTGACTGATGCCAGATAACAATTCACCTGATTACGACCAGTTTCCTTTGGTCTGGTGGACTGCTTCTTGTATAGTAATAAAAAAAAACGTGTTATACGAGTATGTAATATTGGTAGTTAAGTCAAGAACTTCAGTCACCAGCTTATTTGTATACAGCACAGAAGCTAGGAGGAAAATGACTTATTGTTCTGCCTTGTTCGGATATTTTAATAATGTTGACAGTGATTTTTTTTTCTTGAATATTTGTCTGTGTTCAGATTCATATTTTCCTTCCGACTAATTCTAAGAACTCCTACAGAATTGTTTGTATGGAACTGTTGCAGAGTTTTGAAACATGATACATTTTAAAGCTAAAGTAAATTTCTTTTCACTGCGACTTCTGTTCCCGTCTGTGTTTACACACCTGGCACCGGTCAGACGCCGACAGCAGCAGTAATATGAACACACACATTTACTTAGTGCTGGTATAATGACACTGTAATAGGAACACAGATTGAATTCCACGACCTTTCACCCGAACAATAAGACTCTGTGTGAGCAGCAGCAGCAGCAGCAGCATCACCAGCCCTGAATAATATTTACAGTTGATTTTTAGTCCGAAAAACTTGAAAGAGCAAAGTTTTTTAATGTGTTGTTTTTATTCTGCAGAGGGGCCCGGTCGGTCCCAGGGGCCCTCAGGGGCCACCAGGAGCAGCTGGCGTACCGGGGGTGGACGGCATTGATGTGAGTCACTGTTTGTCATCTGTTCCTGGTCATATCAAGGTTGACAAGTTCACACAGTGTTCATGTAATTCAGGGAGGAACAAACGTCACTTTGGATGTAACACTTCAACGAAACAGTTAAAATAGTAATATTTTAAAAAATGATTTTTTATTTCCTACCAGAGATATTTAAACTTTACATAAGTTCTTAGATGGATCCTTAAGGAAAGCTTTACTTGTTGAATTGCAGCCAGATTCACATTTCAAATTTTAATGGTAAAATTCACCTTTTTTCTTTTCCACAGATCTAAACCTGTGGAGTTAAATGAGAAGCATGTATTTTTTAAGCATAACTTTTTTGTAGCTCAAACAGTTTTATCGTTGGCCATACTAATAATAATACACTGACAGAATTGTATCCACTACTCTAGTATGACATCATCACAACCACAGACAGTGATTACTGACACCAATTCAGTTACAGGAATCTATGTGTGTATGAGATCATCTACGTTATCTGTTACGATATCTTGTTTTTGTGTCCACTCAGGGTGACAGAGGAGTGGACTCCACAGTGGTCGGTGGACCAGTGAGTACCAGTAATACTGTGATAACTGTCTGAAACCTCGATCTCAATGAATACTTTCTTTTATTTTAAATGAACTAAAAAAAGGAATAATTCACACACAAACACACACACATTAAAAAAGGAATAATTCACACTGACACACACCTGTGTTTGGAGTATATAAATATAATTACTGAATAAATGGGCTAAAACATTCATTGATTTTCTGTTCCAGGGCCCTGACGGTGACAACGGCAGAGATGGAGCACCTGGAGCTGCAGGCCTTCCAGGCGCAGACGTAAGTGAAGGTGAAAGATGGGAGTTTTATCAGGAACCAAACACTTTATCTCCAGTTCTGGCCCGTTGTAAATATTTCATACTGCTTTAAAAAAACACAGCTGAATTCATCCTGTGGACCTTCCTGTTGAAGCCTCCGCTGAATGAGGGTCTTATTGGGTATGAAAGAGCACAGAGCGACCGTGCTGGACGTCTGCCGCTGTGTGAGCGGTTTGTCTTGGCGTCCACTGAATCATAAATGCGGTCCTTCCTTGAATAAATCGCTCTATTTAGAGCAAAGTGTCACGGAGCTTCCTGACAGAAACAGGAGTCTCATTGTGAGGCGTGGAGGGGTGTGAGGTGGGGGGAGGCGGCTGGGGGGCCACGCTGCTCAGATATGGCAGCCGAGAGAGGAGCGTATGCTGGGAGCAGCGATGGAGAATGGACTCAGTGTTGTGCTGTCGACTGTGTAAAACAGACGGACTCAGAGTGGGATTTGAGCGATACAGAAAAAGAAATGTGATGTTGAAGTGTGAGCATGGAGGACTCTAGAGGGCGCTGTTTCTGAGGTTAAAGTCTCACGAAGTGTTCCGTCTGGATGCTGATGCTGCCTTTGACCAAGAGGAGTCATATTAGAGTTTGATCTATGAAAGGGGGCGGAGCCAAGGTCCCATCCTTCCACTAACAGATTTGTTATGATTTGATGAAACGAAGATAAAAGATCTGAAGTTTGACTGATCAATCAAACGCCTGTTTTTTCACCAGTTTCAAAGGTGATAAAAATGTGGTGTGGATTTGATTTCCGACTACTATAATGTTTTTACAACCTGACGGCTTCATCCAGCTTCTGTTTACAGTAGAATCTCTGTGAAAAGCAAACTAATTCAACCCAACATCCAACATGGTACTAACAGAACCCAACTCTAATGTAAAGGAAATGATCCAGTCTTTAGAACTGTCTACTGTCGATCATTTCTGACTCTGTTTGACGTCTTCGTAGGGACCGCTTGGACCACCAGGAGACGCAGGACCAGTGGGTTTGAAGGGACCTAAGGTACCACCTCCTGGGTCTCAGTTTTGTTTTTTTTAAAAGGACAGAAACGTCATTTGAAAAGCTGATGTTTGTTTTTCTTTCCATCATATTTTCAGGGAGAACCTGGTCCACGTGGACCTCCTGGAGAACCTGTGAGTAGATAACAAACTCTAGACTCTCTAGAACATGACGACATCTTCTTCACTGATCTGTGGTTTCTGTCGACCAACAGGGTGTCGGACCAGACGGACTGGACGTGAGTATCTCTAACGTGGATTCACGTATCTGTGGTCTGAAGGTGTGAATATGATAATTACCACTTCCTGTATAGTGACACGCCCTGTGATGATGTCAGAGGGCGTTACCAGATGACCTTTGTGACCCCCAGAGGACACTTTAGCATTAGCATTGTCAATGATACATGTCACTTATCATACCTTTGAACTTTAAATGAATAAGAATTAAATGGTTCTGGATGGATGATGGATGATGGATGATGGATGATGGATGATGGATGATGGATGATGGATGATGGATGATGGATGATGGATTATTGATGATTGATAATGGATGGATGATGGTTGGATGATGGTTGGATGATGATGGATGCATGAACATATCTCATGAAATCAGAAATCATTAAAGTGATTCCTTCAGGGTATTCCTGGTACAGATGGGCTTCCAGGAGAGTTGGGCCACGTCGGCGCTCCCGTGAGTTTCCTGTTTCCTGTTTCCTGTTTCACATTTAAAAAGTATATTGTTATTTACAGCTGTGTACATTAACAAATGGACGTGTTTATATCTGTGACAGGGGGCGAGGGGAAGGAGGGGGTCAGTTGGTCTGCCTGGAGCTGCAGGACCTCGGGTGAATATCAATAAATCTGGTTTTATTGATTTCCATTAAATCTGAGATGGTTTTGTCGTTTTTAAATCTTAACTCATGAAGTGATCTTTTTTTTACACACCTTTCTGTCCAGGGACCTCCAGGAGTGTATCAAGGAGAGGACCTGGTGAGTTTGATGCCCAGGAGGGAAAAAAAATATTTGAAACCTAGTCAGTGTTTGTTATTGTAATACCATCATGAAACATCCAGCATTGAACTCTAGATGAATCAGTGGAGCCTCCTAGTGGCAGGGCTCTTCCATGACCTCAAATAGGCTGTTATGTTTTCCAGTGTCCCAACGCCTGTCCCTCTGCTTTGACTGGACATCCTGGTCTTCATGGCATGAAGGTCTGGTCACTCCTTTAATCTAAAACTAATGTAAAATAATGAATACTTTTTTTCTGTAGTTTTACGATACACAGTAATATTTATTTATCTCTGTCTGTAGGGTCACAAAGGAGTCATGGGTGAATCTGGTGAACCCGGGCGTCAAGGTCACAAGGTAACGTGACGAGATTCTTACCTTCTAGCAGTCGAATCCCAAACCTGAGCAGGTCATGACATGAGTGGCTTACATTTACCCTCAGGGAGAGGAAGGAGACCAAGGGCTGATGGGAGACGTCGGCGCTCAAGGACTACCAGTAAATTATTTTACTCTGAACTCCAAATGTTTTATTTTTTATTTGTCAAACGTGTTAACATAAAACATTTGTGTTCGTCTTCTCTCCTCCGCTGGTTGACTTCAGGGTCCAGGTGGACCGAGAGGCCTTCCAGGAATAATAGGCTCAAAAGGCGATCGGGTGAGTTCTGAGAGTCACCAGATAAAAATAAAAATAAAGTTAGAAATTTATCTGTTATATCAGGTGATGAACCAGGAAAAAAAAGGCAAAAATGTTTGAAATACTTAACATCTAGTTCAGTAGAAAAATAAAAAATACTACATACACATTTTGTGTCTGTCATCAGCCAACATAAATACCAAAACAAGAATATCTTATGAAACCTGCTTAAATTGAACAATAACATTTGAATAATAAAAGTAAGGACAAATACAATTTAATATTTAAAAAATATCAATTATAATATCAATATTTTTTTGTGTAACTTGATTTGAAAGTTCACTGAGAATATTTCTTTTACCAAATTGTTATAGATTTGGAATAATAATAAATTAATCATTATTTAATAATTATGTTTCCTCTTAGAAAAAGTAAAATATTATTTAACAACTAAAGCATCACTAATGTCTCTACTTTTTTTAATTTTCCTTCACAAACAGGGGCCTCGTGGTGCACCTGGGGACGTCGGCCCCCGGGGGGGCCAGGGAGGCCCGGTGAGTCTCCATCTTTTATTCACCTTCACGGCAGATACATCACTGTTTCATCTGTTTATCCATTCAAACTGGTCTGTTTTTTTTTTTTTTTTTAGGGAGACAGGGGTCGAAGAGGGGCCGTGGGTGAGCTGGGGCCTAAATGACGTAAAAGTCATGCATAAAGGCTGAAATGCTTAAATTCTTTAGTGTCATTTTCTACCCCATCTATTGGGAGAATTTGGGTATTGCAGGGAAAAGGCAGAAGTATAATGATAGTATAAATAAATTATATAATTTGGAAAAGTTTGGCGGGCCGGATTGAAAAACTGAACGAGCCGCATCCGGCCCCCGAGCCTTAGTTTGCCCATGCCTGGTCTATTATATATTTG
The DNA here is from genome assembly GCF_000523025.1 of Cynoglossus semilaevis. Lineage (NCBI taxonomy): Eukaryota > Metazoa > Chordata > Actinopteri > Pleuronectiformes > Cynoglossidae > Cynoglossus > Cynoglossus semilaevis. The sequence goes on along the minus strand of NC_024315.1, from coordinate 185,191 downwards.
TGTATTATATATACAGTATGTACATATATATAAGGACATTATTATGATTATATATCAGTTACAGTGATTAGCCTTTAAATACTTGATATTAACTCTTTATTTCTTACATGTTTTTTTTTGGTAGGGGGATCCAGGTCCACAAGGAATCAGAGGGGTGCCAGGTCCAAAGGGAGAACCGGTGAGAGACACATAAAAAAGCCCCAGTTTATTCAAATCAATAATCAATAAAATAACATTAAATAAATGGATGTTAACTTCTTTTTAACAACAGGGTTTACCAGGTCCTGACGGACGTGAGGGAATTCCTGGACTGCCAGCATCCAAAGTACTTTGTTTTTATTTATTTATTTTTACAAATAGCAGCAATATTTTGAATATTAAAAGTTAGAGAGGTCCGATATTATTGGCCTGATGTTAGAATCGTTATCGTTTTTCCCTCCTTTGGTCGATATTGGAGTTGGAAATTTAATGTCTGGACAGTATCGACATATTGGATATCGGCAAAAAGTTCATATCGGACATCTCTAATTAACATTTTTTTTATATATATATTTATAAACAGCCATAGATACAGCAGTAATCCTGCTCTTATTTTTAGGGTCTTCCAGGGAAAAACGGGGCTCCAGGTGATGCTGGTCTACCAGGATTTTCTGTGAGTGACCTCTGACCCCTAACTCCTGATTGACAGCTGTGCATCTTTAACTCGTACATATTTGTCAACGTTGACCGTGTTTGTTGTGATGCAGGGTGTACCAGGAGCTTATGGACCAAAGGGGCACAGTGGTGTGAAGGTACGATGGTCGTGATGTCATCGTCCACTCATTATAACGACACACACACGTGGTTTCCTGATAAGTTAACTCTATGTTTGTCCACTCTGGTACCAGGGGGTGTCAGGTGACCCAGGAGTGGTGGGGCTGATGGGCTCTCCAGGGAAAGAAGTGAGTCTTTTTTTGCCCAAACAAAAATGAACCGAAAAATAACAAAAGAAAAAACCTAAATTTTAATAAAACATTTTTTTTTGCTTTAGTTTATTGCTTATTTTTTCTGCTTTGCTGTGGCTACATGTGGACTCCCATTAGCTTGTTAGCTTTGTAACGAGCTAATAGCTTGTTAGCTTGTTAGCTTTATGACAGAGGTGGTTTAAATGGTTTAAATGTGTATTTCCAGGGGGAGCGTGGTGAGCAGGGAGAAGTTGGACCGGTCGGACCCAGAGGAGGACCAGTGAGTCTCTGAAAGTACCAAACATGTACTTCTGAATACTGCATTTCATACGTATATTTTATACTTCTTTCATCTCAGGGTGCAAGGGGAGAACGAGGGCCTGAAGGACCAATCGGATTACCAGGAGCCAGGGTAAGACGTCAGTCAACCATAATAACAAGAAATAACAATAAATCATTACATATAGAATATATATATAGATCTGCATATATTTATATATACAGAATATATACTGCATATGTCAATTGACTATATTCCCTAATATATATCCAAACTTAATTTTCAGTAGATATACACTATGCACATGCACAGACGCTTGTCGGAGGTGATACGTGTCACATGTATTGTAAGAAGTGTAACTATTATAAATATTATCAGGATATACTCTTAGCCCACATGTGTCCAACTTAAGGCCCGTGGGCCAAATGCGGCCCACCAAGTCACTTTGTATGGCCCCGCAGGAGCTAAAAAAAAGTTTCTAAACCTAATAATTTTTTTTTATAACACAGCAATGAAGAATATTTGTAACTTGAAAAATAATAATTAGTAGTAATAGTATTAGTGTAGTACAGCTGTGTATTAAAGTAACTGTGTCATGGAGATCATCATTAGCAGGTTGATTGTTCCTGTCTCAGACTTCTTGACCAGGATTGGTCAGCATCTGTCAAATGAATATTTACCAGCGAAGCCTGAAAGTGTGTCACTTTCATATAAAATGGAGGATCTTGGTGAACTTGTGTCCTCGCTGTACTCCGTAGACCTGTGCGCAGGGCATGAATGGACTCTTGTTACAGAAACTCGACGAAACCCTGAGGGGTTTCTCTGCAGCTCGGGGGGGATTTAGTGCAGGAAAAGAAAAAACCTGTGCGCCCTGAAAGAGCTCTCTGTTCGTTAGGAATGCCTGAAAGCAGTCAGTGCCCTGTACCAACCATCAGTGTCCACACAGACCCACAAACATCTGAGCCTGGGCGTGGGGGTCCAGGGTGGTCATCAGCAGCCGAGTTCAAGAGATGTGAAGCTAAAAACTTTTTTTTTTTTTTTCCTGTGGCTGCGGTCAGGTTGAGGTCAGGGACGATGGGTTACACGGATGATGGTGTGTCTTGATTCTGACGGAGAATGTGTGTGTGTGTGTGTTTTAAATAGTTTATTTTTTTATGTGTGTGTTTATACAGGGTACCAAAGGAGACCCAGGCCTCCCAGGCCTCCCTGGTCCTGCTGGATATCTGGGCCAGAAAGGAGAACGAGTGAGAAAACAGAGGAAAAATTACAAATGTTTGGTTTCTGTTCAGAACTCTTGTTTTGACTTTTTTTTTTTTTTTAGGGTGCAGTTGGTCTTGATGGACCCAAAGGTGACCAGGTGTGTTTCATGACATTAAATATTACCTGCACGACATTATGACTTTGTCCAAATGAGGAACTGTTGAGTTAAAAGATGCTGAAGGCCAAAAACCTGTCACACATGTTCACTTCAGGGAGCTCCAGGTGCCGAGGGAGTGGCAGGAGAACGAGGAGACTTGGTGAGTGATCTGATGCTGGAAATATATTATTTTAATCAGTTTTGATCCTGCAGGACAAAGACATCAGGTGGTCAGTAAGAAACCAGGGAGAATTAAGCTGAATATTCTGAGGGAGTAAAGAGCCCGGCACGAATGTCTGTCACAAATTTCATTTGTTTTTTTCTTTGGTGTTTAATTTATTTGACCAAACATTGGACGTGGGTTTTAAATATTTTGGTTTTATTTCCTCTGCTAGGGCGAACAAGGAGAACCCGGAGAGAAAGGATCGGTACGTAAACAGAAGATCTGAAATGTTTCATGCTACTGTAAATTGTTAAATATTCAGGTAATTCAGTAAAGTATCACATCTGACAAAACCTTAAATTCATTCTGCTTCCTTGTTTCGCAGACGGGGCCGCCAGGAGAGACAGGAAGTAAAGGACCTGAGGGTGGAAGAGGACAGCCAGGGGAAGAGAAGCTGGGTCAACCAGGACCAAGGGGCATGCAGGGTGACACAGGGGTACCAGGTCTGCCTGGAACCCAGGGTCGACAGGTCAGACTTTACATCATAGAATGTTTTTGTTGATGATGATTTCCTAATGTAATGTGACTCATTACTTTGTCATTTTGTACACAGGGAAAAACACCAACAGATTCACACATCAAACAGGTCTGCATGAGAGTAATGCAAGGTAAGTGTTTTGACATCTTCATCCTTTTCCACTTGTTGGCGCTGTAAACTTGTGAGATACAGTAGATTACTGCAGCATTTAATGAATGGATATTCAGAAAAACAAATCACTCACAGATGATCGATGTAGAGGAGAAGAAGCTGCTAACCCAGGGATGGCAGAAAAGTACATTAGGGTGGCGCAGAACATATGAATGTGCAGCAAGACTATAGAGAATAAGACAATAATAATAACAATAATTTGCAAAATAATCATTTCTTGTGTCACAGAGCAGCTGGCCCAGCTAGCAGCCAGTCTGACCAGGCCTGAGTCAGGCATAGCTGGACTGCCTGGTCCCCCTGGTCCACCTGGACCTACAGGCCCTGCTGGGGAGAACGGATTCCCTGGACACACCGGATCAAGAGGACTTCCTGGTCTAAAAGGTCCTCCTGGGGTAATCGGACGCAAAGGACCCAAAGGTAAGATTTAGATCAGAAACCAGTGCTCTGTGAGACTGGTTGTTATGAGCTAAGATTCAATGCAAGCTGAAAAAACCTGAGCTTCCATGTCTTTTTTAATTACATTTTTGTCAAACTAATTAACAATATTATCAGTTCCAGTTGGTCTACAGGCCTTGAAATTGGACATACTGTCGTTCAGTAAAGAAACAACTGTCATGTCATATTTCTAATGTCTGTCTATTTAATGTCTGCAGGTGACCAGGGTGACACAGGAGACAGAGGACCAACACTCAGAGGACCAAAGGGAGAGCCTGGTGCCCCTGGTCTGCCAGGTAAAGGAAACACTCAGTAGTAAAAGTCCAAATTTGAGGGAAAATGTTTCAGATTGGATTTGGTTTCAAACTGACTGGAATGGTGGTTTATACGGACGAGAGACGAAGACTGAAGTTGATCAAGCAGTGTGTGATTGGACAGTCCGTTATAAAGCAAAGAGTTTCAGATGTGAAAACTGTTTTCATTACAGTTTCCCAAGAAATGGAAATATGCAATATACTGTTGAGGTTTTATGAATATTACCAGTGAAAAACCACTACAATTCAACCCTCCCTACCCTTCCAGGTAATCCCGGTCGGCCGGCCTACGGCAAAGATGGCCGCGATGGAGAGCGGGGCCCTCGCGGTACTCCCGGTATTCCTGGTGTTCCTGGCTCACCTGGTACAGCCGGTCTCAATGGCTACTGTGAACCTTCGCAGTGTGTCCTGCCGATGGTGGCGTCACCGGTTTCAGCAAAGGACTCCAGCATGAAGGGACCCAGTGAGATGTGAAGAGCAAAACTGAGAGACTGGAGGAGGAATCCCAACTCTGACGAGGAAGATTTTGTCTATTTGGGTTTTCCCGGTTGATTAATATGTTTTTAAAAAATTTGGTCGGCTTACTTGATTTTTTTTTTTTTGACACCATCTTTGATATAAAGGTGAAAACTGAACACTTGTCATTTTGTAAATTTAAATTTTACCTCACTGTCTCCATTTGAACATCACAGATCTCACTGTAAACATGCAAAATCCAGGCCCATTTCTGCCACAACAATGTTGTTTGTTTATGTAAATGTGTCAATATGCAAATTATACTGTTTGGATAACCATGGTTGTTCATTTTTCTTCTAAATGTAGGAAATGTTTGATCTCTCTGTCCTGACAACTGATGTTCTTGTCATCAGTTGTTAATATTTTGTAAAAAGGAAACCCTCTCTGGCAGTTTTTTATGACTTCTTATTTATTATTTTAAATTTCAACGTTCAAAGTTGTACAAAGGGGGAAATAAACACATTTTGATAACTTTTTGCATGTTTTGTATCGACAAGTAAAAAGTCATAAAACAGAAGCAAATTAAAACCGAAATTACTGTGATTATGAATTCTTACATATTGTATTTCTCTGCAAATCTGTGTGAAAGTTTAAACCGATTTTACAGTCTAGATTTATTTATGTTGTCATAAAGTTAATTAAATTAATTTAGCATATTATAAAAATGTTATGTTTAGATTACAGGGCAGCAGATAATAAACACAGCATTGGTTCAGTAGAGCCACCAACTTTCTGTCAACGACAATGAAAGTTGGTGACAGAATGACAGGAAAAAAAAAAGATGATCTAACGTTCATGCTAATGTGATGTACACAGATGGACACTAGATAGTGCTTAAGCCATTAGTTAAGTTGCCCTTTGAAGAAACTAGTGCCTTTTTGAAAATTTAATTGAACCGTATTGAATACGAGACGCAATTTCTGCCGTATTTCTATAAATGTCCGACAGACACGTCTATCACACACATATTAAAACTCACAAAACAGCGTTTAAATTGACAACGACTCCCGTTCCTGCAGTATTTATGCCAGGACTGTATGTGACGCTGTGCCAACCGCGGTCTAACATACTAACACCGGAAAGATTCGTAGCGGAAGTGTGGAGAATTGTCGTGACAGCGGGAAAAAAAACCGCTCGCGGTTTGTGACGTCAGATCCTGAAATGGTTGCCGCTGCATTTAAAAGCCACAGGTGTACGGAGTTATTCCTGACGTGAGGCTCGTCCTGGTTCGGATGGAAGACGCAGGCAGAAAGTGGTAAGTGATTTTCGGACTTTTATTCCTAGGTTTTTGTGTCTTGACCGTATGTATTAGTTGTAGCTAAATAGCGTACACTTTACTTAAAGTGGGAGAAAACTTTGTTTATTTGTTTTGGTGAAACAAATTTACAAAATGGCCGACTAACGTCAGAATGTTTGTTCATTGAATTTATTCGACAATTTCAGTATTACGTGCAACGTTTTAAAGTGCACCTTAATGGCGCACTTACGCTAGGGCCAGTTGCTCCATGCCGCGCTAAAGTGCCGATTTCCCCGGCCTTCTTCGGCCCGGCCTCGTATTTTTTTAACGGCAAGCGAGCTAAAGCGCTAGCACCAGGCCTTGTTTCCGTGCTTTATGGACGAGAGACGGAGACTGAAGACAAGACTGGAGTTGATCAAGCAGCATGTGATTGGACAGTCCGTTATAAAGCCTAGAGTTTCAGATGTGAAAAGCTGTTTTCACCACAGTTTCCCAAGAAATGGAAATGTACAATATACTGTTGAGGTTTTATGAATATTACCAGTGAAAACCCACAACAATTCAACCCTCCCTGGCGCGCGGCCTCGTATTTTTTTAACGGCAAGCGAGCTAAAGCGCTAGCACCAGGCCTTGTTTCCGTGCTTTATGGACGAGAGACGGAGACTGAAGACAAGACTGGAGTTGATCAAGCAGCATGTGATTGGACAGTCCGTTATAAAGCCTAGAGTTTCAGATGTGAAAATCTGTTTTCACCACAGTTTCCCAAGAAATGGAAATGTACAATATACTGTTGAGGTTTTGAGTATTACCAGTGAAAACCCACAACAATTCAACCCTCCCTACCCTTCCAGGTAATCCCGGTCGGCCGGCCTATGGCAAAGATGGCCATATCAGATTCAGTGTTACGTGCAAAGTTTTCAAGTGCACCTTAATGGCGCACTTAGGCTAGGGCCAGTTGCTCCAGGCCGCGCTAAAGTGCCGATTTCCCCGGCCTTCTTCGGCCCGGCCTCGTATTTTTTTTTAACGGCAAGCGAGCTAAAGCGCTAGCACCAGG
>NC_024315.1:173673-174875 GCF_000523025.1 Cynoglossus semilaevis | reverse complement strand
ATAAAGCCTAGAGTTTCAGATGTGAAAAACTGTTTTCACCACAGTTTCCCAAGAAATGGAAATGTACAATATACTGTTGAGGTTTTATGAATATTACCAGTGAAAACCCACAACAATTCAACCCTCCCTACCCTTCCAGGTAATCCCGGTCGGCCGGCCTATGGCAAAGATGGCCATATCAGATTCAGTGTTACGTGCAAAGTTTTCAAGTGCACCTTAATGGCGCACTTAGGCTAGGGCCAGTTGCTCCAGGCCGCGCTAAAGTGCCGATTTCCCCGGCCTTCTTCGGCCCGGCCTCGTATTTTTTTTTAACGGCAAGCGAGCTAAAGCGCTAGCACCAGGCCTTGTTTCCGTGCTTTATGGACGAGAGACGGAGACTGAAGACAAGACTGGAGTTGATCAAGCAGCATGTGATTGGACAGTCCGTTATAAAGCCTAGAGTTTCAGATGTGAAAAACTGTTTTCACCACAGTTTCCCAAGAAATGGAAATGTACAATATACTGTTGAGGTTTTATGAATATTACCAGTGAAAACCCACAACAATTCAACCCTCCCTACCCTTCCAGGTAATCCCGGTCGGCCGGCCTATGGCAAAGATGGCCATATCAGATTCAGTGTTACGTGCAAAGTTTTCAAGTGCACCTTAATGGCGCACTTAGGCTAGGGCCAGTTGCTCCATGCCGCGCTAAAGTGCCGATTTCCCCGGCCTTCTTCGGCCCGGGCTCGTATTTTTTTAACGGCAAGCGAGCTAAAGCGCTAGCACCGGACCTTGATTCCGTGCTTTAGGGGGCATCTAGGGCCGAGTATACTATTGAGTGCACGCTGAGTATCTTCTACAAAATTAAATTTCTAAATTAAACTTGTCATTGTTTTAATCTTGTAATCAACTCTATTTGAACAGATGGGGTTTCTGCGTACGGAGACCAGGTTGGAGTTATCCAGCGTCACACTCCTAACACGGAAAGACAAGGTAAGAGTCAAAATTAGGTTTTGTACTTAAGAAAGTAATTGTTTGACAGACGCTTGTGTTCACACTAAAACTGAAGTCACATGACTTGTCTTTCCTGGATTTATTTTCCAGATTGGTCGTCATGAAGCTCTTCAACACAGTAAGGAACGTCTTTTTTTTTCTTCTTATCTACGGCCGCCGTGCCGCCGCTAACCCCGTCCCCCACCCGGCCGATGTGCCGTTGCCCCTCCC
>NC_024315.1:162222-173018 GCF_000523025.1 Cynoglossus semilaevis | reverse complement strand
GCTCCCCCCCCCTCCCTGCGGCCGCTGTGCCGTTGCCCCTTCTCCATTTGGCTGCTGTTGCCCCCTGCCCCTTTCTCCCCTTCTGGCCACTGTTGCCCCACCCCATCCAACTGGCTGCCATGCCACCACTGCCCCTCGTCCCCCTCCCACCCCATCTGGCCGGTCACCCCGCCACCATTGATCCCGCCCCCTCCCCGTGGCCGCTGTGCCGTTGCCCCTTCCCCCTCCAACTGCCATTGCCCCTGCCCCTTCCTCCCCTTTTGGCCACCATTGCCCCCCCCCCCTCCACCTTCGACCCACCCCATCCAACTGGCTGCCATGCCACCACTGCCCCTCGTCCCCCTCCCACCCCATCTGGCCGGTCACCCTGCCACCACTGATCCCGCCCCTTCCCCGCAGTGCCGTTGCCCCTGCCCCATCTCCACTTTTGGCCACCATTGCCCCCCCCCCCTCCACCTTCGACCCACCCCATCCAACTGGCTGCCATGCCACCACTGCTCCTCGTCCCCCTCCCACCCCATCTGGCCTGTCACCCCGCCACCATTGATCCCGCCCCCTCCCCGCGGCCTTTCTCCCCTTCTGGCCACTGTTGCCCCACCCCATCCAACTGGCTGCCATGCCACCACTGCCCCTCGTCCCCCTCCCACCCCATCTGGCCGGTCACCCTGCCACCACTGATCCCGCCCCTTCCCCGCAGTGCCGTTGCCCCTGCCCCATCTCCACTTTTGGCCACCATTGCCCCCCCCCCCTCCACCTTCGACCCACCCCATCCAACTGGCTGCCATGCCACCACTGCCCCTCGTCCCCCTCCCACCCCATCTGGCCGGTCACCCTGCCACCACTGATCCCGCCCCTTCCCCGCAGTGCCGTTGCCCCTGCCCCATCTCCCCTTTTGGCCACCATTGCCCCCCCCCCCTCCACCTTCGACCCACCCCATCCAACTGGCTGCCATGCCACCACTGCCCCTCATCCCGCCCCCTCCCCGCGGCCTTTCTCCCCTTCTGGCCACTGTTGCCCCACCCCATCCAACTGGCTGCCATGCCACCACTGCTCCTCGTCCCCCTCCCACCCCATCTGGCCGGTCACCCTGCCACCACTGATCCCGCCCCTTCCCCGCAGTGCCGTTGCCCCTGCCCCATCTCCACTTTTGGCCACCATTGCCCCCCCCCCCTCCACCTTCGACCCACCCCATCCAACTGGCTGCCATGCCACCACTGCCCCTCATCCCGCCCCCTCCCCGCGGCCTTTCTCCCCTTCTGGCCACTGTTGCCCCACCCCATCCAACTGGCTGCCATGCCACCACTGCCCCTCGTCCCCCTCCCACCCCATCTGGCCGGTCACCCTGCCACCACTGATCCCGCCCCTTCCCCGCAGTGCCGTTGCCCCTGCCCCATCTCCACTTTTGGCCACCATTGCCCCCCCCCCCTCCACCTTCGACCCACCCCATCCAACTGGCTGCCATGCCACCACTGCCCCTCGTCCCCCTCCCACCCCATCTGGCCTGTCACCCCGCCACCATTGATCCCGCCCCCTCCCCGTGGCCGCTGTGCCGTTGCCCCTTCCCCATCCGGCTGCTGTTGCCCCTGCCCCTATCTCCCCCATTTGCCCACCTCTGACCCATACCTGGCTGTGTGCTTCTGCAGTGCTCTATACTCTCAGAAACATATTTACTTTTTAAAACTACAGTTCACTGGCAGTTTATATAATTGAATTGTCGTACAATTTTGATGTCCCGTCGCGGTCGTTTTCCAGGACTTGGATGTCCTGTTTGCGGTCCGTCTCCACAATTTAGTACGCTGTGGTCATTTTCCAAATCTTCGATGTCCCATTTGCGATCCTCTCGTATTTTCGACGTTGCGATCATTTCCAGAAGTTGGATGTCCCGTTTGCGGTTCTTCGCCACAATTTGGATGTCCTCATCCTTTTCCACAATTTTGGACGTTTCAGTTCCTGCCATCGTCCCGTTGACGTCCAGTGACTACCAGAACTCCACGTCATTGAACAACATGGATGTCCAGGAGTCAAAGTCTTGTGAATGTGCTTGCCTTTGTAATTTTGTAAATGTATACATGTAAGTAAAATTGCTTGACTTAATTGCTTGCCTTTGTAATTTTGTAAATGTATACATGTAAATATTTGTAAATGGATATATTTGTGTTTTGTCAATGTATATTGATGCAATGACTGTCTGTGCTATGAGTGCGTATGAGTGTGTATGAGTATGTGTGTAATGTCAGTGACCCTCAGGGTGATCACCTTTATCTGCATGTTGCCTTTAGATGAGATTAGGGCTTAGTGATTGGCATGATATCTGTTAATTTACTGGTGGTTAATCTGGGTTCACTCTGGTGGTGTAGGCTTCACCCATGCTGTCCCTATGATTGACTGACTGTGGTAAGATCAGTCAATTACACAGGTAAGACTCCAGTGTATTTCCTGCCCCGGGTCGGTTGGTGCTGGATCTGTACAAGCTGAGGAAATTGAGTAGGAAGATCTTCTCGTCCACAGGATGTCTTCAGGTTTGTTTTTTTTCCCACATTGACCAATCCTAAATCTGTTCACTTTCACCTGCTGACTGTCTGATGACCTGTTCTTATCTGTGTGTTTAGGATTCTTTTGGACCGGTTGACCAAGTATGGAGAAGATGGATCCTGGTTAAAGGGACCTGAGGTGAGCGCAAGGACTGTCCATTCACACCCCAGACCAAAGTTCTTACCTGACCTGGGGCGGACCACAGTGAGCTGAAGAGGACTAAATGTAAGCAAGTTCTCAGTTATGGTTCTATCTCATGTCACTCTTGCCCATCCTCATCCCCCTTAAGATGCTTACACCCCATGTCCTCTGTTGGCAGATGTTGGAGTGGATCTGGAGGCCACCACCATGAAAGGCTGAAGACTCCCTGTGAAGAACGCCCTTTAAAATGTCAGGTTTGTTCTTCTCTGGTATATTTATGTTTATGAGTCTATATTTTTCTTACTCAAATTTTGACTCCAGTAGACTTTCGAAGATCCTTCATCCTGGTCAGATCAAGACTGCCTGCAGCCAAGATGATCCAGACCTGACTTCTATCTACTGTTGAGGTTTGTACTAAATTATAATCACCGTTTGTGGTCGTGTGCCTTGTCTAAAACTGAAAGATAAGGTAAGAGTCAAACTCAGGTTTTGCACTTAAGAAAGTAATTGTTTGACAGAGGCTGTGTCCACACAGAAACTGAAGTACGTCACATGACTCGTCTTTCCTGGATTTATTTTCCAGATTGGTCATCATAAAGCTCTTCAACACAGTAAGGAGCGTCTGTTCTTTCTTGTACTACCTGAGGAAATTGAGTAGGAAGATCTTCTCGTCCACAGGATGTCTTCAGGTTTGTTTTTTTTTTCCCACATTGACCAATACTGAATCTGTTCACTTTCACCTGTTGACTGACTGATGACCGGTTCTTATCTGTGTGTTTAGGATTCTTTTGGACCGGTTGACCAAGTATGGAGAAGATGGATCCTGGTTAAAGGGACCTGAGGTGAGCGCAAGGACTGTCCATTCACACCCCAGACCAAAGTTCTTACCTGACCTGGGATGGACCACAGTGAGCTGAAGAGGACTAAATGTAAGCAAGTTCTCAGTTATGGTTCTATCTCATGTCACTCTTGCCCATCCTCACCCCCCTTAACATGCTTACACCCCATGTCTTCTGTTGGCAGATGTTGGAGGGGATCTGGAGGCCACCACCATGAAAGGCTGAAGACTCCCTGTGAAGAACGCCCTTTAAAATGTCAGGTTTGTTCTTCTCTGGTATATTTATGTTTATGAGTCTATATTTTTCTTAGTCAAATCTTGACTCCAGTAGACTTTCGAAGATCCTTCATCCTGGTCAAGTCTATATTTTTCTTAGTCAAATCTTGGCTCTAATAGACTTTGGAAGATCCTGCACCTGGTCGGATCAAGACTGCCTGCAGCCAAGATGATCCAGACCTGACTTCTTTCTACTGTTGAGGTTTGTACTAAATTATAATCACTGTTGTGATCATGTTGTTATGTAGAACACTTACTGGACTCATTAATCTTTAGGTCCTAGCCCCCGACTGCCCAGGCCCACCACTGCTGAGAAGGAGACAGGAGTCCGCTCGGCTGTCTGTTTTTATTTTATTATTTTTTTGTTTGCTTTGTATTTGTTATTTATTTATTTGTATTTTTTTAGTAAGGTTGACCATTTACAGATCAGCATGGTATTTCATGGATAGTCTAAGATTTGGTCTTTGGTCACTGAGGACATGAGCTACAGCCTTGATTTTAGATTTTATTGCTTTAGTTTACAATCAGTCAGAGTTTAATGAGCTGGATTTCTGTCATACTACTAACCACTACACTCCTGTCCTAACCCTTTTTCTTCTTCTTCTTCTTCTTCTTCTTCTTGGTGCTTAAAAATCCAGTCACGAACTCTTACTGAGTGCTGTACCATGGATGCCTTTTCCAAAATCAGACCTGGATCCATCTGTTTTTGTGATCTGGTTCATCCATGGTACAACATTATCCTCTAAAAATGCTACCATCATCAGAATGAATGATGACTTGGTTTATTATCAAGCGCTTGTAGTTATTTCGTTAGTGTTCCTTAGGCCAACTCAAGGACTTTCCATGAGAACCCATGCTGATGTAATTGATGGTTGCCTTGTTTGTTTTAGTTTTGGGGGTGGAGCTCCACAGTAGTCCTGCTTTGTTTGGTTTATTTTTTTTTTTTGCATAGGCCTATATTTACACTTTTTATGTTTTGAAACATGTTCCCATTACAAAGTTTTCTATAAATGTTTAACTCAAAATAAAAGTGTTTCTCCAACAAGACTTTCTTCAGGTTGAGTTCCTCACACACATTAAGGAAACTTTAAGAAAAAAAAGCTCCCCTTTTTCAGTTGGATTTAAATCTGGTTCTTTTAGCAGGAGCCAATTATTTTCCTTTCTGAAAGGTGGCTACCCTCCCCACCAACCAGGTAAAACACAAGTGAATCAAGTGTATTTTTTTTCTCCCTGTAGCCTCATTAGTCACGCTGTAACTTGCCTTTGTCTCTGTGGTGAAGTAGCCTGTCTCAGCTGAGTCTAAATTAGCTGACTGCCCCTCTGCCTAACACCTGGACATTAACCAAAATCAACTTTAAGAATAATGTTGGTAGAATTGTCAGTGTAGAGCATGTGACGGTATCATTATACTTTAGCTGAATATTTACTATTGTATTTAATGTAAAATACTATTATTAAAACTTATTTAAAAAGAGTATAATAAATACTAAGTAACTTATGTTCGCTCATAGTTAAACTTTGCTGCCCTCTCTTGGCTAAAAAAAACCAATTACTCCTAACGTCTTCCTTTACCGTACAAACGTATTTTCTTAAATATGCTAATGTGATTTTACAAACACCCGTCTTAAATCCAGATTATTCTGCACACTATAGTATAAATTAATTTATTTCTGGTCTTGGTCTGAGGTAAAAAAAATAATAAAACCGAACAGATTCATCACGGTTAGCTAACTTTATTAGCCTGCTTCCGCTTTACTTCCAAAGACGTTTATTCCGTTTCCTGTTTCCAATAGTTTTTGCCCATTATCCTGATATTTAGCCACACGTAATGTTAAATCCCGTCGGAAGGATGTACTTATATTTCAACTGAACAACTGCAATTAAAGCTGACATTTGTGGGCAGCCTTTTAAGACATTTAGCTGAAATGTCCTCTGGCGCATTATGAGATTAGTTCAGTTATTATTAATCTGCTACAATGCTTTTTTAAACCTCCATTAACCTTAACTCTGACCGAATTAAACTGAAATGACCGCCTGCCTATTTTTTCCCCCCAATTTTAAAGATTAGTTCATAGTGACTAAAGTTGACAGAATCTTCCTTTGTACCCACGGTGTTGCAGCAAAGCAACAATAACTTTGACAACACGCTAAAAGGCCGCGCAACAATAACTTTGACAACACGCTAAATGTATGATGTTTCTCAGTGTATCATTTAATGTACTCTCACAAGTTGGTGAACAGGTACAACTTTGTCGCTCACGTTACTAAACCACACATCCAGTGATAGTATAAATAGCCAACCTAACAATAATAGTACACCTTATTCAAATACATAAAATCATCAAGTATCCAAGTCTTAAGTTACAGACATCAAATAAAAAGGCATACAAAATATCGCAGACATTGGAAGTCCAGTTTGAAGCGGGAAAAAAAACAAACAAGAAAATCACATTTTGAACATGGCAGTTAATTAGTAAACGGAAGGTTTGATAGAGGAAATAAACAAGTACGAGTTCCGAGACTTTTAGTTGACAAAGATTGCAACAATGAAGCATTTTTATATTAAAAATAGTTGCTGAAAGGGCATAAGTGTGTGTCAGACTTCCTGCACGAGACAAAGGCAACTATTTCTTTTTATTTTTGTTCAGAGTAGAAAAAAGAAATCTTATCCTATATGCCAGCAGGAGGCGCTTTTTTGCCTCGATTGCCTTTGTTCCACATTGATTGTAAGGCATTTATGGATGACCCTCTGATTTTCAAGGAAGGCATACACCGCTTTCTAGTCTTTAAAATGGAACTGTAAAAATAAATGAGTGTGGGAGAAAAAGCTAAAGTTATTGTCAGGTGACGTAAAAGCACTGGTCAGTCGGGGTCTTTGGGATTTGTAGAGATAACAATCCAACATCGTACGATATAACACAACTCAGCACTGACCTTATGAATTTGTTGGGTTTTTTTAATGGGCACAAACAAAGAAAACATTGTGAACTTGGTTCACGCAACTTGTTTTCCTTTTTTTTCAAATTTTGACACTTGGATTATTGGACAATCGGTTTACCAAATAAAAGTACTTCAACACAATAACTAAGAAAACAAGCCTGCCTGGTGTGATAAGCTAGCAAGGTTAAATTTGAGCTCTTCTGTAGTGTGTGTGGTGTTGGCGTGGTGGCTCAGCGTTTGGCTCTACTGGATGCAGCAGTTATTGCGATGGCCGTTGGAATCTTTGAAACGCAGACGCATCTTTGGACGATATTTCTCCAGGTAGAACAGCTGTTTGCTGTTGAACGCTCCCCGACGCTTCCTGAAAAAAACAGACCAGACCAGAAGAGTCTAAATACGACAAATCTAAACTAAAACATTGACAACAATCAGTGATTACTGCGCTTTACAAGCATCATTTGTTCAGAGCAGCTCTGTAAAAGAGGTCGAACTCGTCCGCCTGTTCCAGAAGCCGCTCTTTCAATTAAAAACATCATTCATCGTCTTTGTGTGTTGGACTTCATGACAGTTGACTTTCCCCCATCATATACACTGAGGTGAGATCACTGTCAGATACTAGAATTGTCAAACACTCTTGTCATCACTGGGATGACTGGTGGAGCTGTTAAAAAAGCACTTCCTCCACCTGAGTCACTGTATGAGCTATTTACAGCCGTGACTCATCCTTCTCTGCTTCATCTGGAACAAAACCATCTCTCTGTGTGTGTCAAACACAAACACACGCGCATCAAACAGGAACTTTTTGTTTTGGCACAGGGCCTTCATACCAGGCTGTGACTCAAACAGATTAGGGCATTTAGAAAAAAACAAAAACATGTTTTTACTTTGTACATAGTTTCAATTTGTGTTGGAACAGTGCTCCATTAAACAAGATTAACCAAAAACATTTTTATTGCTGTTGCATTAACCTTGTACTTAAGATAAAATAAAGCATGTGTGAAAACATTCAAATGAATTTATGGGTATGGTATAATCTTATAATTAATATTTAATACACTTTTTTCTTCTGCATTAACCTTGTACTTAAGATAAAATAAGTATGTACTTATTGTACTTAAGATAAAATAAGTATGATATAACCTTATAATTATTTATTCTACTTTTTTCATGGTTGTTCTCTGCTAAATAAAAAAACGACAGATGATTTTTCAAACACAATGTTTTTCTGATTGTGACACAAACTTACTGTCGAATGAACTGAACAGCATCTTCATATTTCATTCCACATTCGATCAAGGCCAGTGCGACCAGAACAGGAGCTCTGCAGGAGAAAAAAGAGGGACAACCATTTAAAAAAAAAAGAAAAAAAAAAAAAGCCTCTGCATTTAATTCTGCCGAGGCTGATCATTTCATTTGGGATGACAAACAGTTCAGTCAATCCCAGCTCTGACTAAACAAGAAAAGATTAAATAAAGGATTTTAATTTTCAATGGTGTCTTTGTAAATACAGATGGTCGCAGCAGAAATGGTCTCTGTTCATAAGGCTTAAATGATTTGTACATATTAATTAAAAGACATTAGAATAAAAAAAACTGCTATAATGAAGCTGAGATGTTTCATCACAGAGCCCACACTCACCTCCCCAGTCCTGCCACACAGTGGACAGCAATGCAGCAGCCGGGCTCCTCCCTGAACTTCAGCTTCAGCAGGTTCAGCCAATCATCCACGATCTGGTTGGAGGGAGGAGCTCCATCATCGAACGGCCAATCCTGGACAGGGAGAGGAGGCAAAGAGGGAACTAACGTCATCGGCCCAGTTTCTTGGAAACCAAAACAAAAGAAGTGTGAGTGCTGCACCGACAGAAAAATGTTGTGGGGTGAGACCGACCGAGGGAGGGAGGGAAGGAGGGAGGGAGGGAGGAATCAAGGTTTTCTTTCTGTTCGACTTCACTTGACATTTGGAAGTTTGAAGGCTTTTCTCTTTTACAAGCTCAATGAAAACAAAAAAAGAATCAGTTTGTACAAGGCTACAGGCTTTGGTTATGATGTGATTTTCTTAGTCGAATTATTTCTGAGCAGTAACTGTGAAATCAACCTGTTTAGGGGAGGGAGAAATAATAAACAGTTTTTCTCCATTTTACACACGTATAATTATTTAAGTGGAGAAAAGCCAAATCAGACTGACTGATTATGACATTTCAACAACCAAACAATCTAACATTAAAAGTCCAAATGTTAACAAAAAATGGATTATGACATTTCAACAACCAAACAATAAAAGTCCAAATGTCAACAAAAAAAGCACAGTCACATATTTAAAGGTCTCCTTCTTTCCATGTCCACAGAGATGTTCTCAAGCACAAAATTCCTTTCATTCTAAGGGAGGATTTTATGTCTGTCTTGTGAACCACACATGATCCCACATCCCATTCCACTGGCCTGGTCAGCACGTCCGCCGTGCAGTCATTACATTTTTTGGACAGACAAAAGCACAGTCTGCACGGATCATTGGATGGTACACGGGTATATTTAGGTCAATCAAGTCATGAGGTAAACAGACTTGAAATAAGCATTCATTTTTAATTATTTTATGAACAGGTATTTTTTAAATCTATCCCTGAATAAACCAACATGTGCAGAAATTGGTGGTGAAAAGGCACACATTTTATCAACACAACCTGTCATCAAGTCCAAAGAAAACAAGTCAACTTTGAACTTACCAGAACTTGGATTCCCTCTTTCACCACCAGGGTAGCATCATAGGTGGCCTCGCAAACTCTTACGACGGTGGTAACTCCATACTTCTTCAGCTCCTGCAAATGACAGTGAAAACTGTGTGAGAAAGTTACAGACAGACATTTATTAAATCCCTCACAACGTTCTATCATCAATTAACTCAGTAATTTAAAAAAAATAATTTCCTTTATAATTCCTCAATTAATTAAAAAGTAGTTTTGTTTTGCATCACAAGACAGAGTTAATAAAAATGTCAACACAGGCTTTTAGTGCTCACCTCAATGAACTTGTTCAGGGTGGCATTGGTGGGATTGTGGGTAATGAGGAACCTCATGTTTTTGTAGGTGATCTCCACAGGGGCAGGTCGGTTCATTCGAGCCATCGTGACAACAGTAAAAAAAAACAAATCTTGTCGTATAACCCAAAAGTCTTCCACAGAGTGAAAACACCAATGTAAACAGTTAAACTCGGAGGGAATGTCAAACACACACAAAAAAAAACTTCCAACGAGATTTCAGCAACACAGGATCCAAAAAAAAAAAAGAAAAACTTCGGAGAACTTCTTCAAAGTTGGCAAGGCTTTAACAAGAAACTTAAGAAAAAAGAGGAGGACTGCAACAGGCAAGTGAGGAAAACTGGGGACTTGAAGAGGAAAAGTAAATCAAACCCCCTTTCTTTTGGAATAAAACAAAAGAAAAGGGAGAAAATAAAAACAAGGCTGGTTCCACCTTGATTCTGGCCAGGCGGAAGCCGACAAGGGCAGTGTGCAGCGGGTGGAGTTACCCCATCCAGGCCGAGTTGTCGCTGGTTCTGGGAGGCGTCCCGGTCCTGCCAACGTTATGGGGTTCCTCCTGTGGCTCAAGTGCTTCAGATCGATGGCGAGTTTGGCTGTTCACTCGTCTGCATAGGCAGCGTGCTGAGCCTGGCAGTAGTCCCCACTGCCCTTCAGAAACTCCATAAATGTGTGACCCAGAACACCACAGAACTGCTGCAGGACACAGAGGCGAGACAAAAGAGGCAGCCCGTTAAAATGGTTCAAGGACCAAAAACTTATTTTAACCAATAACAAGAAAAATACAGAGATTTAAAATACGATAGTCAATGAGGCGTGCTTTGCTTTGCTTTGCTGCACCTATTTTCGTTTTGCCTCCTTTGCCCAAAGTTTGATCACTGTAATTATGGTGATCTGACATTGAGCTCAATATTAACTTACTCCCAAAATTCAAAATACAAGACGATGCACAGACAGATGACAGATGCAGCAGCTGCGTCTGGTAAGGGCTCCTCTTATATTAGTGTACATGTGTCATACCGCTGCATCAGCAGCAATCAAT
>NC_024315.1:118989-161125 GCF_000523025.1 Cynoglossus semilaevis | reverse complement strand
AGTCATGAGGTAAACAGACTTGAAATAAGCATTCATTTTTAATTATTTTATGAACAGGTATTTTTTAAATCTATCCCTGAATAAACCAACATGTGCAGAAATTGGTGGTGAAAAGGCACACATTTTATCAACACAACCTGTCATCAAGTCCAAAGAAAACAAGTCAACTTTGAACTTACCAGAACTTGGATTCCCTCTTTCACCACCAGGGTAGCATCATAGGTGGCCTCGCAAACTCTTACGACGGTGGTAACTCCATACTTCTTCAGCTCCTGCAAATGACAGTGAAAACTGTGTGAGAAAGTTACAGACAGACATTTATTAAATCCCTCACAACGTTCTATCAATAATTAACTCAGTAATGTAAAAAAAAAATGTCCTTTATAATTCCTCAATTAATTAAAAAGTAGTTTTGTTTTGCATCACAAGACAGAGTTAATAAAAATGTCAACACAGGCTTTTAGTGCTCACCTCAATGAACTTGTTCAGGGTGGCATTGGTGGGATTGTGGGTAATGAGGAACCTCATGTTTTTGTAGGTGATCTCCACAGGGGCAGGTCGGTTCATTCGAGCCATCGTGACAACAGTAAAAAAAAACAAATCTTGTCGTATAACCCAAAAGTCTTCCACAGAGTGAAAACACCAATGTAAACAGTTAAACTCGGAGGGAATGTCAAACACACACAAAAAAAAACTTCCAACGAGATTTCAGCAACACAGGATCCAAAAAAAAAAAAGAAAAACTTCGGAGAACTTCTTCAAAGTTGGCAAGGCTTTAACAAGGAACTTAAGAAAAAAGAGGAGGACTGCAACAGGCAAGTGAGGAAAACTGGGGACTTGAAGAGGAAAAGTAAATCAAACCCCCTTTCTTTTGGAATAAAACAAAAGAAAAGGGAGAAAATAAAAACAAGGCTGGTTCCACCTTGATTCTGGCCAGGCGGAAGCCGACAAGGGCAGTGTGCAGCGGGTGGAGTTACCCCATCCAGGCCGAGTTGTCGCTGGTTCTGGGAGGCGTCCCGGTCCTGCCAACGTTATGGGGTTCCTCCTGTGGCTCAAGTGCTTCAGATCGATGGCGAGTTTGGCTGTTCACTCGTCTGCATAGGCAGCGTGCTGAGCCTGGCAGTAGTCCCCACTGCCCTTCAGAAACTCCATAAATGTGTGACCCAGAACACCACAGAACTGCTGCAGGACACAGAGGCGAGACAAAAGAGGCAGCCCGTTAAAATGGTTCAAGGACCAAAAACTTATTTTAACCAATAACAAGAAAAATACAGAGATTTAAAATACGACAGTCAATGAGGCGTGCTTTGCTTTGCTGCACCTATTTTCGTTTTGCCTCGTTTGCCCAAAGTTTGATCACTGTAATTATGGTGATCTGACATTGAGCTCAATATTAACTTACTCCCAAATTTCAGAATACAAGACGATGCACAGACAGATGCAGCAGCTGCGTCTGGTAAGGGCTCCTCTTATATTAGTGTACATGTGTCATACCGCTGCATCAGCAGCAATCAATAGATAGAATTCTATAAAGACCGTCAGGAACAGTATTTTCCCAAAATAGTAAAAGATCACAATTGGTAGAAACAACCTTAAAGCAAATCCTTTTTTTTTTTACATTTGGTACGTTTTAACATCGTACTAACTTTATCAAACAGTTGAACTTATAAGAGACCGGAAACCTGGATTTGAGACGTGGTCAACTGACACATGGTCTGCAAATTATAAATGAGTGTTTTTTTTATTGATATATAACAAATATGTTCACCTTTTGCAATGGCATAATGTACTTCACCCTCCTCTGGTACTTAACTGTGGCTCCAATATCAAGTCGGTTTGATTCTGTATGACTCACTGTTTATGACCTTCATGGCCCTTTATCATTTTGTGTTTAAATCAAAGGCACTTAAACATGTGATGAAGGGATAGGCGTTGCTGCAGCAACGGTAAGGACAAACGCTGCATTTGCTAGGGGTGGGTTTACAAAACAGTGTTACTAGAGACTAAATTAAGTAAAAAAAAGTATATTAGTATATTTTGGAATTACGTATTCGTTCAAGTTGCCAGAGAAAACTATTACTTGAGTTTGCAAAAAATCCTTAAACTTAATCAATCTGAATGTCATTAGAAAACTGATTATTCTGGCTTGTGGACAGAACATAGCACAGAGGTCAACGTATCACTTTTTAAAAATAATTATTCAAATTGATTTGAATACTTTAACCACCTTCATTGTCATTGTATGAATCTCAACATTTAAACTTGTGTTATTTGTCACAACCAATAACAAACTGTTGGGCAACACACTTATATGTACACAAGACAGTGATTTCCATAAAACCTTAATTAAAACATAAAGAAAATGGAAGAATAACGAACCTGCCTGAAAGTTAAGTAAACAGTATCGCTAAACTAAAGGCTCCGAGAGAACAGCAACGGAAAAGATTAGTCAATTCTGACATGTAGGTCATGTCCATAAAGGCTGAGCTCACTGAGAGGCCTTCAACAGGGACTTCAGCTCGCCAACACCACTTTCTCCTCACCATCAGCATCATCACAAATCTGACTCATACAATATCAACATGTTCTTTACAGCCCTCGGGAATGACTAATCAATGAGGGCCTGTTTTTGTCCTCTATAGCTGAAATAAAATTTAAAAAAAGAGCCAAGCTGCTCCAGGTTTCTTCATTAATCCAGTATGTTCTGGCTGAAGACTAGGATGTCAGAAGAAAAACACCACAATGCGGACAAAAGGGAGGGACAATAGACTGGAAGGTGATATAAAAAGCACAGAGACAAAAATGAATTAAAAATGGGGATGTGTGCAAGAAAAGGTTATTTAATGTCAGCTTATTTAAACTCAACAGTCAGCTTAAAATCTATGATTCATACAAATTCTAGTGGAAGCACGTGTTTTCATCTGCATGTTTAAATGTTTACTATTTATTTCACACATGTTTGCACATTGCAGACAGAAATGTAGACTGGACAGACTGAACATCCGTGACATCTCTACGGGATTTGTCGGACAAGATAAAAAAAAAGATATTTGGCCTGTAGATTTTCAAACAAAAGCTTTTCGTTGACATCCAACATATTAGAATTAATTTGTGTTTTGTAAAATAATAACTGACGCTAAACAGTGTCAGAATTTGTTTGAACGGATGAAAACCCCCGCAACAACAGTGACAGTACTTTGTCATCATGATTTACGCCAAAGAAATTGCGATACTGTTTGTCATTTGTTACTATGGAAGACAAAGGAAAACTGGACAAAAGAAGGAAAAATATGCCTCATGAACAGATTTTCTCCTGGCCTGATTTTTTTTAATGAACATCACCGGCGTTGTTGTCTACAGACATCGGTCGAGCTGCAGTTTAAAGCCCAACATATGCTTCTGTATATTGTCCTTTGTGTGTTGAAGAACAGGGCGCCATCGTATAAATTTAGAGGCCTGTCGGCTGAGAGGTGAACCAAACTCTGCATTTTCTACAGGCGAAAC
This sequence comes from Cynoglossus semilaevis, assembly GCF_000523025.1. Taxonomy (NCBI): domain Eukaryota; kingdom Metazoa; phylum Chordata; class Actinopteri; order Pleuronectiformes; family Cynoglossidae; genus Cynoglossus; species Cynoglossus semilaevis. Next base: position 157,621 of record NC_024315.1, on the reverse strand, counting down.
ACACGACGCCTCGTTAAACCGTTAGGTTGCTCGTCTTTGAGAAAAGCTACACACTAAATGTCTCGTATCGATCTCACTCGTTCCGTATTAAAATCCGCCCTTTATATGCGAGCTAATTAGCCGGGAACAGCCCGGCGAAGCTACGCATCTTGACAGCGGCTTCATCCTGAAAAAAAAAAAACACCCAATGTTGACAGCGGCTTCATCCTGAAAAAAAACAAACACCCAATACGAAGCTACGCATCTTGACAGCGGCTTCCTCCTGAAACAAAAAAACACCCAATATAGAGTTGTTACATTTCAACGTTGGTCTGTGACAAATGTCAGTTCGGTTTCCTGTTATTGTAATTATAACAGGTGTCAATTAAACAGCGTCTATGTAACCCAGGTTTTAAACTGGGTTAAACCGGCTGAGACCACGGGTTTAGCCGAAAGGCCAGCTGGAAACGATAACGTAGCGATTTAACGCAGAAGGACCACACACACAGACAAAATGGCAGCTATTTTTAAAGACAGACATATAACGTAACTTACTGGGATATGCTTACTCATTGAAGATTGTAGCTTAATCATACAGCCGGTCCTCAGAAAAAGGTAATGTTACTGAGCGGTTCTTCACCATACAGTCCGGTGCTGGTTCTCAGAGCGGAGCCGAAGTCCCCCGGTGCTCGCCCCGTTTACTGCCGTCATGTCCGGTATGGACTTTCAAAATAAACGCCCGTGTAATTCGATGGCGCATTTGACAGTTTAACACTCACACTTCATCTAGACATACAAACAAAACGACCAAACGTGAACTTTACTCTTTATCCATTCAAGTTTAAAAACCATGTTCAATATTGCACATTATTACAAATATGACTTTTATCTTTGCAAAAAAAAAGCTGTGCAGTTTGAATTAAAGGTGCATAACATAAACGATTCTAAACGCTGAAGCTATCAAATTATTTTTTGCAAGATGTTTTTAGTTTGAAACAATTACCTTTTAAAAAACAACACAGTGTATAGTCATACCAGATATATTATTTTGAAAAGAACTAATAAAACAGTCCATATTTTCCTACATGTGTTTTTAACTTGACAGAAAACTGTAAACCCCACCCTGGGAATGTGAGGTGTTTTGCCCAGACATCTCCCCATTTCCATACTGTCCAGGTCAGCTGGTACCACCCTCCACCTCCTGGAGTCACTCACGTGGACCAAGCACACCAGTAAATGTTCATAAATATAATAAAATAAACTCCTCAAAGAGAAACCCAGAATAAATATCTTACATATGTAAACAAACACAGGCACACGCAGCCTTGTTTGACTGGATTTGAAAAGGTAGCTTAGTTTTTAACCTCTCTGAAATAAATACTTCTGCTCACGTTCATTTTTTTTGGAAGAACTGCTTAGCTCCGCACTCTCTCTTTGCACCAACACAAAAGTGATTCTCTGTTGTTTTTGTCAGTTTTGTCATTGGTTAATGAGCTCAAAGGTCCATGGCTCTGTGTCTGTGTGGATGGTGCCAGTTTACTGCCAGACTCCCACGTGCATTAGTTGGACACAGAGAAATTTCTAATCTTTTCACCATTGTGTCGTGTCTATAAAAATAATCTGAATTCTGCAGAAAATTACTCTGCGGGAAATTGTTTAAAGAGCAAAATGAAGGAAGATTCAGAAGATTTCGAGGTACTTTTTCAAAGTTGTCTTCTGGAATTATTGCATTTTCTCTCTGTTTTTTTCCAAGAAATACTTCCGATTTAATGCAATATGTTTTACCATTTAAATGACAGACAGATCTCGTCTGTTTCCAGGTCAGGCGTACAGATCAGGTAGATGGCGTAGGTGTGAGCTTTGGCAACAAAAAGTATGAGAAGGCGACTAGCAAACGTTTGAACCCCATGGACTGGAGTGGAGGAAGTGGAGCGTCTTCCATCGTCCATCCTCATGCTAGCACCTCCTTACCTTCAGAAAACCAAGCTCTGGTATTTGGACGGTCTTTTCCTCAAACACCTGTAGAGCACAGATATGATCGAAGTCTGGATGATCCCACAGTGGAGGATGACTGGAGCCAGGAGCCACTGTCAGACGCCAGAGAGTCATTTAGTGAAGTAAACATCCCCAGGCAGACGGTGGAGGAACTGAAGACCTTCCTGAGCTCCAGCCCCCGGGTGAAATTCTGTGAACAAGAAGATGGGAAACCGGAAAGTCCTTTTGTGAAAGTCCATACTGGCCTTTACTACAGACATGGAGGAGATGGTTGTGGGGGATTTGATGGACAGCAGGATGAGGTAAAGCATCATGGGATGTTGACCACCTTCCAACCCAACTCTGACGCTTCCAGAACAGGGGCCCGGCCCCGAGGCCGCTCCTCTATTCATCAACCTTCCAACATGGATTCATCCAGCTCATTCATGCCTGATGAAAAGACTATCAGGCAACAGCCACAAGTTAGCACTCACTCTAATGTGAGTGGTAGATCCTGGGGAGAGACCAGAGCTTCTCACACAGGTCAGTAAAACTAGATCATTGACAAAACTTAGAAGTGTTCAAACTAATAATATAATGTTTTTAAACCATTGTGTAGGTTAAAGTGTTATCATCAAATTTGTTTTTACAAAGTTTATCTGTTTTTTGTTGCCCGACTGAGGTGTTTACGAAATGTATTTTAATAAATAAATATAAGCATGTTTCTTTTGAATCAATTTTTTTTTTCATGAAATCCCTGTTTTAACAGGAAAAGAAAACAAGACACATAAGTTCTTCAGTGACCAAATGTTCATTGCTGCCATGGAGCAGATCAAGCAGCAGATTGCCAGAGACAACACCGGCTTTGTCCGCTTTGAGGCCACCGACCTTCATGGGGTGTCCAGGTCCAAGACTGTCCCTGTTCGCTTCTTCCAAGTATGTGAATCCATCCATCCATCCATCCATCCATCCATCCATCCATCCATCCATCTACCTACACCTAATTCCATGTCAGGCTAAGCTAGGCCACCAGGAAATTGTAATTTAAAACATATTCCAGACTCCTTGTTAAAGTTAATGTTGCATCTACAGGAGAAGTCGCTTCATGGAGTTCCAATGCCACGGAGTTACCTGGAGCTAACGCTGTGCCCCAGGAGTAATGAAGTGGACCACGCTAACACAGCCAACTTCAACAGTGATGTTCTGTTAATACCTGACCTTTCGACTTTTAGGGCGCTTCCCTGGGCTGAGAATACTGCTCGAGTTATCTGCGACCCCTGCACAGTGACCGGGAGCCCCCTGTGTACCTCTCCTCGCCTCATTACTAAGCAGCTCCTTGGTCAGCTCCAAAGTCTGGGCTTCTCACTGCACTCCTCCTTCACCTACGAGTGCTGTGTTATTGGAGCACCAGACCGGATCGGACTAAAAACGCTAATGTTCCCCGCCACCACCCTGCTGGGTAGCCACGACCTGCCTTTCTTCCAGCAGCTCATGGACAACATGTACTGCATGGGTGCAGACATTGACAGCATCTCCTCGGCCAGTGGGCCGGCCCAGATGGAGATCAGCCTTCGTCCAGAATTTGGGATCTCAGCTGCCGATAGCGCCTTCACGTTCCGCACTGGTATCAAGGAAATGGCCCGTAAACAAGGCTACCTTGCTAGCTTTTTCACTGAAGATGGCCTTTTCAACTCTGGAGTTTTGTCTCACTGCTTGTGGGACGCTACTGGGAAACGTAGTCTGTTCCAAAGTGGCGAAAAGGCCGACGAGCTCTCCGAGATCGGACGTAGGTGGCTGGCAGGGCTGCTCAGCCACTCCGCTGCTCTGAGCTGCCTGATGTCACCTAGCCTCGGCTGCCGAAGCCACATCGCAAAGACCATCAAAGACCCCAAAGCCACTCTGTACGCCACCTGTGGCAGCAATGATAACAGCAGCTCCTTCAACATCAAGTGCCATGGTGGTAGGGAGATGCAAATTGAAAACAAGCTAGGCTCAGCCTTGGCCAATCCTTATATTGCACTGGCCGCCACAGTGGCTGCAGGACTGGATGGTATAAGACGGAACCTCAACGTAGACAGCATTCGGAAAAAAGCCCCAGGTCAGCAAAGGGAGTTTGCCATTCCTGTAAAACTAGAAGATGCTCTGGAGGCGCTGGAGGGCGACCACGTGATGTGCAGCATGCTGGGAGAACCGTTTGTTCAGTATTTCATCGCCTTGAAAAAGTTTGAGATTGAGACTCAAGAACTAGATGATGAGAGAAACAAGTCTCTGGAGTATTTTATCTAGAAAGCTGGTTCTAGACATCGGAATAAAAGTATAAACAAAACAACTACCAACATTTAGAAGTGTGTTTTCTGTTGCTATTTTCTCCTGAACACCGAGACCAAACAAGAACTAGTAGGTCATGAAAGTTAATGTTTTATTCATTTCACCTTTTTAAAAAGCTTGTCCTGTGAAGGCGTGGCATTTTAAACTCTATTTACTTTAGACGGTTTCATTCAGTTTGTCTAGTCACACCCACTCAAGATCACACAAATGTTTCTAAGGAAATTGATGGAAATATAGGTTTTACCAAAAAAAAACAAACAGAAAAAAAAAAACCAACACATCAGCAAAATTTGACAAGGATTTTATTGTTTATGATTATGTTATTTACAGAGTATACTATATATATATATGTATATATGTATATATATATTCTTGATAATGCTTTTTATCAACATTTTTACAGCACTGTATGTTAACAAACCTTCCACATGTACAACATAAATTTGCTTAAAGCAGCACTTTCATCACACAAGTCTGACTCATCTATCACATGACTAGACTGCCCTTGAGGTATGTATTATATATATATATATATTTATGTGTGTATATATGTATATATATATACATATGTATATATATATATATACATATGTGTGTATATATATATATATACACACATAAATATATTTATGTGTGTATATATATACATATGTATATATATATATATACATAAGTGTGTGTGTATATATATATATAGGTATTTTCAATTGCTTATTTAACTTTTGGCACTTAAATACAATACAGTATTTATATTTAACAAAAGGTTTCCCCCAAAAAATATCTGTTTTTTAATATATGGAATATCAAACACTCCCCCCCCCCCCCCAGTCAAATGACTGTGGCCCTCAGTCTGAGACCCTTGTTTAAAGAGAACAGTCTCCATCCAGCAAAAAACAACAACACATATTTACCCTGCGAACTGTTGGCTACAACTGATCTTATTTGTTTCATTCAGTCCCTTGGATTAATTAAGACAAATAGTAAAACTGATATATTTTCAGACTTGCCAAACACAGTCTATAAAAAGAAGTCATTAAAAAACAATTTTCTGCACAGAATCTAAACATTGCACAAGCTAAAGTCAAAGTAACCTTTAGGTTGTTACCAGGATTACAGTCGTTGTACACAAGGGGGCAGTGGTGGACCACAGCCTGGTCCAGTTAGGGCAGAATCCAAGAATTTGAGCTTCACGACTTGGAAGTGTCTTTAATGTCTTTAATGCAGCATGACCGTCGTTTCCTCTCCTCAGTTATTTTTTGCCAATGAGATTTCCTACTCGCTGCATGAATCGTCCAAGTTTCTTGTCGGTGGCATTCTGAGTCTGGTACATCGGATACTCTGAGTCCTGTTTGCTGTGCCAGGTGGACATGTCTCGGTCTCTCTCCATTGGTATCCGTTCGGTGCTGAGCAGATACTCGTATCTACTGTAGGCCTTTTCTCTTCTGGTCTGGACAACCGTCGCCCCCTCCTGGTCCAGAGTGTCCTTTGATCCTCTGTCCTGCCCTGTCGTCAGGTTTGGCTTTCGTTTGCTTGAACGATGAGGAGAAAGTCTGGGAAAAGCAGCCTTGGGCTTCTCTGCATCTGCTGGACCGCTGGAGTTCTGTGACCTGGAAACGGCCGGTGGATGACCTTTCTTTTGACTGGCAGCAGGAGCCTGCGAATGGTCAGCTTTGAGGGGTTGGTTTGACCCCGAGGTATTGGGCGATCTCAATGAGGCTTTTCGTTGGAGAGACTCTTTCTTGGACGGCTTGTCTTTCTTTTCATCCGACGAAAGCATGGACTGAACCTTCATTCTCACAGAGCTCTTCCTCTGGAGTGACGGTTCCTCTCGACGCTTTTCTCCATGACTCGCCTTGGTCTCCACCGAATGCTGGCTCTCCGTGGATGTGTTTAAGATCTTTGGGGTACTTTCTATGTCATTAGCAACTGATTTCTTTCTTTCTTTAGCAGCAGCCGAGCCTGCGCTCGTCTCCGTCTTACCCAGAGAACCATTGCTTCCTTTGATTTCATCGTTACCTGGTGATTCCGTGGCCAGGCTCGATTTGCCCCTCTGACCTCTGGGGTCGTCCGTGCAGATCTCCTCGTGTCCGTTGAGCAGGGCAGCTGTACCGGGGCTGTTGATCTGATTGTTTGAACCATCTTTTTCTTCAGGTATCTCAACCAGAGACTCCATCGCTCTGGGGAGCTGAATACTGAGACTGCTCGATTGCAGGTGAGAGAGTTTGAGTAACGGGTCGTTCATTGTCATGTCTATCTCAGCGGCCGAAACCGTCCTGTACAGAGACTCGTTGCTGGGCTCGCCAATTTTCTGGTTGACCGACTCCACGTTGCGACCATTTTGCACATATGGCTCAAAATCGGTCGTACCAGGCCTCGTGTCCAGGTTCCTCAATGAAGACATGTATTTTGGTCTTTCTAAGGTAGGATACATGGACCTTAAACTCTCCTGGCTCTGCCTGAGACTGTTGTAGTCCTGCAGACTGAGCCGCTTCTGCCTCATCTCCTCTAACCGACTCTTGATTTCCCGGGACCTGGTGTGAATCAGCTGTGACTGGTGCTCATTCAAACCCGTGTGACTGCTGAACGGAGAGCCCACGGGGGACGCCATGTCAAACGCTGGGTCCAGTGGAATTTCGTTCTCAAAGTAGGCGTCCATCTTCCACCTGTGAAGCGATGTTTCCGAGTTAAAAGGTATAAGATTTTGGTCGGCACCGTAGCGAGTACGATGTCGAAGGTGCTGCTGAGACAACCTGTTGGTAAGTAAGTCAGTGTTCCCCCTCAGCTGAGGAGCAGGTCTGTCAGGTAGTCCGATGTCCTTGGTGCCCATCCTGAGTCGAGTCAAAGAATTCAACTTCTGCAGCTCTCCACCATAGCTGTGGCCCCGCACCAGATTCCCCATCTCAGGACAGTGAGACTGGTGTAACTTATCCTGGACGCTCACGCCTCTCGTCAGCACGTTGGAGTTGCTGAACCTCTCGTCCAGAACACTTCTCATGCCGTGCATCACTCTGGGCCTGTGAATCTGGTGCAGCGAGAGGTGGCTGGAGTTTGGGTTCTGCACGGGTACAGGTTCTCTCTGGTACTGGGCGGGAGGCCTCTCCCAGGACAGCAGTGCAGGAACCGTGGACCGTGCGTACAGTCTCCGAAACTCCTCATCGTAAGAGCAGACCAGCTGACCAGTTACCACCAGAACCATGCTGAGGTTGATCTTCTCGAAGGACCAAGTGTAGCTGAAAGATAAAACAAAATAATAATTAAAATGATTATTTCAAAACTAGACGTTCCACATGAGTGGAGTGGTTCTGATCCACTCACCTGTAAGTCCCGTACAGAACTGTCCTGCAGTCCACCAGGATAAACTTCTGCTCCATTCCGCCGTTGAACTTGACCCCGGACTGACACTGATACTGAGGCCCCTGGACGGTCCGAACTCGAATGTTCTGACGTAGAGACACAGAGGAACAAGTTAATCATTTTTCATAGGTTCTAAATGAAAAAAAAAAAGACATATGACATCGTGTTGGGGACAAATGTAAAAAAAAAAAAGACGTATGACATCGTGTTGGGGACAGATGTCCTCTCAGAGGAGATAGTCCGGTGGTGTCGTCTGTCGTCTAACATTTCAGCTTTACAAAAATGTTGTGTCAGAAGCTGGAATGTGACATAACCTGCAGCGTGACTGAAGGATGTCGAACCAGTCGGGAAAATAAACTCTGTATATCACGCTAGTGAAGGCCAAAAAAATATGGATTTGTTTTATTTGTTTACAAGCTCATTTTCTTCAAGTCCATGTCAACAATACTTTTCCTTCACGTTGATTTTCCTGATAATGAAAATTCAACACCGTCCACCTTGAACCTGAACTATCCATTTTCAAGAGTCGTTTAACAGGAAAACAACTTAAGGTCATTGTCTTCTTTCTCATGGTTTTCGTTGGAACTGTTCTTAGGAAGCACAGGCTGGATACTGGGTAATTACCGACATAAAAAAAAAAAAATCCAAGCCTTGAATTTTAACCTTTACTTTCAGGTTTTGTATGACGACTGCAAGGACAAAAAGAAATAAAAAACAACAAATAAATAAATTAAAGATCCAACAAAACACATGCAGTTGAAGTTGCACTTTGTAAACGTTAGGGTTGAAACTACAGGAAGTGAACTCCAGCCAGTGGCAGAAAAGTAATTACACGCCTTTTTTTTTTTTTTTTAATTATCGACAGGATGGAACCCGTGTCTCAGCCTTCAGGAGGCTGCTGCTGTGATATGACTACTGGCTATGTGATTTCTGCACCAAGCCGTCGCAACTTTTCGTTCTGGCGACATGTCGCTTTTACTGTTTGCACATCGATCTGATGTAGCTGGACAGGAAAATCCAGTAACAGTCAGAGGGCCGTCTGTCAGCTGCTGCAGTCGTCTCCTCCACTGTGATCACGACTGCAGCGAGGGAAACGCTGGCAAACAGAAGCGATGTGTTGAGGGTGTGGAGCAAATGTCATCGTTAATCCACGAAGAGCTGCTGCGAACAGATGAAAGGTCATCACCGGCTCCTCAAACTGATCTGCACTCACTCATGACTGCAGCAGGAACACACAAAATATTTACGTTGCATTCAATTACTGCTATTCTAAACCCGGTCGAACAGATGTAGACTAATAATAACTGGTCGGGTTGACCAGACAGCAACCGATAAAGAAGAGAAAGAGGTTTAAAAAGTGTCTTTGCATCTAAAATAATTTGATATCTATACATATATTTTATGCATATATTTTTAGGTTTTTTTATATATTTTATATATATTTTTCTAAAAAACTTTACCACTATATATATGTACATATATGTACATATCTTTGTTCATATATATATATGTACATATATATGTACATATATATATTTACATATATATGTACACACACATATATACACACATATATATATATATAGTGGTAAAAAACTTTAGAAAAATATATAGCATATATGTACATATATGTACACATATATGTACATATATGTATATATTTATATATATAGTGGTAAAGATTTTTAGAAAAATAATATATTAAAATATATTTAGAAAATATATTGAGAAAAATATATAGCAATATATATATATATATATAATTTAATGGCAAGGCCTCCATGGTCACATCTTTATAAGTGCAGTTGAATGTGAAGATATATGGAATAGTAGGAAGAATTAACGTTGTGTGTTTTAGCAGGGAAATGACATGTACACATGTAAACACAGATGTAAATGTTCAGGGCGTAACGAAATCCCTGGGGGGGTTTGTCTGTAATTATTCTTAACCTCATGTCCTGACACCTAAAGAGTCAAACCTGTAAATTTGGAATGAAACTCCAAGCCAAGAAAGAATGAACCTCCGCCATGGTCAAACAAAACCACAGAGCTCCGTCGCACTCTTAGAATAAATACAAGAAAAGGAAGGCGTCACGAACCCTGAACCAGAACTGTGTGAACTGTACCAACACACCCTCCTCTGTATCAGAGGTGACAGAAATATATATATATATTTTTAAACTTTCTATTGTAATGTTCTGATAATGTTATGTTCTGAGCCTGAGCAGAGAGAAAAAAGCAGCAGGAAATTCCTCCACAGACTGAACACACATCAGTTAAATCACCAATCAAACTTGACCTTAATCCATCAGAATCACGTGTGTCAAACTCAAGGCCCGGGGGCCAAATTCGGCCCATCAAGTCATATTGTATGGCCCATGGGAGCTTAAAAAGGACCTGGTAAATTTGAAGTTTTTTTTGTTTTGTTTTTTTTTAAATTACACAGCAATGACCACTATTTGTAACTTATAATAAATAATCAATCAAACATTTATTATTTACATCTGTACAGTCAACAACCCGCCCTTCCAGGGGAACTGGTACTAGTTGTTGTTGACGACTACTCGAGCCTTCGTAGTCTTTATGTAATCTGGTTTCCGTGTTCTGGGAACGCCACGATGTTCCCGCAGAACTTCACACGGGCGTGAGAACGTTTTGCCGTACGTTGTGGAATCTAACAGCAGCAGACGTTGAACTCTCACCTTCAGGTCCTGGATGTTGACGCCCACTCTGTGGGACATGGTCAGAAAGCTCTGGAACTGGGTGTCGTCCAGGAGGATGTAGACCACCACTCCCCTCAGCGTCGCGCTGACCACTTCCTTAAAGATGTCCACATCAGTGAAGACGTCCATGGCTATGGCAATCAGCTGGAGACACACACACACAGACAGAGAGACTGGTTTACTGGTCACCACATTATTAACTCATTAATCAAGTTGATTTTTTTTTCTGTGAACAAATTCAGTCCTGCCCCCTGGTGGACATTTTGTTTTTTTTTATGTAGATTTTTTTTCGATTGTATGGCCCGTGAGAGCTTAAAAAGCACCTGGTAAATTAGATTTTTTTTTTTGAATTACACAGCATTGACCAATATTTGTAACTTATAATAAATAATCAATCAAACATTTATTATTTACATCTGTACAGTCAACAACCCTGGTACTAGTTGTTGTTGACGACTACTCGAGCCTTCGTAGTCTTTATGTAATCTGGTTTCCGTGTTCTGGGAACGCCACGATGTTCCCGCAGAACTTCACACGGGCGTGAGAACGTTTTGCCGTACGTTGTGGAATCTAACAGCAGCAGACGTTGAACTCTCACCTTCAGGTCCTGGATGTTGACGCCCACTCTGTGGGACATGGTCAGAAAGCTCTGGAACTGGGTGTCGTCCAGGAGGATGTAGACCACCACTCCCCTCAGCGTCGCGCTGACCACTTCCTTAAAGATGTCCACATCAGTGAAGACGTCCATGGCTATGGCAATCAGCTGGAGACACACACACACACAGACAGAGAGACTGGTTTACTGGTCACCAAATTATTAACTCATTAATCACGTTGGTTTTTTTTTTTTCTGTGAACAAATTCAGTCCTGCCCCCTGGTGGACATTTTGGTTTTTTTTATGTAGATTTTTTTTCTTCACACACAGACAGACAGACAGACAGTGCTGTTTAGCATCTCATCTGTGTGTAAAGTGTGTTGTGTTGGTGACTAATCACTGGCCTCGGGTGTTTACTCTCTCCCTCCGTCTGTCACGGCAGTATCTCCCGATGACTCTTAACTCATTTCAGTCGCTACAGAAACATCAGACTCTTCGTTTATAGGTAAAATGTGTAGGAAGTAGGCCACCCATAGGAGGCGTAACAGCCGTGAACGGTTTCCTCGTCCTACTGTTAGATGGCACTAATCCTCAGTGTAGGACGTAGGTTTTTCTCACACAGATAAACTGTCAGATTTCATCAACGATGTGAAGAGTCTGGGACTGGGCCAAGAGGCATAACTGAAGTTCACTCTCAGACGTCTTGGTTTACAGTATACAGTGCTCCAACACTGTAAAGGTGATATATTTATAATATATATTTAAAAATGTTTTCCCAATGCCATGTCATAAACAAACCACGTTGACTTGTTTCCAGGTAGTTGAGAAGAATTATACAAATGATTTGTTAGCCTGAGGTGGAAGTGAAGGCAGGTTGAATACTTGTAACATGTTGTGTTTCAACGAACGAGTTTATGCAGGACAGAGCAACACACACACACACACACACACACACACACAAATGATATATTGTTACAAATAAGCTCCAATCAGATCTTGTTGTGGTTAGCCTAGCTTTGCAATATGCAGCCTGTAGCTAAGCTTTTTACTTTCAATTTGTTCTTAAAACTTTTTATTTTAAATGATGTCATAGTTTTTGATTTTATTTTATTTTTACAGATAATGTAGTATCCAAGTCTATATAATAATAATTTAAAAAAAATAGCTTTTATTTTGCGGTTGGTGAACTGACTCGACAAAATCTTAACGTTAAACTTTGGATGAAAAGTCAAAGTTTGGGAGTAAATTAGAATTTCACCATGAATATAAATCTATGTGAAAATGTTTCTACGTCTTAGACATTTTACAGCGTCAGAAAAAACAAATGAGAACGCTCTTAAATGACTGGTTAAAGGGACCGTCTGTAATGTACGGCAGGTGATAAGGATTAAAATTCTGAAGGTCTGAGTCTGAGGTCAGACCAAACCTGGGTCGGTCTTTGGAGACAACCCTGCTCCAGTGTAAACGATCGAACATATCGACTGTGTGTGTGCGTTCCTCTACTTGACTGTTGACTATCACACTGAAGTATGCGGCCATGTTTGTTTTTCTCTGACTGAAAGCAGCTCCTCTCACTGCGTGTTTGATCAACTCTTCTGTGCTTGTGTGTCTTGACCGCTACATATTCATCATCATCATCATCGTCTCACCTGCCTCGCCTCCTGAATCTGTTTGCGAACCACGTCCTTGATGCTCGGCGTGTTCTCCCTGGGAGGTTGGAACAGCAGACTGATGCTCGTGTCCGAGTCCTCCAGCGTGACTTCGGGCCAGCCCAGGTCCAGGTCTGGTACCTCGTCATCGGACTCCATCGGAAAGTACGTGGAGGGGTTGACCTCGGCGGTGACCTCTCTGCCCTCTGACTCATCTTCAGCGGGGGCCAGCTCCCCATTTTCTAGGATGAACAAGATCTCCTCCTCGGACAGGAAGTGGCTGATCTGTTCGGCGCACAGGAACTCCTCGTAGGCCTCCTTGCCCCCGCACAGGAGGGCATAAATGGCCAGTCTGTAGGACTCCTTGTAGTGTGGCTGGATGTAAAGAGGAGCGTCGTCGTCTTTAAGTGAAGACAGGCAGGACAGGTTGGACGTCATGGTCCCGTCCTCTGACTGTTAACCATGCAGCCTTGAACAGAAACCTGTGCTGCACGAAGCAACAGATGCTTGGAGTTTCATGTGAAGAGAAAAGCGTGAAAACCTGTCCATCCAGTGTCACTCAGCACAAGAAGACGTCTCCGAGTCTCTGCCCAGTGAGTTTAGTTTGCACTAGAGAGAGAGTTTTGTTGCAAAAAGTTCAAATAACCCCCTCACCTCACGCCTCGGCGTCTGCGTCTGCGTCTGTGTCTGTCCTGCCGCAGGCGTGTCTTCTCTCCTGCTCTTCTAAGGTGTGGATGTGAACACTTTGGTCCTGTGTACCTGCCCTGGTAAGTCAACTGACGCTTCAAACAGAGCTCAGGCCCCGCCCACCTCAGCTCACACTCACCTGGGTTTCAGGAGCAGGTTTGTTTACCTACCACAGCTGTTACAGGCAGCTTGGCTTTCAAGGCTGTTTCAAGGGACTTCCAGGTCTATTGTGTAGCTTTGGGAGACTTTATTGGCAGAACAGGAGTTTTACCCACGAGTATGTTCATGAACTGGGTGTAGCTGCTGTGAGGTGTTTGTTTTCCTTCTTTGGAAGAAATAAAAAAAAAAGTTTTGTCATTATGTAAAAGTTCTGATTGGATGAAAAACTACAGTAAATGTTTTATTGGCTGAGCAGAAACAAATCTTTGGTCCAGGTTTCTGATTGGTTTCTGCTCTGTTTTGACCTAACTATGAGCTCTGACCACCAGGAGTCGTTATCACCTACTTTTGGTTTCACTGTTGTTGTCTCCAGAGGAGGGAAACTGGATGATTGTACTCCATTTGTTGGAAACCTTTTTAGTTTCACTGGGACCGACACCAGAACTCGGAGGAGCCCAGGTTCAAAACCAAGATGGCCGATAATATCCGCCGACAAATATTATCAGCCTGAGATTAGCATAATTATACTGTATATCTGTAAGAATCATAATATAGTTTTGGGGAAAAACAGCTGTATATGAAAGTGAAAGTCACTAGATGGCAGCACTGCAGCTCATTTCATGAATCTATTTTAACAATCAGGGAATTTTACGCAGAATTGTATCTGAATCTAAATCGGAAATTAAGAGTTTGGACAATATCGGCATATCAGATATCGGCAGAAAGTTATTATCGGACATCCCTACAGTATGTCGTATCACATGAGCAGTTTACAGTGAAACACCAGTTTTTTTATATAGGTTTCCTATGAATATGATCACATTTTTGTAGTGACATAAAATGCAGAAGTTGTTCTTTATCTCTTAGTGAGACGTGACGAGTGACGAGACGGAGAAAAGATCACCACACGCTGCTTTAAATCAGGATGAAACGTGAAGTTTAATGCCATCACAAATCACTGATGGGGACACATCACAACATGTGACTGAGGGTCAAACCTGTGGCACAGATTTGACTTCAAACGGGGACAGAGTCCTGGTTCCAGGGACAATACACAAGATCAGGTTTGGACTGAACTAACTAACAGCTACAGCGCTACCTGCAGTTTAGACACTGCACCTACCAGGACGACTGCTGAGATCAGAGAAGACACAAACTCAGGAGCTGTTGTCAGACGTACACTTCAGAGAAATGTCAAAAAAAAAAACAAAACATTAAATTCACTTCATTCTGAAGGTTTGAGTCTGAGGTTTGAGAGACTTTAAGGCTGAGGTTCCCTCAGAGTCAGAGAGCAGGAGTGGAGCTCCACGACGGTGTTCTCTGACCACATCAGTAGCACCGGGTAAGTACGTTCTCATCATTTGATCTAAGACATTTAACACTAGAATCATAATTTAACATCCACAGGAAATGAACACAGGCGTTCCGCGACTCTTGCGTAGCGGAAGGTTCGGCTCTTAAAACACTAAACTTTGACCTCCGCCCTCCTCCGGCAAATTTTTGGTTTCTTTCATTTTTCTGCTCGGTGGCCAGTTGAACGACATGAAGTGACAGAACATCTACCCTGCAGTCACTGCGAACGTCCCTCTGTTGTCAGACTGCCCTGTGTTTACTGTGGAACCAGTTAGTACAAGTTAACGATAAAGGCTCTCTCTGGTTGGTGCTCTGGTCTCAGGAGGCGGCGGGACAGTTCACGGCGACTACGTCTAAATGAGAGTTGTTTTATTTTTCTATGGTTTCACTCACATGCTTTAAATCAGCGATGCTAACGGCAGACGTCCCCTCCACCCGTTTACTTCCTGGGGGGGGTTGGAGACTTCATGAACCTGGATGGAGTCGGGGACTTCATGCCGCCCGGGGTTGGAGATTTCTGGGTTGGGGTCGGTGATTTGGGGGCTTGGGCGCCAAATCTGGGGGTTGGGGTTGGAGACTTAGGAGCCGGGGTGGATGCTGGAGTTGGGGTCTTTGTGGACGGCGCTGGGGTCTGGGACTTGGAGGGTGCAGGGGTCGGGGTCTTGGACGGGGGAGCGGGGGACTTGGGAGCGGGAGTGGCTGCAGGAGTAACGCAGGGCGTGGCCATTTTGGGCTGTCCCAGTTTGGGCTCAGGGATCTTCTCGCCGTGCTTGTAGACGCTGACGGTGATCTCCACGAACTCGCCGCCGTACTTGTTCCGCACGTTGATGCTGTACTTGCCAGAGTCCTCGGGCGTGACCTGGTTGATGACCATGCTGGCAAACTTGCCACCGTCAAATGTGACCCTGGTGTGCTCGTTGGAGATAACCTCCTGCTCGTTCTTGAACCAGGTGACCTCAGGGGTCGGCTCGCCACACACTGTGCAGGTCAGGCTCAGGGACTGAGGGAAGAAAAAAAACAAACCTCATGTGAATCAGTATTTAGAGACTGAAACTTCAAGGTCAGATGTTGGGTGTCGATCCCTAATCTGGAGAAAAAAAATCCAGTCCAGTCTTTTAGTCTGTTATTTTCTTAATGTAATCAAGACATTAAAAACTAGAAATAAATTACACCAATATTTATAGTTTCACCCTGCATTTTTAAATAGATGACAAAATCTTGTAGTAATGTAGGAATTCAGTATTTTTGGTGTTCAGTACACAAAGAAACTGTGGTTAGCTTAGCAAGCTAAGTAAAAATGACATCACTAAGCTCCTATTGGATGGTCCGTCTTTTGATAGTGAGTAATATCTTCTTATATCTGTGTACTTACTTAAAAATCATCAACATGACTTTTTTTTTTCAAAATGAACAAAATGCATTTTAGCAATTTAGCTATTGCTAATTTATCGCTAACTAGCTGATTGGATTAAAGCTGCATTTCCTGTCCTGGCGTTGAATCGTCGTCACGCATCTGCACGTCTGGAGACAAAGACACGGGGAGCCGGGGCAGACACTTCCGTTCGCCCCTGACGCCAGCGTCAGTGTGTTTTCATAAACAGGGATGAGCCAACAGCTCACGACGGTAATTTTCTCCTTCTGCTTCACACCAATGCTGCCGGAGCAGTACGACCTGTACTTCAACTACTACACACCAGGTCAGGAAGTCAACAAAACATGTGTCGGTGAAACGTTGATCTGCGCAGGATCAGGTCTAATTGTGCCTGTAATCACTTGGCTCTCGTCAGTGACACGCCTTCGTGTAGTTAATGGACCTGTACAGCAGGGGGTGACACCTCTTCCACCAACCTGATTATATAATCATATGTTATCAGTACACTTGAGGCAGGGGTTCTAAACATATGGCCCGCAGACCAGAACCAGCCCTGCAGCAGGGATTTGCATAATGTGTCACAGAGTAAAAGTAAAGTAAAAAGTAAAGTAAAAGTAAATGTTTTTAACAGTTTCCACTTTTCCACTTTTTTTATAATGTATATTAAATTATTAATTTCTATAATGTAATTTTTAATCTTTATTTTGCAATACTTATCATAGAATTATTTATTTTCTTAATAAACTATTAAAAACCCACACATCCTCACCTTGTGCTCCATGATGGTGACGACGTCAGGGAGACCACCCAGCACTCTGCCGCGGTCTGAGGAGGAACGACAACAACATGTAAACAACACACTAAAACATGTACATTTACTACAAAACACATGGTGTGTTTAATACTGACAAATACTATATAAGATATTATTTTTTTATAAAATATATTACAGTGATATTTATACTAAATCAATAATCAATGATACTTGTTGACAAGAAGCAGGAAAATCTGCTTCACCATTGGTCTGATTTAATAAAAATTACTAGAGGAAATTCCACCTTAAATCCCGCCTTAAACCAACTAATGAACTTAAATCCTACAAAATCACTTAATCCACTAAAAAAAAAAAACAGCTGGAGTTTTTTCAGAGAAGAAACGCTGACTCAGCTCCAGTGAACATTAATACAAACTACAGTAATATTGTTTACGTTACAACATGTGTCTGAGAGCAGACGGGAGGAGGAGATGTTCAGAATGTTACGAATGTAAAACGGTTGGCCAACACTTTGTTCTTTAAAACCAACAACTAATGAAATCAGCTCAGTGTGTCTGTGGACGGAGAAGACGCCCGAGGGAGAGGAGACGACCACGACCGGGCGTCATTAACGCTGCTGCTGTCACCGGTTACTCACTCTTTTCAGCAAATGCAGCTGCCCTGTAGGACAGACAGACACAAGAGTTAGTTTTGTTTTGTTTTTTTAATATCTTCATAAGAGAGAAGCTCACATTCACAAACTTCACAAGACTTACTTAAGTCTCAGGTACTCCTCGTAGGCTTCGGTGTAGGCTGTGGAAAAAAAAAAAGTTCTTGATATCAAAATATTGAACCTTCCATCAGATTAGCATAGCAACAAAACATCTCCTCTGAGCCATAAATCAGAATCAGTTTGATTTTGTCTCATCTTCTACCTTGTCCGGAGAGGTCAAAGGTCCTGATGTGAGTCTTCACCCCGTCTGAGATCTCCATAGTGTAGTTGCCCTTCTCCTTGTCGGTGGGGTCACAGATCTGCATCCAGGCCATCTCCGCTGTGCCACCGATCCTCATCTTCTCAGAGGAGGCGATCTTGGACTCCCTGCAGGAAACACAGGGTCAGTCTAGTCTAATCTAGTCTAATCTAGTCTAGTTTGTTTTATTTTTGTCTTCACTGCAGAACTTGAGCAGCTAAAGTTACCTGAGGAGGCTAAAAACGTGGTAGGTGTTCTAAGATGGGTCCAGATTTGTAAATGAAATGTAGAAAAAATTCAAAAATTCAAAAATTTTACAAAACATTATGAACTTGAAGTGTTTGTGGGCGGCCCGGATTGAACCTCCTAGTGGGCCACTTTTGGCCCGCAGGCCTTATGTTCGACACCCCCGCACTAAAATGTGATGTAGTACATGCTGATCCTGGATCAGTGAGACATGAATTTATACCAGGTGTTTTTTTTGTTGTTTTTTTTTTTTCAGAACGTACTTGTGCTTCCACACGGTCTTCATCTCCTCTGTGTAGTAGCTCATGTAGCACTGCAGTCTGATGCCCTCTGGTGTACACTGCAGCACCAGGTCAGAGGCAGAGGCACCTGGGGGGGAGTGGAGGAGGGCAAAGGTCAACACAGTGATAATACTAATACTGTTTAATTGAAGTCCAAGTCATGGTGAACCTCGTGTGATCACGTCACTCTGGGAGTGATTTTAATAACATTTTGTAAACAGTGTTTATGACTTTGAGCCACTGCCAACCAGACAGAGTGACATCACAGCAACAACTTCTTTGTCTTAATGACATGAACTTCCTGTCACCAGGTCACGTCAGGAGCGTGTGTTTTTATAACTCACCAGCGATCTGGGCCAGGGCGTTGATGATGTCATCAAACACTGAACCGATCAAACAGAACAGAGAAAAAAGTTACAAACAAATTAATGAATCTATCAATTAATTATTAAAAAATAAATATTTTTATTTTAAATAAATATATCAAAGTGACCTTTTCCTGAAATGTCGATCACAGACGTGTCCTTTCCTCTGTCGTCACCCAGCACGGCCTTGTAAACGCCCTGATCTTTTCTGGAGAACTGACACGAAAAAAAACCCCAAAACATCAGCACTTCAGTTCAGTGATTCTCAACCTCTGGGCTGCGGCACAGTTGTGTGCCATGACAGAAAAATTATTTTATTTTACTTATTCTCAACCTCTGGGCTGCGGCACAGTAGTGTGCCATGACAGAAAAAATATTTTATTTTACTTAATTGATCCAAAAAATCTTGTTTTTTTAATGCTTTTTTTTTTTTTAAGAAATCATCCGTGATGCTGCTCGACATCCAAACCACTGATTCTCTGACTCAGTTACCAGAGGGACGGGCAGAGCGCAGGCTCCGGACAGGACGTTAGGAGGAGTTTCCAGAACAATCTCGTCTTCCTCTTTGTACCAGTGGAAAGTTGTCTCCTTCTTGACGTTGGCAACCTGACAGCAAATCAGCAATGACACGGGGATTAGATTAGATTAGATTAGATTAGATTAGATTAGATTAGATTAGATTAGATTAGATTAGATTAGATTAGATTACTGCAGTAAAAATGCTGTGATCTGATTGGTTACCTTGCAGGTGAGCAGAACAGTGCAGTCCTCAGTGACAGTGAAATACAGGTACTCAGAGAAATGTGGACCTGAAATGACACAGTGAAACGTGTGAGTTAGACAAGAACAAAAAAAAAAGTAGAAAATTATTTTAATAATTTTTGTTGATTGTTGTTGTTGTTGTTGGCACCTTGCTTCCTGATGTGCTCCTTCCTCTGGAACTCCGCCTCCCTCAGAGCGACCTTAAAAACTAAGACAGGAAAAAAAATTTTTTTCCCTCAGAGCGACCTTAAAAACTAAGATGGGAAAAAAAAAAAATTTAAATTTTGCATTTTTGTATTTAATAAAAAAGTGTCACTGCAGATAAAACTGATTAAAACCAAACTTGTGCACTGTTTTATCTAAAATCTCCAATCAGAAACCCGTTCATCTGACGGAGTGGTGCAGTGAAAACGTCCTCACCGTCTCCGACCAGCACCAGGGAGCTCTGGGTCTTGGCCTTTCCGTCGTTGATCTGGACGGTGTAGGTGCCTTCGTTGGCTCTGGTGAACTGTTCCACCGTCATCTGGATGATTCCTGTGCCCACGTCATGACTGATCTTATAACCCTGACGATGAAAAAACAAAGAGACAAAAATCAACGTCGGTCGAACACGTGTTCTCCGTGACCTCCGAGACTTTAGAGCTAAAAAAAAATCAGACGTGGATAAAACACCTCTCCAGCAGCGACTTCCTTGTCGTTCACGATGAACCTGTAGTTGACAGAGGAGGACAGTTTGACGGCCTGCACCCAGAAACGCACGTGACCTTTCTCCAGGACTTCGTAGTTCAGGCCGTGTTTCAGAGGAACGACTGCGAACAGACAGAAAAACAGTTCCTCGATATATGTACAAAAAAAAAAGAACAGCAGTGTTTTCACTGTGTGCAAAAAAAGAAAGAAAAGAACAGCAGTGTTTTCACTGTGTCACTAATGGATGGAACATTGTTCTTGGACTCACTGGGGTGTCTGATGGCATGGCTGAGCTCCAGCATGGTGTTCAGAGCTGCAGAAGAAACACAGACAAAACATGAGCGTAACGTGGACCAGCAGTGATAATGATAATGGATGGACCTTGACTGGTGATAAAACCTGACGCCGTACCGTCCTCCGTCAGTGTGTGACTGGCAGAGACTCCATCTGTGTCGGTGACCACCACAGAGTATCTGCCCAGATCATCCTTGTCAGGGTTGGTGAACGTCAGCTTGGAGCTGAAGAGACAATAAAAACCAGGAGTAAAACAAACAAACAGACAGAGAGAGTTTTCACAGTCGTGGTGAACGTCAGCTTGGAGCTGAAGAGACAATAAAAACCAGGAGTAAAACAAACAAACAGACAGAGAGAGAGAGAGAGTTTTCACAGTCGGGGTTTCACTGGGAACGAGTCGTGCGGAAAAAAAACCCCCAATAAAAACAGTTTTGATTACGTTCTGCCCTTTGCCGTCACTTGGACCCTGGGGCAGTCGCCGATGAGCTTGTAGTTCTTTGACCACTCGAAGGTGGAGGTCTCAGCGACCTCACAGGCCTCCAGGGACAGGAAGACGTCCCCAGTCTCCTCATCCACTCCAGCCATGATCTCTTTGGTGCCTGTGGTGATTAAAAACAAAAGGATTGTACAATTACATTCATTATTAGAACACAAAGAAGGGTTTAAATGGTCCAAGGTGAGTTCCTGTAAAAACATTGTAATGTAATAATAAACCCACGGTGGACACTGTTGGTATTACAGTCGAAGAGCAATTTAAAAAGGACAAGGGAAATGGAAATAAGTGGAAATATTTGAAAACCAATACAGAAAATACGTTTGATACAGCGCCCTCTGTTGGTTACTCCCACTCAATATTATTGAAAAGGACTCGGTCAGAACTATTATCATATATTGCATGGAATGTATAAAACTTTACAGATAAAATTGACAGTTTAGTGTTCCCTAAAATCTTCTTTAAAAAACATTATATTTACTGATTCTAGTAAATCTAAACGCTGAAAGACTGGAATTCTGGAAACATCCGACTCCTATCCTTTATTTTTTTAAAGAATTTCCTTAAGTTTTACCTGGGAGAACTCGGGCACAGACGGGCTCAGAGACCAGAGAAGGTTTTCCAACACCGTTGTCGTTGACGGCACGGACCCTGAACACGTAGCTTTGTCCCTCCTCCAAACCCGTCACCTGGAGGTCACAGGGGTCAAACATCAGAGCAGGACAACACTGATAACGTTTTTACTTGTAAACAGGAGCTGAAAACAAAAGTCAAGACCGGGCCGGTACCTGCAGGTAACGGTGGCTGACAGTTTCCTGGTTCAGAGTAACAAAGTCTGAAGAACCCTTCTTGGCCATGTCCACGAAGTATCCGCTGACAACACTGGCACCGGCGTAGACTGGGGCCTTCCACAGGAGGACCAGGGAGTTAGCTCTGACCTCACTGAAGGTCAGGTCATGAGCTGGGCCTGAGAGGTCAAATATTCATTAACAACAAGCAGGACTACAGACAGCGGAAAAAAGACCATCCTTAAACCTCATCTCATACCTGGCTCGTCAAAAGTCCATTTCTCGCATTTCATTGGTGCACTGGGGTCTGATGGCAGACCCACACCTGCCATGTTGGCAGCCTGGACCTTGAACTCGTAGAAGGTTCCCTCAGTCAGGTTCTGGACCTAAAAGAAGAAGAAGGAGAAGAGTCAGGTTCTGGACCTAAAAGAAGAAGGAGATAAGAAGTACGACATGATTACGAATCATCTTCACAGAAACAGAGATAAATTCCAACCAGAAATCCCTGTTCACGTGACTTACGGTGTAAACTCTCTCTGTGATTGGTGCCAAGTTCACCTCCTTCCAGACCAGGGTGTCGGCGTTGCGGTGGTCGATGTAGTAGGCGTTGACCTTGGAGCCGCCGCAGTGTTTGGGACTCTTCCAGCCCACGGTCATGGAGGAGCCGTCACTGCTCAGCAGGCTGATTCCATAGGGAGCAGTGGGAGTGGCTGAAATCACACGGAGTCATTTAGAATTACAAGTTTAATTTTGTTTTGTTTTTGAGTGTTTTGCTTTTGAAGTGTGATCGAATAAAGAAGTGTCTCATAAATAAAAGACCATCAAAAATATTTCAGCAATTTAAAAAAAAAATCCAATAATTACTTAGTGATTTCTTATCTTTCCAAATAAATTCTATAGAGATAAAAATGTTGTTAATCATTACTGCAGACATGAGCTGGTACACTACTGCGACCTCTGGTGGTAAAAGTGACAACTTGACTAACTAGATGTATGCGGTAATTTCTGTATGGGATTTGGTGGAATTTACAAAATAACTTGAAAAACAATTTTAAAAAAAATTGTGAAATAAAAACTGTTAAGTGACATACATTTTTTTTTAAAAAAGTGATTTTGATCAGTAAGTGCAGGACAGAGTCTCTGTTAAACTGTTAGCAGTTGGTTCAATACTTCTGTGTCATTAATACTAAAAATAACTCTGCCCTGAAACATCACTGATTTTTACTGACCACCATTTTTTTCAAGTGATATTTACAGTGAGAAAAGTGAGCAGTACATTGTGTTACTGTGTTCAATGCCAGTGATAATGAACAACACACACAGCACCAAGTGAAGGAAGTGATAAAAAAATACAAAACAAAGTAATACGATACATACCAAACTCCACCCCCCCACCTGCACAATAAATAACCCCAAAAAACAAGTTCAGGTTTTTGTTTATATTCTGACTTGTTTTTTTTTTTCAGTTTTTCTAACCGATCTAGACAGGAAACTGTGTTGTGATTTTCAGTGTTGTTCTCACCGAGGGCCGGCTCCACAGCGATGGGGGAGGACTCCTGCGACTCCTCACTGAGGCCGTAGACGTTGACAGCCTGGACGCGGAACACGTAGGTCTCACCTGGGACCAGGCCGTGGACCACGAACCTGACAGACATCGTTATTTTAAACTGTCATCCCGACGACGGAGCAAACAAACGAAAAAACAAACTGCCAAAATCACACCCCCCCAACCATGCCTCCCCCCCTCCCGTAGTCTACCTGGTGTGTCTGAAGGGTTTGTGGTTGCAGGGGAACCACTCCTTCGATCCCACCACGCGGGCGTCGATGTAATATCCCATGATGTTTTTGGCGTGTTTGGACGCCTGCCACTGGACAAAGACGGAGGACTTGGTGTTCCTGGTGGCAACGACCTGACCAGGAGCAGAGGGAACGCCTGGAGGATCAGAAGAGCCGGAGTTAGATACTCATCACTCATCACAAAATGATGGGAAAAGGTCAAAGCTCAGGTGATGGGGGTAAAACAGATTGAGAGCTTCTTTTAAATATTGTTGTGGTCAAAGAAAAAAAAACAACACCATGTGTCTCACACACACATACACACACACACACACGGTGCAGAACAGTGTCATCATCCTTAATATTTGTGCACAGGTGCAGTCAGTGCACAAGTCCGTGTCCAAGTCCCCTGGGTTCAAGTCAAGAAACAAAATCTGTGCAGTCGTTCAGAGCAGAAATCAGACGGTGTTTGTCGTGAAGTGTGGATCATCAACCGTGTTTGAGTGGACGACAGATAAAACAACCACAACGTGAATCAGAAACACATACACAGTGTGGGGGGTCAAAGGTCAAAACTGGACTTTCAGTGTTGTTGAGTTAAAAAAAAGAAAGAAAGGAAAGGTGGAAAAGTGAAGGGTGAATTTGGTGAATTTTGCTCCCAGTGTGTGTACGTACCGACAGAGTGTTCAACACCTGCGAAGCAGAGCAACTCATAATGAACAGAAGCAGATTGACTGTGTCACGTCATGTGACTTTAAATACCATGGTTCTTCGAGGTGTTTACACATAAAAAACGTCTCACTTCATCTCCATTTTTATGTTAGAAAAATAAACGAGTAACGGAATAATTTTTGGTTTTTTAACAAATAACTTTACCTCATAAAAACAGTGAGGTTATTACATTTTAGAAGACTGTATTTATTAAATTAAACACCGACTATTTAACAGGTTTTTTTGTTTTTTTTTATCAGTTTTTGTGATTTGATTTGTTTCATTTTTTTTCTCTCTTCTATTTTGATGCAGAAAAAAAAAATAGTTGTATCTGTAGCCGTGGAGCTGACGGTGGACCTTACCGTCCATGTCCACCTTCTGGACGGGCTCAGAGGGCACCGAGGCCTCGCTGGAGCCGTACATGTTCACTGAATACACTCGGAACTGGTACTTTTGCCCGTCCTGCAAATCGAAAACCGGGTAACGGGGGGAGAGCAGTTTGACTGCCGTGTTGATCCGCTGCCAAGCTCCAGTGCCTGCTAGCTGCCGGGGTTATCCGCTGCCAAGCTCCTGTGCCTGCTAAGCACTGGGGGAAGGTTGGGGGGGAAGGGGGGGAGGCAGGGGCGGAGGGAGGGAGGAAAGTAAGAAGGACAACAAGTTTGACCTTCATGGAAGTGTGTTTATCTGCAGCAATACTGCCATCTGTCTGCATTTACTCTTTCTTACGTTATTTGTTGGAGTGGTCAGAAAATGAAAATAGAGCCAGCAGGGGGCAGTAATGCAATGAAAAAGATGCAGAGCTGTTTTTCTTCAATTATGTGACATCGTAAATAAATTTGTTTTGCATACACTAAAAAATTGTTTTTTTAAATACGCTAATAAAATAGAGCCCAACAATGCAAACACAATTACATGAAATTTATCAATAACCTCAAATTACATTAAAAATAATTAAACATTAAGGATTATTCGACGATAATTGTGCTCTTTTTTTGTTTAAATTTAATTTAATTTTTTTTGAGAGGCAGGAGGCAGCACACACACCTTCTCGATGACGTACCACAGCGGAGCCCGTCCGCGGGGGGTCGGGGGCTTCCAGCTCAGCACAACATAAGACCTGAAAATCTCTGAAGCATGCACCTCGGTGGGCTCCCCGGGCAGAGTTACGTAGCCTGGATTGGGATTCAATCGTCAGGAAGAACAAAACACGCAAATACGGAGGCGACTGTGGAAGTCCCAAATTTGACCTGACGTAGCATTGGACCGAACGTGAGGAGACACTGTCACAGTATCTCAACACATACTTGATTTTTTTTTTCTAGAAAGATGAAAAGATAGCAATAGTTTGGTGGTGATCCAGCAGAGGGCGCTCCTACTGACACATTCTGCAATTGGATTTAAGAGAACAGTGGCGCCATGTTGTAATATTCTCACCACAGTACTTGAAGATTTAATGTAACTTTGCAGTTGAACTGAAAGTATTTAAAACTTCAATAATTCTTAATTTTTTTTTACCCTAAAAAATTAAACATAATGTTTCAGATTTTTTCAAACAAAGTCTATGACAGTTGTGTATTTAGTTGAGAAAAATAAAATGAAATATTGTGATTATTATAATAAACACTATGCAGGTCAATGTGGGACTTCTGTAAAAGTTAAACATTTTAGAAAGTGGTACGTTTTTGTTTTTTGTTTTTTTTGCGTTAGACGTGACGGGCTGAAGATTTTAGAAAGTGATTAATGGGATAAAAACGCAAACAGTTAGGACGAGGGAAAATATGTGGAAAATACTACCTAGTTCACTACGGTGGTAACGACGCAAAGTATTAATATCAGACACAAACACAGACAAAAACACACAATGTTTTTTTTTCTGTTTTTTTTCTTAAAGTTTTTTCTGTTTTGTAAGTTATGAGGTAAATCTATAGTTTGATTAGAGATTTTTGTTATAAAGGAACACAGTCTTCGTGTTATAATGACGGCTGTTGTGAACGGGGATTGTTGTTAAGTCATGAGGGGACGACATGGAGTGAAGTTGTTTTAGGGATTAGACAGAGTGTAATCTGAACTCAGACCAGTTCTTCTCCTCTACTGTACCTTCCAGGTCATCATCCTTGATCACTATGTCGTATTTCCCTCCTATTTTAATCACTGTTGTAGGAAAACAACAGCAGCACAACCATCAGGAAACTTCTGTTTGCCGACTCTGGGTTCATTTTGTGTTTACCTTCTTCGGTACCTTGCAGCCTCTCACTCTCCGCGGGGTCCAGCGTGGTCACTTTGTCGGACTTGCGTGACGCTCTGCTGATGCCGGCGCTGTTCACAGCCCTGACCCTGAAGTGGTAGGAGTGGCCCACGCTCAGCCCATGTGCCGGATATTTGCAAACCTTCACTGGGGAGTCGTTGCACTGGACCCAGGTGTCGCTGCCGGCCTCACAGCTGGACCGACAGAAGGATTGGTGAAGGACAAAAGTGAGAAAAATGATGTCAAGGTTGCCAACAAATATAATTTAGTGTTTCATTTTTAAACCAATTGATTAAATAAATTTCAACTATTTGATATTTCGCCATCTACCAATAAATGAAATACCAATAACTGCACCTTTAAATACTTTAGAGTCCAGTCTAATGTGACTGGAATCATGCTAACCCGCTGCCATCCCTGGTCTAAAAAAAGAAGAGCTGAAGAGTTCGTAAGTGTGCACACTCACCGGTCTACGAAGTATCCGGTGATTGGCGCCTCGTTGACGGTGTTGGGGGGTTTCCAGGCAACCAAGACGTAGTCCTGGTTGACATCATAGGCCTTGACGCTCATTGGCGCACCAGGGGCCCCGGCTACAGAGGGAGCGGCATCTGTGGACCAAGAAAATGGAGGATTTTTGAAGATTTTAAAGATATTTAATGAAGGAAAAAAAACACTCTTCCCGATGATGACGATTGTTTCTGTACCTGAGACGAACAGGTAGGCACTGTGCTCAGCTGTACCGTCCTTGGTAAAGATGCGAATGGTGTAAAGACCCTCGTCATCTTTGGCTAGGTGGGGCAGCGTGAGACGGGCAGAACCTCCACCCACGGCCATCTCTACCAGCTTGCTGTTTTTCAACAGTTTATCTACAAAAATTGCGGAAAAAAATAGTAGAAGGGTTAAAAAAAAAAAAAAAAAGATCACAAAACAAAGATCACTGCAGCCACGTCTTACCGTCTCTGTACCACTGGACGAAGGGTGGGATGTTGGGGAGGTCGGGCACCACCACCATGGTACACACCAGGGTGATGAGGCGCCCTCCACACCAAAGCTGACACGGAAACGGTCGAGCAGCGAGACCTCCAGCTTACTGGGATGGATGTCAGTCAGATGAGGAACTGGAGAGCAGCGGAACAAAAGACTGGAGGTCACAGAGGTCAAACCTCAGCTGCGGAAAACTACAATTTATCCATCACAGTGCAAAAGACTGGAGGTCACAGAGGTCAAAACTCAGCTGCGGAAAACTATTGGATTAACTATGGATTTTTACTGATTTGACTTTGATCCGACTGACAAAATGACGACTGAGGATAATCTGCTAGCATTTGTTGGTGACAGGTTAAGGGCAGTACAGAGGTAATGCCAGTAGGGGGCGTTTGCTCAACACAAGTAAGTCCAGGATTCAAACCGCAATCCTCTGATTAGAACCTTGTTCCTTTAAAAACTAGGTAGGATGTGTGCTAAATTACATTTTTAACACTTTTTAATTTTTAATTTTGGACTTTTCTTGTGTTTGTCAACTGTAACAGATTTGTTGTTTTCGTTTCCACTGTTTATCTCCCTTCTCACATGCCCTTCTATTTCCAGCCACGTTATCTTGATATCCTGACTCACCCAGTCCAAGATGACTGGACTCTGAGAATCCCTGAGGTCCTGTGAAGAACAGAGATCAACGTCGTCAGTGAAGAGGTGATTAGTCTGAAGTGCCCTAACGATTCAAGATAACGAGTCACAAAGTCACTCACTCTTGACAATGATTGTGGCCTTGCTGGTGGCGGTGCCGTGCTGGTTGGTGGCCACCGCGCTGTACTCAGCCGTATCACTCACCATACACCTGGGGGAGAGAAAAAAAACCCAAAAAAACAGGTGTTTGTTTCACCGACGTTTCTCTGTGTAGGATTTCGGGGAACGAAAAAGTAAGAAAATTGTTGGAAAAATCTTGAAAAATGTTAGAGAAAGGCCTCTAATTCTGAAGGTGATGATTGGTATAATTCATCATTTCCCTCCCTAAACAGAATCACCTATAAATAACAAAAAGTCTGTCTTTTTACTATTTGTTTTCACACACAGAAGTACATTAAATAAATCTTCATATTTAATGTTATTAAAATATAATTTTATAAAACATTTCCTGATGTGATTGGGTATTTTTTTTTAATTTTCAAAATTCATCAAGTGGACCAGTTTCAGCCCACGGGCCGTATGTTTGCTTGCTTACTTTATTCTCACTGTTTCCCTGAGGTAGTTATTGATCAGTATTGATCATTTTGGAGTGACAAACATGCACGTTAACTATGGCGCAGTTATGGTCTTTCTGTGCTCCACCACGTCTCATTGGTTCTCCACAGTCAGCTGTAAACTCCGCTTTTAAAAAATGATCTCACTGAACAGACGCAGCAGTGAGACGCAGCAGTGGCTCAGTGCTGCGTCTGAGGGTGAGAATAGAAGGAAGAAATGTGACCTTCACTCAGGACAGAACTATTTTAGAGGAGCTCATTTTCTCAGCTGTGCGAAGACAAACCACAGATGTTCTCTACAGCTGACGTGGACGATCACGTCAATGTCTTACAGAGAAAATCAACATTCGCAAAGTTATGCCTGTACTATCAAAATGAAGGACAGAGATTCAAGGCCTTCCCAGAGTGAGTGAAGGACAGAGCCTCAGAGGAGGAGAGGGGGGATGGGGGGAGTCAGGGGAGGCAGGGGTTGAATGACGCAAAGGTCAGCACTTCAACATGAACAGCTGAGAAGTCGTAGTTTTAGACGTCGTACAGAGCAGTGGGCCGATCTCTAACTCTGAGTGGCGTCGTGGAGACAATCCTACCTGCTGATGATCAAACCGTGGACTCCATACTTGTTTTCAATCTTGTATTTTCCTGGAGCGTTCAGTGGGTCGACGGGCACTCCTCCCTTATACCTGTCAACAATCATCACATTTGAGTGCACTTAACAATGGCGTCAGAAATCATTCCAAATCTAATCTCTGAAGTTTTGAAGTTTGAAGTTCTTCAGAAATCATTCCAAATCTAATCTCTGTTTGAAGTTCCATTTTTATACTTTTGTACATCTCACATGATACACAGACACTTTTATCTCTTTAATATGAATATGAATATTCTGACCATTTGACAATTGGTCTGGGGTTTCCCTCCACGGTGCAGAAGAGTTTGACCGGAGTCTTCTCCCACACGGTGTGAGGCCGCAGCGCCACCAGGAAGTCTGGCATCTTGGGGATGTCATCTAACAAATCCACTCTTCTCTTCCTCATGCTCCGAGCCTGGAGGGACACGTGGATCACAGTGATGACTTTGAATGAATTTTTTTTAATTTAAAACTTTACAAAAACTCATATTTAGTTATTACTATTCTACTATTTGAAAATATTTGACTGTTTGCTAGTCATATTGAGACCGTCCAGAAAAAAAGTGTATACTCAGGTGTCATCTGCATATCTGTGAAATACAATACTCTAAACTACTAAAGTTTTAGGCAGGTGCACACAATTACTAGTATCACCTTCTTTGCGACCAAGTATTTGAAGCAACAGCATTAAACTGCATAAATGGCAAGGGGTTTTTAAGGAAGAAGACGTGTGATTGGCAGACCGGTTGGTTTGCATTAAATATCTAAACCAGGATTATGTAGATACGACATGGGTGGTTTGTGAAAAAAGGTTAGAAGTTAAAGACCATCTCTGTGGCTTCTCACCTCTCTCTGGATCTCCAAACTCTCCACCTGAGCCTTGGTAACAATCCTCATCCTGTGCAGCTCCTCCTGAATCACAGCCAGTCCTTTGCCAACCTTTGTGGCCACTCTCTGGTATTCCTCTGTCTCCTCAGAACTCCTGCAAGACATCAGAGAATGATTTGACACGACTACGAATATTTCTTTATTTATTTATTTACAGTAGAAGATAAGAGCGGATTTAGGGGGAGCATTAGCGCCCTCAATAGGTTGCTAGTTGTAGGTTGGGTTTTACAAAGCAGAGATGAGACTGGACCGATAAACTAAACTTTTTAGGTTTTCTAGAACAAGGCAGATAAAGCCGATATCATTAACTGACTTAAGTACAGTATACTATATCGTACTGATGGAAATAACGTTCAATATTTGTGTGTATCTGAAGACTGACTTCATTCAAATCTTTACGTAAAAACACTGAACTACTAATAAAACCTTTACTCGTTCCTTTAAGAAATAAACCATTTAACTGAGGTCAGCTGGGAGGAGCTGCAGTTCAGTATTACCTTACACCTAAAATAGCCAATGGTAACTCACCTCTGCCGAAAGGCCGGTATGATATAGGCTGGTTCCGCCATAGCCTCTGTGGCCTGGGCCTTCTCCTGGCACACGCAAACGTTACTGTTTGATTTCCTACTGATGAGAAAGTCCGGTCTCATTAAACAGCCATGAAAGGACAGTTCCAGGGAACCGTTTGGATTTGGGTTTTACAGAAGCACTTTGTGTTCTAAAATCTCAAATCCATCACGGACCACATGAGGTTAGGGTTAGTACGATACAAGTTAGAAACAGCAGGGTCTATCTACAGGCCAACGGCAGCTACTGATGTACAGCAGTGATCAGGAAAACACACTTGTTACGAGACCTACCTACCTACGGTGAGATCACACATGAGATCACAAAATGGACCTACCTACCTACGGTGAGATCACACGAGTTTACAAAATAGCATGGATCCTTCTTTTACAAATTTACTCGCTGACCTAAAGAGTTTACAGTTTACATCCAAGTCAAGTCAAATCAATCAAATAAATTCAATGGACTCCACTATTTTTTACATAGAAATAAAAATTTAAATCCACGATCTTTGAAGTCAAAAGTCATTGTCCTCATTCTCTTCACGTCTATGGTATAAATCGGTTCGATTTATACCATAGACAAATCAATCGTGTAAAAATGTACAGGTGACTGAACTTTGGTTTTAATGTACAATGTCAATCAGTGACCATTGATCAGTGATGGAGTTGTTGGAGAACGTTTCCTCCCTGGTGTTTTGATTACATTTACCAAACAAATGTTTTTTGGCCAATGTGATCAATATTTTCCTCAAATATTCACTTTGATTACAGTCAGTTACTGACTCCTTTGAAATGCAGTACCGTCATTGGTTTTTCCAGCAAATCCTTTGTAAAGCGTTGGGATAATTTCATCTAAATATAACCTGAAGAATCATATTGAAAAACATGTTCAAATTTAAGCACTGATAGATCCGTGTTTTTCTTCAAACTGGTCAAAGGTTGAACCAGAGCCGGTGTCTCTGACCCTGGCCTTAGATCAGTAGGTCAGGTCAAGAGGTGTAATACTGGGCGGGGGTGTGGGGGTGTGTGGCAAAGTTATGCATTCTCTGATATTAGGCAGTGGGTTACACAACATGGCTGAGCCAGTGCTCAGCCTTTAGCTCTACAGGCTCAGAACTAACAGAGTTAGAGTGCTGCTGAGGTCACATTCAGCAAGTAACGGTGATGACCTCTATGACACTACAATGATATGAGCAAACATTGAGCTACGTCTCCTGAGATTTTGGGTGAATTGTAAATAAAATGCTGATTTTTCAGCAGTCATATCACTGATATGAGAACTGTCAGCACCAACATCAGGTAAAACTACATTTAACCATTTAGAAACGGCTTCATAAAAACATTTATGTTTCATAAGAGTGCATACTCTTAGCAATAGAAAATTAAAAATGTTTGTGTTTTTGTTTTTGTCCGACTAAAAAAAAAAAAAAAAAAAAAACAACTTTGTCACTGGTCTTCAACGAAAAGCCACAAACTTGACTCTTCCTTCAGAATTGTCACTTGTCATTATTACTTTTTCAAATAAAAAAAAAAAAAAATAATGCTACAGACATTGGTGTTATTTATAGGAGCAGAAAATGAAAAGTTAAAACACTAGTTAAAATATATTTTTTGGACCTGCAAAATCAAACCTCATCATGATTTATATATATACTCTTGTTTTTTTTTCAATCACATCCTCATCAGATGATTGTTTATCAATACAGGAGCTTCCTCCATGCTCAGGTACTGCACTCCCCCCCAGCAGCGGCGGCGGCGTCACTACAGCGTATGCTCTATAAGCAGCAGAAGCCGCCCTCTTCCAAAGCCGCAGGTCAGCCGCACCTTCGTACCTTTCTGCACGCTGCTGCCTGAGGACACGTTTAGAGTGCTGAAAGGCATAATCGGTTTGGACTTGACACACACACTTCCTCTTATACCACGGTATGACTTTGGGAGCCATGACTGGAACGCTTCAAGGAGACCTGGTCAAGACCACCAGGGGGCAGGGGGAGCAGAGAGACCACACATGTGTTAGTGACCTTTATGTAACTCCTTCTACCTCCTTTAACCACTGTGAGTGCTAATTCACCAAGGCAGCAAGCTAAGTGGCTAACTAATGGATATGGTGTTGCCATTGCAACGGTGTTCTGTTTTCCTCTAAATGGGATCATAATGTTAAATGGAAGTTAAGCAAAACTTGAAGTAAATTTTAATTCACAACTCATTTGACACCAATCTAGGTTATCTACTCAGATCTAGGGATTATTCTTTACGATATCTACTGAAATGTTGCATCATTGACTTTGGTAGCAAACTTTATGCCGTCATCACATACAAGAAGGAAAAGCAATGGACTCGCCATTGGTAAATAATATGGGATGAAAACCACAGGTACACGAATATCTGATTTTATCGAGACTGGGATTGTCCATCTAGGACTTATTCTACCGTACCATCTAATATAATATTTTGTTTTTAATCTGAATATATCAAAGTGGCATCTGAAAACAGCACACTGTTACTTTCACATTTAAGTCGGCTACATTTGCAACTATACTGTTGGCAACCAGAAATATCACTGCTGCTGGCCCCTGCCTCTCTGACTGAAAATAAAGTTGTCAACCTCATTATTTATAGGTGAAATGATCTCCACCACAAAGTTTGGTCAAATTGATGAAAAAATGATCAACCTTCTGCCTCTGAACCAAAGTTAAGGGGGAAAAAAAAAAGAACAATCTCAGAGCAACTGCTACAAATCAGTTGTCTTCCATCTTAAAGTTAACACACAGATGTTTAAATGAACAGAAATGCATTTTTTTCTCTCACAGAAAGACAAAGTCAAGGACCAAGTTTCAGGAGACATGAAGACGGTTCCTCCCCTTTGCCAGAGCTCAGCACTTCCAGTGTTTCACCTTACAGCCTCAAACGGCTCTGCTATGAATAGCTTGCGGCCGAGCCCATGATTCAAGTAATGGAGGAATAGAGTCAATAAGAGCAGCAAACAAACGTGACATCAATAAAATAAAATCCACTGAGGTAAAAGATTCTGACCAGACTGTCCTAAAACGAACCGCACTCTTTTCTCAAACAGCCGTCGTTCCCTAAACTCTGTCCTCTGAGACTCATTACAGCAGTGTGATCAATTATTTCACGGCAGAAACTGTTTTTAAATATCTGTCTGTTGATGGCGACTAATTAGAATAAGAGGGTCAGCAACCTTCTAATGCCCTTGGTATGTAGGAAAGGAGCATTGAGGGAGATCACGGCAGACAGACATGATGTCGTTTACCCCACACAGTGGACAGATTATCTACCCTACAGAGACTCCTTCAACTTCTGCCACCACTGATGGCTCCCTGATCACACCCCTGCTCTGACACAGGCTGTGCAAAAGTTAATCTTCGATAAAAAGCAAATCACTGATAATAAGCCCGGTGGACAACAAACATTAGGAAAGACTGACTTACCCCAAGAGATTAAAACAGCGCAAAGCGGTGGCAGACCAGCCTGATGCCGCTTGGGAAGCACTTGCTGATGGTAACAAAAATATTACCCTCTCACTGGAGGAATGCTGTTGCCCCTTCCTCCCCATGTAAGGAGGCACTTAAGACTATATATAGCATTCACCCCCAAATTTTGCTCTCATTCTGCATTTTGGAGAAGAAGAGTGTGCTTCTATAGCTGATTATTTAATAAAATGTTTCTTTTTCATCTGCGCCACCTGCTGCAGTAAACATTTTTTCCCCCCAATAATTTAAGTCTAAAATCCAAATATGTAATTGTGCATTCAAATTCTAATTTTTTGTAGGGATTTATATTTTAAAAAATTGAGGATCTTAAGTATTAAACAGCATCTAAATGACACATCACAAGATTTTACTTTTTGCAGCAACACAAACAAATCCCACCTGCTAATTTTTACCAAATATTCCTGTCAGCAGAAACAAAACAGCTGTGTGAAATAATTCTGTGAATTCACTGAAATCAAATAAGTGAATTCACTGAAGAATCACACTGAAAAGCCCACGACACCTTTTATAGGTTTCTTGAGAACGCATGTCCTTAACTCAACACTTGTGAGCAGCAGTCAAGACTATTTTTAACTGCCAGTCCTCCGTTACAGTGATACCCTCAATTCTTACTGTACGGGAGCCATGACGGCAGCTATTTATATTTGCACAGCCTTTCTGAATCATCATTGAACTGGTGTTTAAGAAGAAAGTTCATCTTCTAAATCGTACTATAACCAAAAAACAGACCAACTACGATCCTTCAGTTTCCAACTTAGACCAGCAGTAATTTTGTCATTTTACTCCACTATAAAAAGGAAAAACCTCTGTTTTTATGTTCATAGAACACTTGGCCTGTCCAATAGGTTCACATGTGGTTACACTGACCATACTCTTTAAAAGCACATAAAATTGTGGACGTATTTGAAAGAGTCATGTGACCATTTCAGTTTCGGGTTGAGAGATTTTAGACTTTTGGGCGACATCCAGTGGCAACATTTAAAATGACAAAATTAAATATATTTAAAATGAAGCTTAATGACTTCGTTAGTTATTTTAAATCTATACTGCGTCGGCAGGAAAAATATAGATCAAATAGAACAAAGAAAACAAAAGCGAACAAACGACAGTGTTGGACTACAAACTTACGGAATTCTGACAGCGTACCGTCAAGGTATTAAACTGTATTAGACTCAGTAACTTATCTTTCAATATATTTATCATGAATATCTAGAAAATAATACCGAGTATTCTGTTCTCACCATCATTTATTCGTTCGTTTTTATCGTCATCGTTTTTATTCGTTCGTTCTTAGCTAGTGTCATGGTTGCGCTACTTCCTGTTGCATATGCTCGAGTTGTTTTAGCCAATCATATTTCGACCTCACGTGTTGCCAGGCTGAAACAAATCTGCCCTAAGGCCTTCAGACTTGTTGCCTAAAATGAATGATAATGACGTCGTTTGTTTAACCAATCAGATTTAGAGTTGGCATCAAACTGGCCTTCTAGCTGACCCGTAGTTGCGTCACCGATTTAAGTAATTTGATTGGACGGTCAAAGAATATCCGGTTTTGAAGATAGCAAGCTAGTGTCTAGCGACTTGCATGGTCGGAAATTAAGTTTTCTCAGCTTAAAACGATTTAAAATGTACAACATGAGTACAACAGAACAGAGTACAGCAACTGAACTCATCTTAACGAAAAGTTGTGTACAACTAATAAACATGAGTACAACAGAACAGAGTACAGTAACTGAACTCATCTTAACGAAAGGTTGTGTACTAATCAGAAGTTTCGGTGAGAAAAATATTTTTATTTATTTATAATATTGTAGTTGTAGTATGTTTATTATTGATGCTTTTTTAATGTAAGTTATGTCGCAGCAAATGGTAACTGCTGTATTTACTCTAAATAATGACGTTCCCATGTACATAAATATATATATATTTTAACAAAAATTGTTTCAAAGCTCAACGTATCGAAAGTTCTAGCAGGAGCCTGCTGGTTTACTTTTTTCGTGGATAAATTCTGCCACCTAGTGTACGTTTATTGTATTTTTTTAATTCCAAAACGTGCCGCCAGACTCAAAAGGATTTTTACATTTTAACGTTCTGCCAGAATATCAATGATAATAATAATAATAATAACAAGTAGTATTAGTAATAATAATTATTACTATTACTTTTGTTATAGTCGCTTCTTAATTACTAATAAAATAGCTTCATTAATTGGCTATAGATAAATAAACTTTAAGTACAAACATTGTGGGCTTCAAAACAAACCCCAAAATCATACACACCTGTTGACAGTTGTTGTGGTGTGTGAGTGTGTGTCTCAGTTCAGTTTTGACCCCCACTATACACTGCATGTTTGTGTGGTGAATAAAAGAGATTATTGGAGCATGATAATATGACGATGTAGAGGTTAAAGAGGACGAGGGGCCTCGTCTCTGCGGGGCAACATTCACTTTTGGACCTTATATTTAACCCAACGAGACTCACTTAATGTCAGGTCATTACTCTGTGCAAAACACGTTTGAAGTACCTGCGATTATGACTATTAGAAAAATAATGCCTTTTTTTCTAATAGCATATATATACGAAATGTGTCCTGTGTATTTAATCCAACAACCCAGCAGAGAGGAAGGGAATGTGGTCACGGCGGGATCTTGCCATGTTATGATAACAAACTCGATGCTCTTCCATCAGGCCACAGGCTGTTCTTTTTTACTACAGGCCCCCCTGTGGACGTTCAGTGTAATTAATTAAAGCAGCATTTGGTTCTGATCTCAATTTCCCTTATAGACTGTATTAGAACCACTATTACATAAAATGTGCCTAATTTGTGTGGTTTTTATTTTATTTGCTGCTTTTATTACCTTTATTGTTTCTCTGTTGTGTTTTTTATTGTTGTGCTATTATTGCAAGTAATTTCCTCAATGTTTATATCTTTTTATTTTATCTCTTTCTTACACATGCTCCCATTAGAGTACCTTTATTGTATTTTTTATTGTGCACTGTTTTTATCCCTGCGCTATTTTTTAAACATTTATATTATCCGTTGTTTATATTTAGTTTGTATTTTTATTATTTACCACATGCTGCCTTTAATATCCTGACTTTTTTGTTTTAATATTTAATTTTACATTTATAAATTTTTTATCATCTCATCATCACGTATATAATCACAAAGATTTTTATTTTTTACGTTGGCTGTAGATTCCTTGGAAATTAGCATCAGCTACACATTCAAGCAACCAAAGGAACAAAGAACAGAAGTCGCTGTTTTTGTCATTGGCAAAAAGTAAAAAAAAACAACAAACAAACATAGAACACAAAAACAATTAAAGGATATAAGATCAAAGTCATCAAAGATGTGCGATGGGACAGAAATGTGCAGTGAAATAATAAAAAAAGAGATACTGAGGAAAGAAAAGGAAGACATGCGAGGACTAAACTAATTCAAACTTGACAAAAACAAACTCAGGTAGTTTTTGTTGAATAGTCTGTACTTCACTGGTGTAGTTGATCTTGTTTTATTCTTACAAAAACAATTTATCAAGTATCTAGTGACGTAGATTTACACAAACTAAATGAGATATAAACAATAAACTGCATGTTGTTTGCATGTCAGCAGTCTGTGAGTCAGTGCCGACTGCACATATGAAGATCTCAGGACAAGGTCACCCTGGAGCAGCCATGACACCAGGATGTAGGACCCAGCCCCCCTCCCACCTCCACCCTCTTTCAATCCTCTCTTTTTAAATTGCAGCAAGCAGCAAAGACACTTCAGAGAGGGTTCTTTTTGGTAAGGATGAATCAGAACAGGAGGAGGAGGAGGGCGGGGGGTCTCGTGGGGAGTAAGGTGAATTATCTGTGAAATCCTCAGTCATTGTAGCGCAGAGGCAGTGAGGGAGGGATGACAGAGGATTTGCACGTCACTGAGTCAGCAGACACGGAGTGTGGTGACGTAACTGAGCGGCAGGAGGGGGAGGAGGGAAAGGAGTAGAGGCGGTAGGAGATCAGAGCTCACTATGTATAGCAATTCTGAGATTTCTTGCATCAGGAATCCTCCCCGAATCTCAAGATGTCAGAAAAACTGCTGAACTGTCCAGACCTTTCTTGAGCCGCAGCACATTTTTTTAGAAAAGTCCCGCTAGACAAAAATGTTCTTTAGAGTGCACGGAATGCAACATTGATCTTCTTCTAGTTGACATTTTCTGACAATTTATTTACTCAGTAAAAAAAACTCTGGCCTGTTTGGTTGAACTTAACACT
>NC_024315.1:113285-118973 GCF_000523025.1 Cynoglossus semilaevis | reverse complement strand
GAAAAAAAAATGCATACATGAAAATCTTCAACAGTCTCTTTTTTATTTTTTTAGCTTCTATAGCCATCTGCTGCCATCTAGTGGAAGAGTATTTAATTTTTCCGCCTGCACACACTTGCCGACATCACTATAGATCCAGTGTAAGATGAGAAGTTGCTACACGACTCCACAAATTTTCCACAATTAATGCTGTAATATCTAACAGAGTAAGTGATGACTAGGATCAAGACAGATCTGACGATGCTGGAGGGACGCTTATGTGGTCATTGCTACAGAATGTTGATCTTAAGTCTTGGGGTCGGGTCCCAAAATGGGGCCAACAGATCATTTTTCTGAAGCCCGTGAAATGTGACATTGTTTAATATTTTAAAACTCCTTACTACGGTCAACTGTTGCTATCATTGTGGTGTAAAAAATCAATGTGATTCTTCTCAGTTTGTCAGCTCTGGGAATGTGGTTAGCCATATTGGACAGGACTGTCCTGTTAGGACTGTCCTGTTAGGACTGTCTTGTTAGGACTGTCCTGTTAGGACTGTCTTGTTAGGACTGTCTTGTTAGGACTGTCCTGTTAGGACTGTCTTGTTATCACTGTCCTGTTAGGACTGTCCTGTTAGGACTGTCCTGTTAGGACTGTCTTGTTAGGCCGCTGCAGAGAGACAAGCTGTTGCCGATGATGGTCACGAGTCACTTCTTCAGTCTCTTGCATTTGTAAACGTGAGGAAAAATGCCACGGTATCAGTCTGATGGCGTCCATCTCCAAGTGTAGGGTGAGCGGTTATGACGTCACCCTGTGGTCGCCCTGTCCCTCGGCACGTCCACCTCCTGGTGCTATGGCAACG
Source organism: Cynoglossus semilaevis (assembly GCF_000523025.1). Classification (NCBI taxonomy): domain Eukaryota; kingdom Metazoa; phylum Chordata; class Actinopteri; order Pleuronectiformes; family Cynoglossidae; genus Cynoglossus; species Cynoglossus semilaevis. The sequence goes on along the minus strand of NC_024315.1, from coordinate 118,134 downwards.
ATGAGACGTGCTGCCCCCGGGGGGGGGGGGGGGGTACGGACTGTGGCGGTCAGAGACCAAGAGAGCGGGAGAGAGAGAGAGAGAGAGAGGGTGGCAGGTACATAGACAGCCTCCTCCTCCCGCTCCCCTCCCTCCTTCCCTCTCTATTCCCGCTGTCGTGGGAGAAACCCCCTCCTCTCATGTCCTCTCTCCCCTTCTTCCTGTCCTTCAGCTCAGCCAATCAGAGCGTGAGTTGGGGGCAGGGCAGCGCAGCTAAGCCAGTGTGATCGCAGATCTGCTCCGTTTCCTCAGAGCTGACAGGGCGCCGGTGGCCGAGAGGGCGGGAACACGGACACAAACCTAGCCTCAGTGTGTGGTTGTGTGTACCACTCTGTGTGTGTGTGTGTGTGTAAGGAGAAGGGCTGTGAGTGTGCGCCTGTCGCAGACTAGCAAGCATAGCCACTGCTGCACTCTGGTTCCAGACTTTTTCCTCTCTCTCTCTCTCTCTTTCTCTCTCTCAACCTTGCCCCGGTCACTCAGCCCCGGTCTGTTTTTACGTCCTCCATTTCAGGACAAAGAGGATCCAGTGTGTGTTGAGGGGGGGAAACAGGAGAGAGGACAGGCACACCGGCATTCTTCTCCCTCCTTCTTTACTCTCCGACCACCACTCGGAGGCTGACAGCTCCTGGCGGACGTGCAGGCAGGATGATAGCGGCTCAGCTCCTGGCCTACTTCTTCACTGAGTTGAAGGATGATCAACTCAAGAAGGTGAGTGATCCCGGAGTCGTAGTAGAGTCCTGCTGTGTTGTGTAACCTGCCGTGTGTGCAGTTCACTGGAGCTGCCTGACACAGTGGGCTGTTATCAGGCAGGAAGAGGGGAGGAGGATGCAGCAGGGTTTGGGGAGCGGAGGAGGCCATGTTGAGGTTTGGATCTGGGTTTGGCAGAGTTTGACACCAGTGTCCTTGACGACAGGCCTGTGGTCTGTACTGGTGACAGACAGACAGACAGACAGACAGACAGACGGGACCTTCTGACTGACTGTTTCTGGTGCGACGGTTGCCATGGTGTCCGAAGCAGACAGGTGTCTTTGAGGGCCTGTTGTTTCCTGTCTCTCTTCCTCCCGTCTTGCTCTCAATCAGGTTTTATGTTTCCTGTTTAATCACATCTCTGCTCTTCTACTTCATCATTCAGTTTCTGACATGTCCAACTCATTACCCAAGAACAGTATTTCAGAGAGGACTTTGAGCCATTGAGAGTGTTGTGATGGCTAATAAAAAAATAAAAAAATATGGAGGAAGTAAAAGACTCGCTGACCTGAGGTTTAGCTGCTGGATTAGATGAAGGAACAGCAGGATGTTCCCAGGAGGAGGCAGCAGAGGTGGTCGGGGGGAGTGGCTGATCAAACATGTCGTATGTGATGTCACGGTGCGGTATGCGCACGTGCCAGTAGGGATGAAGAGCAATGGACTCTGCGTGGTCTGAGATAGTTGATTCCATTCACGTTAAACTGGGTTCTATGACAATCTAAATCAAAGGTTTGTAAAATAATACAAATAAAAATCTAATGACCCAGGAAATTCAGATGAACTTTGGGCTTAACAACAATTAAATTTTTATAAGAGATTTAGCTCACATCATCAAAAAAGTTACATTTAATGTTACTTTTCTAACTTGAGTTAAGATTCAACTTAACACAAACACACACAAATAGCCAAGTTGAGCCTGGAGGAAGTCGAGCTGTGTTGTTCTCTGGTCATTACTGAGATTTTTATCTTTTTAATCTTCAGTCTCTACTGTAGAAAAAAAGAAAGAAGGAAATTAAACTCATTTCCTTATTGCATTTGCGGCTCGTGGCGTCAGACTGGACACCACTGTACATTGGTGTAATACACTAATAATAGTTGAGCTGTGAGGAGAAGGCTGACAGGAAGCTAACATGTTTGTAGACCAGTGTGTGTTTCATGTGTCATTATATAACAATAACAGTGAGTCCCGTGTAAATCCACCCCCATTATCACATGTGATTTAATAAAATCTTTTTTCAAATGTGTTTTTAAAAAAATCACTTAAAAAATTTTAAGCATTTAGAAAAAATAAATTTTAGTGTTTTTAACTTTATTAATGTTTTTTAAAATATATATATATTTCAATCCTTTTTCACACATATAACACAATTTTAATGTAGATGGAAATACAATTAAAGGTAATAAAACATGAGGAGAATATTCACACAATCCCTGGGAAATATAGATGGTCGTCCTATTGTATAACGTGTGTGTGTACGGCCTGTTGAGTTAACCAATAACCAGACGTGGATCCAAACTTAACTGACACGGCTGTCAATGCCCTGGGAGGACACGAAAACACTGTCAAAAGAAAAAAAATTTAAAAAAATTCTACAAGGTGCACAGTGTTAGATGTACTAAAAAATATAATGAACATATAAATAATTAAATTTAAAAAGTGAGTTGTGATGTAACATTCCATCTAGATGTCAATGTTTGACTTTTAATGTTAAAACCGTAGCTATGGACTCTACTGCCACCCACTGGCCACTGTAACTGTGTCCTGACAGTTGACATGTGACATCTGGTTTTTCTGTCTTCAGATTGACAAGTACCTGTACTCCATGCGTCTGTCGGACGAGACGCTGAAGGACGTCATGGGTCGTTTCCGCAGGGAGATGGAGAACGGGCTCCACAGTGACACCAACCCCACGGCCACCGTCAAGATGCTGCCCACCTTCGTCAGGTCCCTCCCTGATGGATCAGGTAGAGTTCAGAGAAGAATCACAAAAATCAACCCTTGAACTGTTTGGAATAAAAAAAAGAGAGAGAGAATTTTGACCTGGGACACTACAAATGTATGGATGTCGTCGTCGTCTGTCTTGTATTTTCTTTTTCTTTTTTTCCTGTCTTTTGCTGATGCACACGTACATTTTAAACTCATTCAGTCTCTGTTTTATCAGTGTCCACACTGAACTAAAGCTCTGATGCTCTCGTTGTTGTTTTATTCAGAGTTTCCACATTGTCAATAGTTAATGACCCTCATCCTGCTATGACCCGTCTGTAGAAACACAGAAATATTGCTGAGGCGTTAAAACGGTCTGTTACGTAACATAAGCCTCTTTGTGGCCTAGATTTGGACTCAGTAGATCACTATTGTCTTAGCACCGTAGCCAAAGAGGTCACGCAGTCAGGAGGATCACATGTCCTCGTCTGTCCCTATATAACAGCTGTCGGAAGGGAAAAAAAAACTGTTGAATAATAACCTTTTTGAGTTGGTCAGTACACAGACAACTGAATGATTATCAACATTTATTTTCTGTTTATCAGTTTCACTTCTGCGATAAATGTTTGTATTTCAGTGTTTAATCAAACATCCTCCTCTTCTGGACTGAAAAGAAATTCTTAATATTGACAGAAAGACTCTTTCTGACGGTAAACAACTCTTAGAGAGAAAGTATTTGACCGACTGACTCCACCTGATTGTGTAGTTAATGCAGTATTAACACGTGCAGCGTTTGGAAGCGCTCTAACTCTTTGTGACCTGATGGTGACATCCGTGTGTAGGTCCTGCGTTCCACTAATGATATAAAGTGGTTTACCTTCTTGCTTTAACACTGGTTCGAGGAGACTTAGCACTGAGCAACAAATCACGCTTTGTCACCTCATGGTCGACCTGCGGCAGTCATCGAGGTCACGCTGCAGAGGCGACCAGGAGCAGAATCAATATTCAGTAATCAATAGTCGACTGACTGTGGTAGAAAGGAACACACTGGTAAAAATTATTAAAAATAAAGATGATTTTTTTTTGTCTGTGACTGTTAGGCTTCAGCTCATGTACAACTTTATTACACAGATCCCCAGAGAGTTTGGGTCCAAAGTTTTTGGTACGTTTCTCACTTGACTAATCTGTTTCTCTAGGTTGGATTTTGGCTTCAGGAAACATGGAACAAACACTATGACCATAGACACAAAAGTTCACCACAACATACAATGACAGACCCAGTTCAGTCCAGTTACGGTACAGGCGGTAAAACTCCGACCCACTGTTCCCTGCAGGCACTCACTGCAGTCAGAAACACGCACATCCGTCAGCGACGATCACATGTCATTCCAGTCAGGTCAGGTCAGGTGTATAAATAGTTCAACACAGCAGCAGCAAACACTACAGTTGGTCACAGTCTGTCAGTACTGAATGAAGGACTTTAATTTTTTTTTTTTTTTTTTTGACTTCCCCAGAAACTGAAAGGTCACAGGTCACACAATCCTCACTGATTTGACACCTTTTCATACAGTGTCTCTGTGAAATTCATTTCATTTTATGAAGGATTTAAATACCAATGAATGGTTGAAGACTTTTACGTTGAAATGAATACTGCTGTGGGCACAGTACTACAGGGGAAACGACTGTGGGGAAAATATACGTTTATTTATTACGCTGTAAAAATAGTTTGTATTTGAATACACGTCGTGTCCAGTTTTCAGTCGTTGAATCTGATCTAATCAGAGTGATTATCTTCGCAGAGGATCCGTTTACATCTGCCCTCTATGCCTAAAGTGACACTTGACCCTTGACCTCTACAGGTGCTCTGTTTACATGAAAACACGTTGGATGTAGAAGTAAAAACTAAGGCAGAGAATCCTGACTTCAGGTCTCGTTTGTCTATGTCTTTTAAAGTGTTTTTTTTTTTTTCACTAAAAACTAAATTTTGTCAGATGAAGCTGATGATGAAGCTTACTCACTTTTTTTTTGTGGAGTTGAACCCTGGGATATACACAGTCTGTCTCTTGATAGACTTTTTGCTACTAAAAATGAAGAACAGCTTTTCTAATATTTAATAATCAAAAACCTTTCATCGAAAAT
>NC_024315.1:98818-112529 GCF_000523025.1 Cynoglossus semilaevis | reverse complement strand
ATTTTTGTCACAAAATAAAATAGTCTTAATAGAATTCAATTGTTTTTTTATTTACATTTTTAGGTTTTAGAAGATCTATGTCTGTATGACCTCAGCTCGTACAAACAGAAACGAGCGGGAAATTACAGGGTTTTTTAAAAATAAGTTTTTCTTTTCCTTCTGCAGCTTTTTGACCATGTGGCAGAATGTCTGGGCGACTTCATGGACAAGCAAAAAATCAAGGATAAAAAGCTCCCGGTTGGATTTACCTTCTCATTCCCCTGCACTCAGACCAAACTGGATGAGGTAAACAATGGAGCCAAGCTGAGGTCATGTGACGTTAACTGTGCTTCCCACAACACTGTGATGTATTGTGTGACCTTTTGTCCCACGGTGACTGTTTAACTAGCTAGTTTGTGCTTCAACAAACACTTTGGTTTTTTTAGACGGTCCCTAAAACAGTTAAATGTTTCTGTTACAGGCCGTCTTGGTCAGATGGACCAAGAAATTTAAAGCCAACGGCGTTGAAGGATCTGATGTCGTGAAGCTCCTGAACAAGGCCATCAAAAAACGAGGAGTAAGTCGGGCTTTTTTTTATTTTTTTTATTGTGCTATGATGAAACCAGTCAAATGTAAGAGACTAAAATCCTCTTCTCACTCGAGGACTACGAAGCCGACATCATGGCGGTGGTCAATGACACGGTGGGCACCATGATGACTTGTGGGTTTGATGACCGGCGTTGTGAAGTGGGCATCATTATAGGTGAGGACACAGATGGTGTTGGTATTCTACCTGAAGCTGTACAGCAGGGCCCTACATTTACCATAAACACTGTTCTACCATGAGAGGGCGCCAGAGAGTTTTCAATTCACAGCCTGACATCTTTGAGACACACCTCACTAAAAACTGAACCTCTTAGAATCATTATGTACTGAAGTGACTCCCACACTTTTTCTGTAGCCCCTCACCCCAATTTATAGGTATTATAATTATAGTGCCCCCCCCAAAAAAAAAAAACACAGACAACTGCTAGTGCTAATAAACTAATTCACACAAAACTGGTATTCAAAACGGAAATACAATTAAATAGTAACGTAACGTTCTCACTGTGGCACAAATAAAGATAATGTTTAAATTCAAAATTATTTACACCAAATGGTGTCCCTCCCTCCCCATTTGGGAACCACTGATGTAATTTAATTTTTAATGAAAAGATTTTCATTTCATTTACTCAGGAACTGGAACCAACGCCTGCTACATGGAGGAGTTGCGTCACATCGACACGGTGGAGGGAGACGAAGGCCGAATGTGCATCAACACCGAGTGGGGGGCTTTTGGGGACGATGGCTCCCTGGAGGATCTGCGGACGGAGTACGACCGCGAGATTGACAGAGGCTCCATCAACCCAGGGAAGCAGCTGTAAGAATGTCCTCCACGACAGACAGTCTTATTTGAAAAGAAAAAAAAAAGAACAAGCAAATAAGTTTTGTTTTGTTCTCCTGACTTTTGCTCAGGTTTGAAAAGATGGCCAGTGGGATGTACATGGGGGAGTTGGTCCGACTCATCCTGGTCAAGATGGCCAAAGAAGGTCTGCTCTTTGAGGGACGGATCACTCCTGAGCTCCTAACCAAAGGCAAGATTGAGACCAAACACGTCTCTGCCATCGAAAAGTGAGTGACAGTCGTGCCATTCCACATTTGCCACACGACTCCCAAGTGCAGGAAAAATAAAATTTCTCTAACTCTGACTGCAGGACTAAAGAAGGACTGAAGAAGTGTATGGAAATCCTGACCAGGCTGGGAGTGGAGCCCTCTGAAGAGGACTGTGTGGCCGTGCAGCACGTGTGCACCATCGTGTCCTTCCGCTCGGCCAATCTGATCGCTGCCACGCTGGGTGGCATCCTGTGTCGCCTGAAGGAGAACAGGGGAGCCAACCGCCTCCGCACAACCGTGGGCATCGACGGCTCCATGTACAAGATGCATCCTCAGTAAGTGTGCAGTCGGCTAGGATGTACAGTATGGTATATGATCTTTATTTTTGCTTTCAAGCTGTGGTTCCCAAATGGATCGAGGGTCTCCTCTGAGACACAACACATCAGCCTCTTATCCATGGATGTTCTCTTGCTCTCTGAACAGATACTCTCGTCGTCTGCACAAGACCGTGCGCCGCCTGGTCCCAGACTGCGACGTGCGCTTCCTGCTGTCAGAGAGTGGGAGTGCGAAAGGCGCAGCCATGGTGACGGCAGTGGCGTACCGCTTGACGGAGCAGGCGCGCCAAATCCAGCAGACGCTGGCCGAGTTCCGTCTGAGCAAATCCCAACTTTTGGAAGTGAAGAAGCGCATGAGGGTCGAGATCGAACGAGGCCTGAAGAAGGAGACTCACCATGAGGCCACCGTGAAAATGCTGCCCACCTTTGTCCGGAGTACACCGGATGGATCAGGTGAGTGGAGAGGCAGGCGAGCTAATTGCTACACTAGGGAACGGCATACAAAATTTGTCCTCCCTTTTGGAGAACGGAACGCCTAATCTCCCGCGTGACAGGCGGAGATACTCAGCACTGACTGATAAAACTGTCCCAGACCAGACGTTTCTGGATAAATGTTCCTACTAATGTTCTACTAATTCCTGTATTTGATATTAATTCTCTCCCTGCACGTAGAAAATGGAGATTTTCTTGCTCTGGACCTCGGTGGGACAAACTTCCGTGTACTTCTTGTTAGGATTCGCAGTGGGAAACGGAGAACGGTAGAGATGCACAACAAAATCTACGCTATTCCTACAGAGGTCATGCAGGGCACTGGAGAGGAGGTAATGACAAGTTTTGACTAAGTTTTTTTTTTTTTTTTTTACCATGGAGCTCAGTGTTTACTGTTGCTAGAATGACAATTAGTCTCTGTAGCATAACTCCTAGTCTCGCTGGCTGACATTTAATTTTACTAGCGTGACATTTAGTCTTACAAGAAGACTTTATTCCTGTGTCTTATCCTATTTGAGCTCTGCCTTGTCCTTTTTTTTATTTTCTTTTGAACGTATGACTTCTAAATTGCATCATGCTTGTATCTCTTCCAGCTCTTCGACCACATTGTGCACTGCATCTCCGACTTCCTGGACTACATGGGAATGAAAAGCGCTCGACTGCCACTGGGCTTCACCTTCTCCTTCCCCTGTCTTCAGACCAGCTTGGACGCAGTACGTTTGACGTCCCACGTTCAGAGTTGACTTCTTTCTTTAGTCCGAGGGTCTGTGTGTGTTTGACTGTGTTTGTCCTGTAACTGCGCAGGGGACACTGGTAACCTGGACTAAAGGCTTCAAGGCCACGGACTGTGAGGGTGAAGATGTGGTGGAGCTTCTTCGGGAAGCAATCAAGAGGAAAGAGGTAATCTGAGATTGATTTGTTCACATTAGCTTCGTTGTTACCAGAAATGTAGACTCTGAGGCTTTTCACACACATTAAAGAAATGTAGACTCTGAGGCTTTTCACATTATCACATTATCATTTAATGTGATGTTTGTAGTGTGGTGATTCTGCACAGCCACACACACAAAAAAAAGGGAACACGGCTGCTGCTTAGAGAAGGGATCAGAGTTTTGCTCAAACAATTCCACACTTCTACACCTGAACCGTTAATCTGAAATAATCCTGCCTTGTTAAATTAACTTGTGGTTGCAGCTTTACTGAAGTTCACCTGCTCCACTCATGTCCAGAGCTCTGTGTACATGTGAGTCTGTGACTCCGGCTCTCACTGACTTTGGTTTTGTCTTTACACTCACTGTGTACGTATTGTCCCTGTATACAGATACGGTTAAATAATAATTTCTAAAAAAAAAAAATGTAATCTAGTTGTGTACTTAAACCTGTAGTTTATGAAAAAAAAGGTCTAAAATATTTAATTGTTTTAAATATCGTGCCATTAAAATGAATTAATTTTTAAACCAGAGGTTCAGAACAGAGGCTGATTGACCTATTTTTTTATTTCTTCTTGACTTCAGAACAGAGGCTGATTGACCTATTTCTTCTTGATTTTTTGATTTGTTTAAAATGTGAGAATACAACATTATTATTTGTTTATTTTCAGATACAGAAGTGAATTTGTTAAGAAATGTTTTCTTTTCCCATTTTAATAAGAATGGAGACAGTGACTTGACTACAAATATTTGTTTAACTACTTCATAAGCAAGTGTGAATTTTTTTAAATTTTTTTTTTTTAAATGACCAGACCAATTGAACACGTTTGGGGCCACGCCCCATCATTTACAGTAAGGGCATCTACAGTAGTGTTAAAGAAACTATTTGGATTTTTTTTTTTTTAAACTAAAACTTTCATTACTTGAAAAGTAGCCCATGTTCTACCAGACTCTAGTGAGAAAAAACAAAATCACATCACAGCACACAGTGTCTGTTGATCCACTGCTGCTGCTGTGAGAAAGTCAAACTAAATAACAGCTAAGTTTCCCAAACCGACCGTGCAAAAATGTTCATATTTCAGCTCTTTCGTACATTTCATACCTTCCGCTCTGAGTCTCTAATATTGGTTTTACGATTTTAGATGGAGAATCCAGTAAGTATTAAGTGATTGTAAATGAATAACGTACAGGTAAAGCATTGAGAAACCAGACCAGTGCGTGTTATTGTGTCAGCAGCATGACGACTTAACACTTGAGGGAACAAAAAAAACCAAACCCCCCTTTTTGCAGAGATGTTGTCGTTGTTGTTGGACTGCGGTGTGGAGTTTATTTTGTTTGTTGTGTTGGGTGTGTCTGGGTTTGTCTAACTGAACTCCTTCCAAAATCGCTCGTGTACGGGAATATGTGTGTATGCATGTACTGCTCATTGTGGCTTTGGAGAGGCTGCCAGATTAGAGATTAACTCATCTGTCAACATTTGAAGACAATCGTCAATCATTAAATGCTTGATTGGAAATTTGAAATTGAAATCCAGATAATCAGCTAATTAGTTTTGACAAGGATTAGCCCGCAAGCATGGGAAGCATCGTCTTAGAGTGTGTGAGGAAGGTGAAACTGTGCCTGTGTTTAAAGCTGGGGTAGAAAAGATGTTGAGTTAAATGAATGGATTAGAAAACAGATTTTCAGAGCTAATGCTACTTAGCCGCTACATAAACCTGTCCCTTCAGTCCTGTATTTTACGACACTAGTACCGACTGTCACTACACTAGTACTGACTGTCACTACACTAGTACTGACTGTCACAACACTAGTACCGACTATCACTACACTAGTACCGACTGTCACGACACTAGTACCGACTGTCACTACACTAGTACTGACTGTCACTACACTAGTATCGACTGTCACAACACTAGTACTGACTGTCACGACATTAGTACTGACTGTCACTACACTAGTACCGACTGTCACTACACTAGTACCGACTGTCACTACACTGGTACCGACTGTCACTACACTGGTACCGACTGTCAGTTCTACTCCAGCTTCAAACTCAGAGAGAATCATTGTTGTTGTTGTTGTTGTTTTGTTGTCTTGTGTCTCCAAACTAATTCCCATTTCTGTATCTGTAGGAGTTTGAACTAGATGTGGTCGCCATCGTGAACGACACAGTGGGGACCATGATGACCTGTGCATACGAGGAACCCAACTGTGAGGTTGGACTGATTGCGGGTGAGTTAATGTTGGTGGTTTTTAATTATTATTATTATTATTAACATGTCTGATCCTGTTGTGTTGAAAATGAGTGGACGAGGAGGACAGGGATTGATGTGGCGTGACTGTGTGTCCTCAGGGACCGGCAGCAACGCCTGTTACATGGAAGAGTTAAAAAACATTGAAATAGTGCCGGGGACCGAAGGCCGTATGTGCGTGAACATGGAGTGGGGCGCGTTTGGAGACAACGGCTGCCTAGACGACATCAGGACGGTGTACGACCAGGCGGTGGACGAGAACTCGCTCAACGAAGGCAAACAAAGGTCAAAGGGGTCAAAGGGGTTTTCTGTTGAAGGTATTTTTTTAAAGTAGGTTTTTTCGCCATGGGCGTCTAAAGTGATGTGTGTGTTGTTTTTTTTATGTGATCAGATATGAGAAGATGTGCAGCGGCATGTACCTGGGAGAAATCGTCAGGCAGATTCTGATCGATCTGACCAAACGTGGCTTCCTCTTCCGGGGACAGATTTCAGAGACGCTGAAGACGAGGGGAATCTTTGAGACAAAGTTCCTGTCACAAATAGAAAGGTAATGAATCTAAATAAATAAATAAATAAATGATATAGTCTGAGGACGACAGTAGATATAGTGAATTCACGTTTAATTTATCAGCATAAACAATACATTTTATTCATGTCAATTGTCCACAGGACACTGTTTTAGCATTTCTACTGATGGATGACGGTTGGTTATACAAAGTACATGAACATGAACCTTCCACTGAAGGTCCTGTTGTGATGAGTGTCACTCTGGGTCACACACTCTTCAAAAGACTCTTTGTGATCATCATGGAAATCCTCCAAAAAAATTAAAAAAAATAAATGACCCAAGTTCACACAGTGCAAAACAAAGAAATAAGAATAATACATTTGTTAAGTGTTTTCATCAGAAACAAAGACTGAAAAAAAAAAAGTCCAAACATTCAAATGAAAATATGTGTATAACTGAAGGACACGCATTGCACTCTACACCAGGGTTTACACACAGACAATTAACACAGTGGTACTTTTATTTACAGTATATACTTTTCAATGTATGATTAAGTAAAAAATACAAAATTGGAGCAGTGGTGGACAGAGGTTTCAGGTTTGAATCCACCTTCCCCACACACTGCGGCGCTGGAGTTGCAGTGGAGTTCTGAAAAAAAAAATCTGAAAAAATGTGATTCTAAAAGTGAATAAACGTCAAACACACACGTCGTGTTACAGATGTAGTGACACTGACTGTTGATTTCATTCTGGTTTTATTTGAATGGATGCCTGTTTGACGTCAAGTCGACTCGACTCTCTGAGTGCTGTCATTATGACTAGATATCAGTCAAGTTACCGTCTCACCCTGCCAGAAAAGGTTTGTTATTTTTTGAAAGATTCTTCTTGAGTACTGCAGAGTATTACTGCTCCAGAATATAGAATATTTTTCTGACCTGTAACAACTGTCGCTGTAAAAACACGCCTCGCTGCTGCTATGATTTAGAGGATAACTGTAGAAACGCCACATTGTTCAGGGGAGACGTAGCATCTGGGGGAATTACACGTCTGGGATTGAGGAGGGGGGGGGGCTGCAATGTGATGACTGGAGTTTACACACTCTTTAAGCCTACCTTGGCCTTGGACAACAGCTGTGAGGTATCCAGTGACTCTCCTGTTGTCGGCCCGACCTCTGACACCTCCTTTCTCCCCTCCCCTTGTTCTCCGCAGCGATCGTCTGGCGCTGCTACAGGTCAGGGCGATCCTGCAGCAGCTGGGCCTGGACAGCACCTGTGACGACAGTATTATCGTTAAAGAGGTGTGCGGCACGGTGTCCCGCCGCGCGGCTCAGATCTGTGGTGCCGGGATGGCTGCGGTGGTGGACAAGATCCGTGAGAACAGGGGACTGGATCACCTGGAAGTTACTGTAGGCGTAGACGGAACGCTGTACAAGCTGCATCCACAGTAAGTCAGAGCAGAGACGACAAACAGGAGGTGACGTGTTGGTTTTGACAAAACGTTGGTTCACAAACGCTACAAAAACGTCAGCGTTCAGTACATCCTCGCTGGGACGCTACGTCAGACCTGTGTCTGACATAGTCCTAGACCCGACTTAGTCAGGAAAAAAGTTACATTTTTGGAAGTATTCATCTGTACAGACAACAGAAGCACATTTGAAAATTTTTAAATTTTGAAAATTAATTGTAATATTTAGGACAGGGGTCTCCAACCCCTGGTCCACGGACCGGTGCCGCTCCATAGGTCAATTGGTACCAGGCCGCACACTTTAAAAAAAAAAGTACTTTAGTTTTACTAATCTTACTCTTTACTTTTTTACATTCAAAGATAATCTGGCAATAGTCTGGAAAATGTTTTATTTCAAAAGTTTAATGATCCTTCAATGTTGTTGAGGTATAACTGCATATTTGTACAAAAAAGGTTAGGGACCGTGAATTTAGATTACTCCTTTCCATGACACCATTATGATAGGAGGTGTTGTATTAAAATGTACTATATATATATATATATATATATATATAACCAAACCTTAGTAGAATAGTTCACTCAGTACTGTGTGCAGTTCATATTTTCTCCACTTGCTGCTCATCCTTCAGATGACAGCTGCAGTCGTTGCTTTTCCGTGCCTCCTGACCACAGCTTCCTGTCGCCTTCTCACCTCTTACCAGTTTCTCGCGGATCTTCCAAAAGACGGTGAAGGACCTCGCCCCCAAATGTGACGTCACCTTCCTGTTGTCCGAGGACGGCAGCGGTAAGGGTGCCGCCCTCATCACTGCGGTGGGTTGTCGCCAGAGGCAGCTGGACGCTCAGCAGCAGTAGAACTCTGAAGGAGTTCCCTCATGTTTTGTCTCTGACCACCACTACCACTACTACCTGCTGACCCCTACTTGACCTTCACCCTGCCAATCTCACAGACCCCAACTGCATCTCACGCTTGCGGCCGTGACTCCACCTGTGCCCCACCTCCCCTCCACCCCCCCTCCTCACAGCCAGAGAGAAATGCTGTACGCATAGGAAATTATCTAAATGAATTTGTCTATATGGAGGCAGGGGAGGAGGGCGTTTATTATTTCCATGTTTGTACATTTTCCTCACATGTTCGTGTCCATCTGGAAAGTATTCTCCTTGGGTGTGCAATATTTGTGTATTGCTTATTTTATTTTTATATGGAGAACAGATATATTACTGTATATATATATATGAATGAGGCCACTTTGAATTTCAGAGACAATTAGGGTTTTGCAGCGTGAACAAACAGGAAGTGTCTGCACTTTTTATACGAGAGTGAGAAAAGGCAGCAACTGACGTAACTTAGAAAAAACACCATTTCCAAAAGAAAAAGGGCTTGTCGCAAAAGAGTCGAACGCGAGAGTCACGGCTGTCGAGCGCACACTCATTTCACGTGCAGTCGCACATGCTCAGCTACTAACCCCATTTTTGTGTAACTGTCAGCGTAACTCACTAACTAGCGTTCCCCTGCGTCACCCATTTACTCCTCGAGAAGTGAGAAGCTAGAGCCGAGCCGGACGCTGGTGTTGGCGTGAAATCGTATTGATATTTGTGAACTGCTGTTGCTTTCGGTGTTGTGTTGACGAAACCCCACGTCTCCTTTGTCGTGTGTGTGCACAAATACTGTACACGTTTATCGGGGCCCAAGCAAAGTGTGAAGAATACCAAGAGAGAGCTTCTGTGTGTATTTTTGTGACTGAGCCTCAGTGTGTAGTGTGTAACAACCTGTTGATTTCCATGTCCAAAAGCTGTGTCAAGACTGCATGCCTTACACGGAGACAAATGCACTGGTTATTTTCCTCTTTCTTTTCTTTTCTTTTCTTTTCTTTTTTTTTTTTTTTTTTGTACATCAATAGATCTGTGACCGACAAAGTGAAAAGTGAATTCATTAAATTATATTTTATTGTGAAGTCACTTTTGTCGTCGTTTTCCTTAAAAGCTGAGCCTGAAATTCCAAAAGCAGAATGTGAGGGCAATTATAGATGAGTAATGCTAATGCTAATCTTCCCGTCCTGCAGCTTCACTTCATACCAGTATTTTTTGATGTAGTTGTTCTGGTATTTGACTAAATTTAGTTTTCTGAAAACTATATTTTTGTCCCTTCTACATGATAGAGAGTCATAAATTTACCAAATCTTTACAGATCGTCTGTGAACTCACATAAAAACATTTCTACGTAAGGGATTTTGCCTTTGGGTTTTTTTTATTTGTAAAAAAACAGAACCAGAAGTAAAATATAAGCATAAGTAAATTAGAGAATTACAGAGAATTGAGCCCACTGGTTTTGGCCCGCGGGCCATATGTTTGACACCCTGGATCTATATACTATACGACATGAGCATAGGTAATTTAAAATGACTCTATACATTTCCTACTGTGAGGGTTACACATGTATGTGTGTGTGTGTGTGAAAGACAAATAGAGACAGTAAGAAATTGAAAGACACACACACACAGGAAGAGGAAGAGGAGAGAGACAGACAGTACGATATAGAGAACAACCTGAGTTGTTCCCATGAATTATTTAATATTTTGTCCAAATACTGTATTTCTACTTCCAAATTGTGTATATAGGAGAAACAGGAGAAACTTCTGCTACTGGTGAAGTGCTTTCAAAGATGTTTTCTGTGCGGTATACGTATACGCCGGTTGCATGAGTATTACTGCAAATATTTTATAGTATTGAGTTTTACTTCTGGATCTCTGAGAGAAACGCAGAACACAGAGAATTAAAATTTACTGCTCTCATTCGCAGTGTGAACAACTCTACAAGTTGAAGGTAAAGAACAACAGTTCTTGCCTGATGTTTACAAATGTAAAACTATCCACATTCCTGCAGGGGGGGGGGTTTGCCTGATGTTTACAAATGTAAAACCACCCACATTCCTGCAGGGGGGGCTATAATTGTAATGCATGACTTTAATGTTAAAGATCGTTGTTTAACATATTGTACATTTTGATCCTCTTCCTTGGTGAAATGTGTTTTCACTGGGACTAGTAAAACTTTTTTTTTTATTGACTGCTCAGCAGATATAGAAATTGCACATCGACAAAGACAGGTTTGAGCGAGCTGTCAATCACCAACTGTCACTGGCCAACACAAAACTGCACTTTTCACTGCACTTCCTGCTGTTCCATGTACTGTAGCGGTACGCTTCTGACTAAGATGTGGTGAAAATACAAAATGGAAAACACAACGCCTACTGTATTCCTATGATTTAACTTTTTTAGACTAATATTCAGCCATTTTTGAGGCTCAGCCAAACTTGGATAATTTAGCTGATTCCCAACTGTACTCCACTTTGGGTCATAACTACAGTAGTTGCCCATATCTGTTGCTATATTAAATACTGGGAGATAATATTTCAACTTTAATAGACAACTTTTAATATCTTTACGACAGCATTTTTCTTTTATCGGAAGATGCTAACCAACTGGGAAAGTTCTACTCCGACAACAGGGGGCCTGTTAGATGAAACATCTGTTAAAAACATGAGTAAAATGCCTTCAGATGAACCTGGTTCCGTTTTACTTTTCTTGATCCACTTAAAAGTACCCAGAGCAGAAATGTTTATGTTTTTAGAAAACAAATGCGTACTGCGTCTTTAAGAAACCTGGCAACCCCTTCTGTGCCAGATTGCAACATACACATACTGTATATCTGTGGTTGGCCTGGAGCAAATTATCGAGTTGGTTTTTTTTTTCTTTTGTTTGTTTCTTTTTGGCTCTCGGAGGGAAAACTTTGAGCAGCTATGTAGAGCAAATACCGTGTAATTACGCCTTCATTAATCATTCGTTTCATATTTCTGCTTCGTATTATACTTTGTTCCAAACACAGAACGTCAAATGTCGATGTTTAAAACCCACGTAGTACAACGTCTTCGTCTCGTATGTGTACATGTTGTGCCCTACTTTCCCCATGGGTGTGACCATAAAAACTTATTAATTGGAGCCGTACCACAGGGACTCGGACTCGGACTAGCTTAGCAGACGTTTAGCGTCAGCGGCTCCACATCCCTCAGGGACTCTCTTCTCCCCGTGTGTGTGTGTGTGTGTTTGTGTACGCGCCTGTGTGCGTGTGTTTGTCTTACAGCTCCTTATCAGGTTGGTTGCGTTACTACACCCTGGGCTTCCTGCTGCATCCATCTGCCTCAAACTAACAAGCGGCGGACTGTCACTGCGCACCCGAAGGTACGGTGTCACGGTAAAACATCATGCAGTCGCACGACTTTTTAAAAAAAAAAAAATGCTGCGCGTTAACGTTTACAGACGGCGCACGGAAAAAGGGTGGCAGTCTTGTTAGCCGTGGTGCTAGCTGTTACTAGTTGTGTGTACGGTGAATTGATGCTAGCTGGTACTTCAGCTACATTAGACGGGTGTTGATTGGAGGTTTTTTTTTTTTTTTAACGCGTTGCCAACGGTTAATCGATATTTCACTTTTCACCCTGGAGTCCAATATGAGGCTAGGGCGTTGTTTGCATGAACACGTCCGTGTATTTTGTGCGCATTTTCGCGCTGCTACTGTCCACAGCTAACGGGGGCTAACGTTAGCCCGTGGTGGTTAGCGTTCTGTGGTTAGTTACCTGTGGAACGGGTACAGGCTGCAACACTGTCGTTCCTCTGCAGTGTGTTTTTTTTTTACCTCACATTGCTGTGGTCTTTGTTTTGTCAATTTTATGGCTAAAATGTGTGTTTGTGTTGCTGGCGAACAGGGTGGTGTTGTGGTAAAAACATTGTGTACTCTATTAAACTGACCCCGACGAGCTGCTGCATGTGCACACCAACGGCACGTGTTGGGGAATTTAAATGTAAAACAGGTGTTTAATGGTGATGAGGGACCTTTCTGATGGTTGGTGACCTGCGGGCACCCGCGTCACAGACGACCCCCGTGATCGGCCGCCGATAAAACGTGTATATATATAAAGAATAAATCTTAAAAATTACTCGGCATTTCAGAACAACATCTTTATTTTGTATTTTTGTCTGCATCGATTAAACATTGCCATCTGCTGAATATAATTGTATAATTATAATTGTGACTAGGTTGTCATCGATTTCAATGTATCCATGCGGAGCTCCTGCTGTTCCTTGAAGCTGTACACCTCCAACTGTGGAGGTGACTGAACTTTACACAGATGTCGTTTACATTAAAAAAAACAACTGCTGTCATCTTGGTCTATTTTCCTGAACAGTTTTGCTTAAAAAAAAAAAAAATTCAAAAAAAGAAGAAAAACAATTTGCATTGGCTCTGTCTCCAAACCTGAACACACTACCATACACACCATAAAATGTTTAAACAAACCGTGGTTTAATAGTAGTGTCCTGTCCTGTAGTCCGTCTGATCTGGCTTAAAGCTTCACTAAGTTTTCATCAAAACCCACTGATTTTCGTTGCTGATCAACAACCTCCTGATTGCTAACAACTTTGGTTGTCGGTGGTCAAAAATGGCCTCATCTCGTTTTGGCCTGACATGGTTTAAACCAGTGTTTCCCCAAATTTTATTCTGGGGATTCATATTTTAAAAGTCACAAATCTTCGCGACCCAAGTCAATAGACATTATTCGTAAACTCCTGGGAAAGATGATGCGAGATGAAAAAATTCTTGTGACCCACCTGAGGGCCACGACCCAGTCTTTGGGAAACAATGGTTTAAACTACCCCCACTCTCCCCAATAAACAACAAACTGTTTGTCATGTACGCCCAACAGACCTTGTTTGGATAACATACTGCAGACTCAAGGACAACTCAAGGGTGAAATATTTGTTTGTCTGATGAAGTGTTGATGTCATGCCAACAGTTTCATAACGTATTACCATTGGTTCATTTATCAGGTTGAAACGGACTGTGAATCTCGTGGACTTTCTCAGGACAAAACCGGCAGCTCGTCTCCACCGCCCGGCAGCAGAAGTTCAACCGCTTCCAACAGATCCATGACTGTTTGACGGGACACTGCCCCACCGTGGCCCATGCACTGTACCCGTTTCCCTCCCCGTCCTTCTTATCCCTCAAGCTGACGCAAAACCCGAGGCACCTTCCTCCCCTCCCCCACCCCCACCCCCAC
>NC_024315.1:93695-98789 GCF_000523025.1 Cynoglossus semilaevis | reverse complement strand
CGCCTGTGTCCTTGCGGCCGGCAGCCCCTTCTTTCAGGATAAGCTGCTGCTGGGTCACTCTGAAATCTCTGTGCCGCCGCTAGTGCCCGCGGAGACCGTGAAGCAGCAGAGACCGTGCATTACATTCACCTGCATAACTCCAGTCAGTCTGTCCTGGAGGCGCTGCGCACGCAGCGCCGCGCGTTGGTGGTGCTGCAGTCTCAGGCCCTTTGCATCCTCACTGCTGCCAGTATTCTGCAAATCAAGACGGTCATCGATGAGTGCACGCAGATCATCTCTCAGAGGCCTGCGCGGTGCGGTCGTCCCCCCCCGGACCGCCAGCCGCCGCCGCAGCTGCTGCGGCAGCAGCGGGAGGAGCCATGCTGGGAGGCGTTTTGCCCAAACAGGAGGAGCGTGGCGGGGGCAAAGGTCGGGAGAGTGGCGGCGGAAGCTGCTCTGTCGGCGGAGGAAGTGGAGGTTACGCAAACTTCCCTAACTTTATGGCTGAGTGTGGAACGAGCAACATGGGTGCGGGAATGGGCGGTGCCAGCGTTAGCGTCAGCGAGAGCGGGCAAGGACAGATGGAGCAAGGAAACGCCGTCAGTCTGATGACGTTGAGTGACATAGGTGCCGGTGCCATGTGCGGCGACGGGATGGGCTCCGGGGCGGGTGGCATCCTCATGAAACAGAGTCCGAGCTGCACTCAGGATGTCAGGTGAGCCCTCACGACCGGGCTAAAATCGGAAATTGTTTTTTTAAGAACAAATCTATCGCACCTGGCCTGTGTGTTTATTTACGAGTTTGATTTAGATTTAATTGTTTGCTCAGGTACAAGCTCCGGGACCTGTTGGTACAGACGGCCAATGGCGCCAACACCAGCAGCACAGGGAACCTGTCAGCCAGCTGCAGCTCCGGCGTGGCTAGCGTGGACAGCATTGGCAGGGGCAACACCACTGACCTCTCGGACGACCTGGTGGGCATGGAGCGGTACAGCGAGGAGGAGGAGCTGGACGGTAGAGAGCGGGGGAGAGATGGAGACAGAGACAGGGGGGCGAGCCACAGCCGCAAGCAGAGGCAGCCGCTAAGACTCCAGGTAGGGGGATAAGGGGAAGGGTTGCCATGGTTACAGCTTTCAGGCATGCAGAGCTGCAACGCTTTGCTGTTTCTTTCTTTTTCTGCTTTTCCCTCTTCTCCTCACACTGCATTGGCGTATATCGCTGAGATGTTTCTGCACTTTGCACAACCGAAGAGAAGCTCTCGTCTCAATTTTGATTGTTGATATTCTATGGACTTCTGCATATTCACTGTACGTGGTATAAAAAAAAAAACTTATTAGTGCGTGTTTGAAGGAGCTGCAGCCGAAAGTCGAAATCCATCTGCCGTTGCAAACCTGCGCCTATTTTAGTCGCTAATTTTTTTTTTTTCTTTTTTTACATTCCCTGCTTTAGGTGCTGGGAGGAGACGGCGTGGTGGTGAAAGATGAAGGTGTTCAGGACACAGACGGGACCGTCTATGCCTTGGAGGAAGGGAGACGAGAAGGCGAGCAGGAAGCCTCCCAGGAAACCATGGCGGGCTTTGGCCAGGTGGGTTTGACTCTGAGGAGAGCTGCAGCTCTGAGAGCCAATGAGATTGTAAATGTGAAGCGACATCAGAGAGCAGCAAGGGGTTGATTTCTTTTTTTCTTTTTCTTTTTTTTCTTCTTCGTCCTCTTTTAAATGTCATGCAGTGTTAATGAGGAGTCGATCTTAGATGATCTCAGAGATGAGCCTGGCTTTATTTGTTAAACAGAACTTGACGATTCTCATTTATTGGGCTAAATTAGTGCAGAGCGTTTTTTTTTTTTTTTTTTTTTTTAGTGCAAGTCTTGAAGTAAGTGCAAAGGAGAGGGTGGTGAAGCAGATTTATGCGGCAGCCTGCACAACCCTGCAGACTACATGGGGAACATCTGCCACACACTCAGGAGCATTCAGCTTTTTTTCACCTCCTTTTTAGAAAAAGAAAAATCCAAACTCGCCGCACGCTCGTTTACAATTTAGTAGCAAACACTCACGTTGGGATGTTGTGTCCTTCATGCAGTGTGAACATGTGGTGGTCATGTCCAACAGGACTGTAGTTGCACCGTGACATGATAGTTGAAGTGTTTGTTGATTCAGGGAAAACAATTAGACAAGAGGGAAAAAAAAAAAATCAGTTAAATTGTTATTTAATCCCACAGCAGCAGGAGATTAAAACCATCCTTTTTCTTTTTTCTTTATGATTTTATCGTCTTCAGTTCCGAGGATGAACGGCGGAGAATATGAGTGCGAAATGTAGTGAGATGTATACTTTATGAATTTATTCATGAATTCCTGTCAGTCTCACTACTTTTATACTATAGAAACCGCTGGATACCGCATATGTGTGTTTCTGCGCGCTGTGTGTGTGTGTGTGTGTGTGTTATTTTAGTGTCTGTGCCGCTGTGTGGATCTGCACCTTTTTTTTGTAATTAAGAGAAATATAATATTGTTTTCAACGTCTTTTTATGTCTCTGCACTGTTCAAATATTTAACCAAGAAATAGAAGAAATAACTAACTTATATTTTGTACTGTTTTATTATTTTTCTATGCGTGCATTAATGAAACAATAACCCTGTGTTCCAAACCTTATAAAATAATCAATTATTTTTTTAACCTGTCTGGCCTTTTCTTATATAAATGGACAGGAAAGTAGAGGCTCATCTCTCTGAGGTTCTGTGCTGCGACCAGACATGTTTATATTTCTAAAGTAACTGTCTGTAAAAACTCTGGTCCATAATTAATAATGACCTTCAAGCATTTTTCTAACAACAACAACAACAGAACAAAAGTAAGTGTTTGATCGGCAGCTTCTGTCCAGAGCGTCTCTCATTTAACTCTGTGACATCACATGAGGTCATACAGAACCCCTGGGGTCCCGGAAAAAAAGAATTGTAGTGGGGTGCATGGTATCATGTACCGTATAAAGTGAATCTGTCTGTCAAGTTCGAGACAAAGGATGAAACCTTAAGTGTTTAAGATCAAAATATTTTTAACGACTCCTGAATTTATTTCTAATCTACTTCATTCAGTTATTTCTTTAAAAAAAAAAGAAGAAAAAAAAAGAAGTCATTTTCTTCTTTAGTCGCGTTCATGTTTTGCTAATTACTTTGACCTTACTCTGCGATACAGACGTAAGTCGTTTCTACTTCATTCATTCTTTGACCGTGTGGCAGACGCGTCGTTCTGACATCACCAGACTGTTAGTGCTGCAGTGAGAGTCAGTCAGGGATGAAGGAGAATCTGACACACACACGCACACACACACATACGCACATACGCTTGATTGAAAACGTAAACTGTCCTGATTTGTGTTTTAGTTGTCGTGTTTTCCTGTCGTCGCGACTCACGATCTGCTCAGATACCGCAACGTTTTTATTAAAACACACCAGTGTTTACTCACGTCGGCGCTGCGCAGCCTCAGCAGCTGCTCTCAGGACTAACTCTTTGTCCATATGTTATATATATATGTGTATATATATATATGTATTTATGTGTATATGTATATATGTGTATATATTTATATGTATATATATATATATATGTATTTATGTGTATATGTATATATGTGTATATATATATATGTGTATATATTTATATGTATATATATGTGTGTATATATATATATGTGTAAATATATATGTGTATATATTTATATGTATATATATGTGTGTAAATATATATGTGTATATATATATATGTGTGTATATATATATATATATGCATATATATATATATATGTATTTATGTGTATATGTATATATGTATTTATGTGTATATGTATATATGTATAAAATATATATATTGCAATGTAGCACAACTAGACATTGTGTGCGTGTCTCTGTGGTTGTGAGAGAGGAAGGGAGTCGCTTCAGCATTTGTGTGTCTGTGCAGAGCCCCTATATATTTGCGTTTGTGTATATTTGTGTGTGTGTTATTGTGTTTTGCAATAGGAGAAAGGTAGAGGAGAAACTGGAGGGAGACAGACGGGAATCTCTCTCTCTTTCTCTACCTCTATACCTCTCTCTACCTCTCTCTCTCTCTCTCTCTCTCCAGTCTGAAACTAAAATTAAAGACATGCCAAATTAATAGTGGTGGAACACGGAGTCTGCTGACGTTAATGATCATGTGGAATTTTTAGCAGCGGCACGTTGTGCAGCGAGGTGTGTGCTGCTGAAGGCTGTGGTATCAGGTGTGTAGTATCGGAGATGATGAATTATGAGTAGGAATCCTTATATGAGTTCTTGTACAGGTACTGGTGGGTGGTGCAATGCTGCAAACGCATGGATATGTCTAGAAAACTGTAGTTCTATATGAAAAAAAAGAAAGAAAAACTTTAGTGGAACCGTTGTGACCCAGTCCTGTCATTAACCTGACAGGACTGTGTTTGTGCAGACTGTAACATCTCTAAGTATCCTGGCTGCTCTTTCTGCAAATCCCAGTGTTATTTTTAGTGGACAAACTGGTCATTGTTGAAGCGCTGGCCTGTAATGAACGCAATCTGTACAAATGTGTGTTTAAAAGGTCTGTTAAAAACAACTGAAGATTTTTATTTATGTGAAATTGTCTCATTTTTATATCATAATAACTAGGGATGTCCGATATTATGTCCGATAACTTTTTGCCGATATCCGATATTCTGATATCATCCGAACGCTTAATGTCCGATTCCAATGTCAACCGATATCCGATATGCTGATTTCGTATATCAATGCATGTTGATATTGATTGATTGATGTCAACCGGTACTGATATAAGCAACCGTTTGCCCCCAAAACCCGAGGTAAACGTCTCAGGATCCTATAAGCAATTCCAGCTTATTTGGTAAAACCCAGGCTTTGCGTTATTGGGTTTTCATCATCATCAGAAAAAAAAAAAAGATAACGATTCTTACAGATATTACATAATTACGCTATAATAATATCAGTCAGGATTTTTATCAGACATTGTTTTTTAATTATGATTGATGATGTTTCTGTCAGTCAGAACAGAAATGTGCATTGAACCAATCAGAGTTAATTAGCACTGAAGAAATTCCCATCTGTTCATATTTGAAGGGTT
>NC_024315.1:76396-93666 GCF_000523025.1 Cynoglossus semilaevis | reverse complement strand
GTCCGCCCCCTCCCACTCACATAAATCCTGCAGATTCCCTGGTGATGGCATGTGAAACACTTCTGGCAGAGTGCCTGCTGGAGGACTGTGTGCCAGAGCGACGGTACAGTCGTCTGAGGATGAACACTAGTTTTACCTGTCTTCAGTTCCTCCGCACCAACTCCTTCGTGATAATAAAGACGCTCACGTCGTCTACTCGCGGGCCGTTTCGCTCCCCTCAGATCAGCCGTTACTGAACTTTTTTCCGCAGCGCCCTCGTTTTGCCAAATGGAACTCATGTCGTCGACGAAACTGCTGTTCTCTCGTTAACCGTGGAAATTAAAAAGACAAATCGGTCCAATTTCACAACTGTGAGACAAGTGAAGATATGAATGCAGTTCAGCCTCGCCCGTAGGGGGCGCCTGACCCCCACTTTGGGAACAACAACTTTAAATAGTGGCGCCTGGTCAGAGAAGATCTTAGTTTATCCGTTAGAAAATGTAAGATTTTGGTGTGACTTCTGATTTTCCATGGACTCGATTTGACTCTAGGAAATTGGAAATTTCAAGGTTATCGTGACTCGTAACAGTTTTGTTAAATTTAATTTGTCTTTTCAGTTTGTTTTTAGGTACTTTTTGCGTTCACACCTTGTTTTGTTAAATTTAATTTGTCTTTTCAGGGTTGTTTTAGCTACTTTTTGTGTTCACACCTTACGACTTTTCTGGCAATACTTTCAAGCAGAAATCGCAAAAAAACAACTTTCACATGTTTTGCCTTATGATCAGGCACAGAGGCATTTTTTTTTTTTTTTTTAATTTTTTCTTTTTTTTTTCTTAACTGTCTGCTTTCAATAATCATTGCTGCCTACGGTGAAAAAAGAAATTCAATTTTTGAAGGGCATGGCACATACTGTAGAGGTTCACCTAGGCCACATGTGTCAAACTTAAGGCCCGGGGGCCAAATGTGGCTCGCTAAGTCATATTATATGGCTGATTTTTTTTATTTTTTTTTTATTTTTATTATAATAATAATACGTTACGGAGTTGTTACATCTTTACAGTTTTCCATTTACAACCGGCCCTAGAAAATGAGTTTGGCGCCCCCTTTTTCTACATGTATGTTTTGAACGTAAACAACTTTTTTTTTTTTTAATCATTCATTCTGATACCCAGTTAACAGAACACATCAGAGATAAGTCTGATTACGGTATGTGATGTATGTGTGAAATGTGTCGAGCTGAGCCAGACATTTTCTCACATTTGAGACGCTTTCATCTCTCCGCTGAAGCAGCTCCACCCTCGTTGTTATGTCTCCTTACGTTACCTCCCCCTCTGTACAGTAGATTGTTTTGTAGATCAGCGGCAGCTCCGACAGAAATGCAGCTTGACTGGTCAGACCATAACGCACAAATGTATCTTCCCAACGTCTGCATGTGTACATTCAGGGGGGAGAAAAGGGGGAGGAAGAGGAGGAGGGGGGGGGTTGCAAAAGCAAATAATAGGCAATGAGGTCTGTGCTTAGCTGCACATGATCAGAGACAGAAAGTGCAGTTAGAGCCTATGTGTCTTTTACATACGTGCAGATTGTGTGTCGCTGAACACATGCCACAAGTCTTTAGAACGTACGGACAAATGGAATTTTCACCTATGGAGGTGAGTGTCTGCGCTCATCTGGTTACACGCCGTGTAAATGTTTGGCTAACACTCGAAGAGAGGAGTCGTTTCCTTTTCTAGGACGTATAGCGTTATTGTCTGCACTTTTAAACTGTTAACCCTGACTCATCATCGTGAACCAACATTTGACAAAAGACACGCAGGCACCGGAAACATGGCTGCGTGTGTGACATCGCAGTTTGGCTGCACAGCCAAAAAGGACACAGGTTTCTAGGAGCACGTTCACGGCGTTTTTATCTGGAATGACTGGAAACTGGAGTTTGTTAGTTGAAGTTTTAGTTGAGGAAATGTTTAAATAATTTTACTAATTTGTACCTTTAAGCTATTATTTCTGTGACTGACGTGAAGCTGTCAGACACGGTCGCTGCAGATCGCTGTTCTCACCAGCTAAAAAAAAAAAAACAGAATTTCTCTCGGCTTCGGCACGGGACATCGTTGTCTAGTAAACAAACTTTGTTTTCCATTCAGGAAAGTTTTTTTTTTTTATTTTTAGCATACCGAACGTGGTTAGCACGCTTGCCTTACAAGCCACCAGAGTCCTGGGTTCGATTCCCAGAGGAACCACCAGTTACTAACACTGTAAATTTATCCATTGCTGGGACTCCATTATTTTACTTGTTGTTGAAACCAGAGTTGTTCCATGACACGTGGTTTTTGTTACTCCAGGATCTTCAATGATTTGTGTGTGTACATGTGTGTTTGTGTGTGTGTACATGTGTGTTTGTGTGTGTGTGTCTTTGTTTGTGTGTGGCAGGATTTCTACGATGAGCAGGGAGTGTTTTCTGAGAGTTTCTGGCCCCAGAGTGAGCCTCCCCGCACCATGGCCTTCAACCCCAGAGGACGGGTCAACAAGCCTCTGACTCCACCCCCCACCACCCAGTCCATCAACAACCAGGTCGGTGCTCTCTCTCTCTCTCTCTCTCTCTCTCTCTGTGTGTCTGATGTCATCAACTGAAGTTCTATTTAAATCTGACTGTTTTACCCCTAAAATGACATGTACAAACAGTTCATGGAGAAAGGTGGTGGTCAGTAAACCATATGTGTCAAACTCAAGGCCCGGGGGCCAAATGCGGCCCGCCAAGCCGTTTTGTGTGGCCCGAGAGGTTTCTTAACCTATGAAATTAAACATTTTTTTTTTATTACACAGCAATGAACAATATTTGTAGCTTGAATAAATAATAATCAATTGCAGAGACATGTATTAGTCTGTGATGGAGTAGTTACATCTATACCAGTGGTCCCCGTGACCTATTATTTTAAAATATTGCACGATTTTCTAAAGTAAATGGATATGACTGGATTTTTTTTAAATTTTTTTTTGAATGAAGTAAATTAGTAAAAATTGCCAAATCACCTATGGACTAGTACTGGTCCGCAGACCGGGGGTTGGGGACCCCTCCCCGCTGTAAGATGCACTTTTCTGCCAAAACCAACATCACTTTAATTGGACCCATATCACTAGGTAACAGTATGTGGCCCACACGATTGGTTCAGTACATAATTACGCCGACCTTTTACAAGTTGTTAAATTAGTAGTCGATTATTGACAGTGATCACTTGTTGCCTCCCCAATGAGATTGTCTTTTTAAATATGTGTCATACAACCTAAAAAAATAAAAAAAATAAAATGGAAATTTAAAAAAAAAAAAAAAACATGTCTCCTCCTTCTTCCTCCTCAGCTTCTGTTCCAGTATCCGGTCAGCCAATCACAGCAAGCCCCATTTTATGTAGGTGGCCACATGGGTGCAATCGACAGCATGGCACCAACCGAACATGGCACCCCTCAGCCGGCGCCGCCCCCGGCACCGATGACCCCGGCCCCGCCTCCCTCCTCATCCTCATGCTCGGCGGGCCCCTCCCCTTCCTCCCAGGGATCGGAAACCTCGTTCGACTGCACGCACTGTGGCAAATCTCTACGTTCAAGGAAGAACTACAGCAAGCACATGTTCATCCACTCTGGTAAGAGCCGCCGCCTTCTCCTCCTGCTGTGGTTGTTGTCGGAGCTCCGATAGTCAACGATACGACGTTTGGTGACGTCTTAGAGTAGAGTAGAAAAAACGAATCTGATCCAGTGAGATTTAAAGGTGGATTTATAATCACGTGACCTACAGCACACAGATGAGTAGACACTAATATCCCTATAATCCAGTGGGTCTCAGTTATTTTTTTTGTCATGCGCCCCCTTGAGGACAGAAATGTTTTCCCTTTGACCCACACCCTCACGGATTGAAATACTATTGAGAACCTGATAACGTGTATATTTGTATCTGTACAAACCACTGTATGAGTTGCTGCCACCTAGTGACTGGAGGCTTGTTATCATTCCAGCATTACAGCCCCTGCCCCCCTCCCGTCCCCCCCCCATCTGCAGTATTTGGGGAGGGCAACATATATAATAAATGGAACTAATTATCAGACTCCAAAATTAAATCCCAGGAAGTCAGTCTGAAGTTCTAGTAATCCACCAGGGGGGGGCGACTTCACTAGTTATGAAATGTACTTTGTTTGACTGAGATACTTGAATCATTGGACCTCAGACTGTCCTGGGCTCCTATTGGATGACACTAGCTGGTTCATCATGTATCCTGTTGACTTTAGAGCGAATCAGAACACAGGGCTACGTGTTTAAAATAGCCACATGTTCGTGTACTTCTTTTGCGTGACCCCTTACAGGTCAGAAACCTCATCAGTGCTCCATCTGCTGGCGCTCCTTCTCCCTGCGCGACTACCTCCTCAAACACATGGTGGTGCACACCGGCGTCAGGGCCTTCCAGTGCTCCATGTGCGGCAAGCGCTTCACCCAGAAAAGCTCCCTCAACGTGCACATGCGCACCCACCGTGCCGAGCGCACATTCCAGTGCAACGTGTGCCACCGGGCCTTCACCCACCGCACCTTGCTGGAGCGCCACGCCCTACAGCACGCCCACCACAACCCCCAGGCCGACGGCCAAGGCCAGGGGCGTGGAGCCGACATGACCTCACCGACCAAGCACAGTCCTCCGGCTCTCGGAGGGCCCTCAGGTATGGCGGGCGCCGCTGGTATGGTTGGCGGCATGGCCAACATGTCCAATCATGGAGCGACCTCCACTTAGAGAACAGAGAGGAAGAGGTTAGAGCGAGATACGGGGGAGGATGGGGGAGGTCGGAGAACCCATCAGCCTTGTTGATCTTTTGCTCTGGTGGGAACAGCACTTACGTAGAGGTTCCGTTGTTTTAGCTCGACACCATCTTCAGTCAGGGTTCCTACACACGGCTGGACGGCCTTCTGATCTTTGAGAGAAAAAAAAATATATATGTACATTTATAGATTGCACAACAATTCTGTAGAAATATTAGGGGGGTAAAAAAAAAAAATTTAAACGTTTTTGTGACAATGATTCAAAGGTCGTAGAGCAACAAACACGCACCTTCATCAATTAGGGGGGTTAGATGTTTTTTTTTTGTTTTTTTTTTTTAACGTGCTTTTGTGGCCAGGAGTTGTTTTAAAGAAAATTTAAAAAATGGCAAATGTGTAGGAACCCTGTTTTAAAGACAACAGAGTCACCAAAGAGGTTAGGAAAACAAGAGTGGGAGGGGTCGGGGTGGGGGGGTACCCGGATGCAATTTGGGCAAAAAAAAAAAAAGGGGGGGGGGCAAAGGGTGGGCTGGTTGAGAAAGGGTTGGATTCACCCTCCATTCATTTAATTCATGTTGAGTCTATAAGTGCTTAGAGTAGACCACATGACCAATCAGGTGTCAGTACGGCAGTTTGAAGCTGATTAATCTATGAAACTGTAGTTGTTGTTGTTGTTGTGGTTGTGGTTGTGGCGTCGAACAGATGACTTTCTCCGTCGGGTCTGCTAAGCTTAGAGCTCTCCGTGCTCACCTGACGTCACGTCAACCTTTATTAGCGCGTTTAGCTTAGTTCTAGATTGTTCTCTCCGCTGCCTTTCAACTGTGGTAAAACCATTGTCCTTCTCTTCATTGGTGCTTGACGTAACCCGTGTCTAAAACTCTTAAGACAAAACTTTTTTCTCACGCAGTAACGTCGGTGGTCTCAGATGACCAACGCAGTTTTACCAAACTTTTTTTTTTTTTTTTTTGACGGAATCGGTCCAGTTTCCTCAGAATGAACTCAGCGGCTCAGAGCGCCTCAGCGAGGCCCGGACCTTGTTGACTATGTAGTGAGAAAAAAAAAAAAGAATAGAATAGAAGTGGAAAGGTCAAAAATGTATCACCTCAGAGGTTCCTGACAGTGTAATGATCCGAGCAGGTTCCTCATTCCTGCACTGAAAAATGCAACTTTACTTCCTCCTGGTACTCTTTCACTACCTCCATTTTCACATGTTTAAGTGTCTTATGAGTTGTAACAGGACCTCATATGGTTGTGAGTGCGTGTGGCATTTCAGACGATGGCGACATACAGTACATCAGACCATTACAGAAGGAGTAAAGCGTTAACGATGTTTTTCTTAAAGAGACGACCGCTCCGTGCGACGTCGTCTCTTCATTAAGGCAGGGCGACCAATAATACCTCATCCTCCGGCCTGGTTACGCCACGACCAAGCCGGGGGAGAAACTGGATTTTTGTGGATACGAGACCTAAGTTGGTAACCAATATAGGTGTGACCCGTGGACCATACAGTATAAAAGTACAGTTTTATGTTTTACTCCAGCCGCAAAACAATTTCCTAACCTCGAATGTTGAGCGTATGTTTAGCACCATTCTAGAAAAAAGAAAAAAATTCACGGTCAACCACACAGTGTCGACTCTGCTTTATGGTCCAGTTTTCCGCTAAATCGGATCATAGTTTTACAGTCGTCGTGGTTGATGGGAAAGAGACTTCAAACTGAAGACTGAGATCATGAACCTATTTTAATATGTTCACACTGCAGGCAAGAGAGGTTCAAATCTGATTTTTTTTTTTTTTGCCAACATTTGACAAATCGAACAGCACAAATACGATTTTCTTTTATTTTGCCTTTGGCAACTTTGATGTAGTAAGTAGTAAAAAATCAGATACTTTTCCAATATATTTTTTTATCAAAGCACTAACAGTCTGCAACATTTAACGCAGCTTTGAGGTAATTGAAGTCAGACAGACATAATGGACAAATCTAACATGCAGACACAGTTGAAGTAGCTAGTCAGTAGCTGTGTGCGAAAATAACGATACACTGAAATATCGCAGTATTTTGTTTTAAGATATCGTACCAGTCAAATATTCATGCTGTTGGTTCATTTTATCATATGAATTTTAACAGCATTCTGTCTTTACTGCTACGACAGTTTTCCTACAATTAAATTGTAAAAAAAAAAATCTTAATATATCGCCGTCCCTAAAGCATCGCAATATATCGTATCATCGCCACCGTATCGCGAGATTCAGACACAGCCCTACTAGTCTGTAGATGATCGTCACATGATCGCCCCCGCACCCCGCCAGACCCCTGGTGACTGACACTTATCGGACACCAGTTTTTACACAATGACGTGTAGCATCTTTATTTACGACTTTTGCTCCAGGATCGCAGACTGTTTTAAACTGCAGTGGAAAAAACAAACAAAAATAAATCTGATCACAGCAAAAAAAAAAAAAATTGGATTTGAACAACAACAGACCTGTAGTCTGAACATAGACAGAGTTTATAGTCGATGGTTGCGGCGGCCATGTTCCTCTACTCTAATATCTGTGTTTGTTATATATCCATTGGTACAGATTAGGATGTTTGACTCCAGTGGGAAGCAGGTATTTGAGGGGGGGGGGTTATTTTCTCTCATTGTGTGTCTTTACGTGAAGCTTCCTTTCTATAAAGAGAGCAACTTGTACAGTTGGTATTCTGCACAAAACATATGAGATTTCACTCTTAAAGAAGGAAGAGGAGTTAAGCATTTATTTTAGCCAGAAAACGAGCTCTTCATGAATTAAGTGAACTGAATGTGAATGGAGCCCAGAAGCTATTCAGGGTGACAAAAAAAAAAAAAAAAAAAAAAAACGGGTGTCGACAAATGATTGGATGAAAAAATGTAAAGTAGCCCGAGCGGGGCTGCAACGGAGAAAAAAATTAGGGAGAGGGAGAGGAGGAGGAGGAGGAGGAGGAGGATGAAGGAGGAAGAGGAGGAGGAGGCGGCGGCAGTGTGACGCACAGCAGCGTGAATGAAATTCACCATCATCCATCAGACAGCTTTGTAACATTTACACAGGCGCCACCGGTCGGCCCCAGGATCATATACCTCGAAGCAGGAAGAGTCCCCGATGGCTCGGAGGAACACTATTTTCTCATGTGAAATATTTGGGAAACATTTCAGCATGTTTTACACACTCAGCCACACACACACACCTACAATTACCTCGGTGGTCCAAAGACAGGCATCGTGCTTAAACGTCATCTCTAAAGCTACATCAGACGAAGAAACAGCGCAAAACGAAATGCTAGCGTACGTCCATTTACTTTTTAAATACTTACTAAAGTTCTTCTCTGTAAAGTTCCTGTACATCGCTATAACGCTCAGATTGTTATTTGTTGCTCATGTGAAACTTTGATGCAGAAATACAGAACTTAAAAAAAAAAATAAAAAAAAAATAAAACTTTTTAAAGTGAAAGAGCCATTAACAGAATGTTGAAAAACTAAGACAAATCAGTGACTTTTATCAGGATTTTTATTGAGTGTTTGGTTTTGTGTTTGTCTCTCGGGGCTCTGGTTAATAATAAATGGGTAAATGTTTCTTGGATTTAAAAACAAAACAAAACAAAAAAATTCAAAAAAAATATATAAGCTTTTCTTGCAGCATTGTATTGAATAAACAAGAACTTTTTACTGTTTTAGTAAAACTAAATTAATCATGAAGATGTACAATCACCCCAACAGGTTTTGACCAAGTCAAACTCGTGATAATGAAAAAATTATCACTTTAATATTTATTACGATTTGATCTCTATGCACAATTGAGTTTGCAATTCATGTGACCTAGACCTAGATGATGATGATGTTGTCCCTAAAAGATTTTTGGCCTAAGATTGTTTTTACTTGTTTGATTTTTTTTTTTAAATTATTTTTTTTCACACCTGAAAGGTGATCTTCTTAAAAAGAGCCGACGTTTTGCGTTTTTTGCTCATTTTATTAAATGTTTGTGAGTCAAAGCTTTTGCTCGTTTACTTCAGGTTTGTGAGCGACTTTAGATTGAGCTGTGGCTAAGCCCCGCCCCCTCCCAAAAAAAAACAAAAACAAAAATCAGACTTGCAGTTGGACATTCTGAGCTCAGACTTTTTGTTCCTGGTGTGGTTTCTGGCCTTTTATAAAAAGGTCTCCACGACGCAGAAGTCGTTGTCCTTCCATGTCCGTCAATGTTTAACATAAAGAAAAACTTTATTAAAAGTTGGAAAAACTCCATTATTCCCACAATCTCCAAATGGATCCTTACTTCCTGTTTGTATCTATAAAGAAAATAAATACATAACATACGGCGTCCTCTAAACGATTTGTACAAAACAAATGGATCCTTACTTCCTGTTTGTATGTATCAAGAAAATAAATACATAACATATGGCGTCCTCTAAATGATTTGTACAAAAATGCCATTTTTGTACAAAAAAATTTTTTTTTCAATTTAAATGCCATTTAACGACGTACAAAATACTTTTTATTTTATTATTATTTAATTCTTTTTTAACTTTTGCCCAGCCCTACGATTTTGCACATTTTTATGTGTAGGACTGTGTTCACGGTCGCACGCCTGGATGACGTGCAAGGTGAACGGACGAATGTAGCAATTTTCTTTTTTTTAACCTTCAATCAATTAGCCGACCAATCAGGAGCTGCGCTTCAGGAACATAATGTCACATTGTATTTTTCTGACTCAGAAATTTTCCCATGGTATTGATTTGAGAATTTCGCTGGCTTTTCTGAGGTGAAATTTCAACCCATGTCACTTGACTCATAAAAATATGACCATGTACTCACCGTGTACTGGAAAGAAGAAAGAAAAAGAAAAAATTCTGGTGCTAACCATTTTGTAGCATTGAGTCAGGGACAAAATACGCTTTAAAAAGTAGCCTCACGTGTGAAGTATAACTTCTCGCCGTTTTAAGTGCCAAGCACGTACTCTGTCAGTATTGTAAGATTTGAAGTACTTTGAATCGGCTTAGAACATCGACTGGTATTTATAGACACTGAGGTCGATGTTCTACTAATGTATTTTCATTTGTGTTTTTGTTGGTACGTAGTACTGACCAATAAAAAAATAAAAAGTGTCTTGTTGAGGTTTAAATACTCCATCAGATACTGGTATCGGTATCACCTGTTCCAACCAATTTAGATCATATTAGAAATGCATTTGTTCTGCCGACTCTAAGATCCCAACGGTACCAGGATGTAAACAGAAAAACAGGTTTTACTGAACAATTAGCCACACGCACCTGCAGTTCTACAACGTTCATTTCCCAAACGGAACTCCTTCACAAAGATGCTTTGTCTCAACTGCAAAAAAAAAAAACAAAAAACAAAAAAGGCTGGGCTTAGCCACAGGTCAGTGGACATGATCTCACAAACCCAAACTCCAGAATGGAGTGAGCCCAAAAAAAAAAAGAAGAAAAAACTAAAGAAAGAAAAATCACTTTAAAGAAGATTTGTTTTCATGTAAATGAGTGAATCCAGCAACGACGTAGATCCAAATCCTTTCGTCCTGGACGTCACTATAAATCCCGACATTAAATGTCCCATTGAAAATGTGGTAAAAAAAAAACAAAAAAGAAAACTGCTTATTTACACACACACAGCAGGTCTGGCGGCGTGCCTTCGTTTGGCCTCTGAACGACACAACCTAATCTGCAGTTTGTTTCTCCGGTGTTGGTCGTGAGAAGAGAAACGTGGCTGAAACTCACTCAACTCACTGTCTCATATAAGCTATACGTAAAGTTTGACCGCCAAACCTTGTGGTGCTTTTTTTCGTGGAGATATATATTTACCTCATTTGCCAGTTGCCGACGCGGCGGCCGGCCCTGTGTTGGAGTAAATAAGCAGTGACCAAACTGTTTCTGAGGTTTGATCGACCCTCAGCAGTGGAAGTGGTTCTGGTGCGTTTTGTCTGAGGCGGACCCTTGTACAGTACTGTAATATGTTTGCTATGAAGCCATGTCAGCGCATTGTAACCTACTGTGTTTTATGCCTTTCTCTGTTTCTGTTGAATTTCTGTCTGTTTTACTGAAGGGGGGGGTTGTTTTATTTTTGTTTTTGTTTGTTTTTTTCTACATTAATATTTCTTTAACATACGTTAAATGTCAGAAGAAGAAAAAAGAAAAAAGCAGTCATTTTGTAATTTAAGAAAAAAAAAGAATAATTTGTCATCATATTAAAAAAAAATGCATCTTTTATGTATAAAAAGACTAAAGGCATGATTTTAACTTTTTTCTCAGAATTTAGATGTCGTACTCGATGAAATAATTGAATTTTGAAAATGAGTGATTTCAAAGGTTTCTTTCTCCAAATAAAATGCTTCTCTGGCATTAAGTCGTTTGTTGTTGTTGTTGTTGTTGTTTAAACCAGAGCCAAAGGTCAAACGTATATAAAAATATATATTTATAATTAAATATATTTTTATACATAGAGAAATATGTGTATTTTTATATATATACATTTATACATGTATATATATATATATACATTTGTCCTATAGATCATATATAATATATATTTGTGTAAAATATATAATTGCATGTTATATATGTCGTCAGGATTGTTTAGTTTTTAATTAACTGTTTTATATATTTTTATTTTTGTTTGAGTAAATCAAATGATTGAAAGAATCAACAGTGAGGCAGAAAAATACAGCAAAAAGTACTAAAAAGTACAGCAGCTTGTAAATTAAAAAAAAAAATCAAAATATATTAAATACAAAAGTCGATGTTTGTGTTTCATTTTCCAAAAACTTTTGAGACATTCTGGGCAATAATTGTAGTTTGGAACATAATGTTCTTTTTGTGTTGAAATGTCACACGGTGTTGATTTTGTTCCTGGGGAAAAGTTCTAAATGTCAATGATCTAACTTTAACTCATCGACTCATCGAGCTCCGATCACAGTCGACTAAAACAACAGCTTTTCAAACGTCTTGTCGGCTTTTGTGATTTCAGAGTTGATGACACGCATTCGGGCCAATTTATCTTTGTTCTTCAAAGTCTCTTTCTAATGTGAGGAGAAGAAAAAAAAAAACAAAACAAAAAAACTCCATTCCTCACTTTGATTGAATGTTTTCTCTGTTCCTGCAGCGACACTGTAGTTTCTTTGTCCGTATTCATCCGCGGACACAAAAGTCTTCCTCTTATCTCTGCCATTTCTCAAACGCTCCGAACAGATTCATCAGGAAGACATAAATATAAAAGCAGTATTTTCTCCGAGGCCCATTGATAATCTTTTTTTTTTTTTTTACACCCAGTCCTTTGAAGGCCGGGGCTGGTCGTGGCTGAACTCTGGCCAGAAGGCATCTGTTACTCAACAACATCTGTTCCTGTTACTCTCTTTCTCCCAGCATGCCGAGGGACACGCAGCCTCTCCCAAGGGTGGCCCTTTTGTGTGCACCATTGTCAATTCCATCATTGTCTGTTGCTGAAGTCTGTTGCCATAATGGCACGGGGTTATAAACCCCAGCAGAGGCCAGAGTTCTACCCGGTGGATGATTTACAGTTGTTTGTGTGGAAAAAACACAGTTTGTGGGGCAGTTAAGACAGAAACCCCAGTCTGAGGGCAACGGTAACGTGTGAATTCACAAACGCAGGTGAGTCACTTTAGCTTCTAGAAAAACATTCCAGCTGCTGCGATTTGTCTATGCTGGGGAACAGGATGGAACTTGTAGGCTACATTTTAGCTAGCGCAGGCTAACTTTTTCATAGATTTCTCTGTTTGAAAATATTCTGATGTAACTTAATGCTACGGTGATTTTGTGTTTTGTGTTCGGCTACATTTTGCTAGCACTAGTATCTGTGTTTTGCCAACTTCTTGGTTACAGTGTTTGTCTCACGTTTCTAACTTCTTGGTATTAGCCAACATTCGCTATGCTAGGCTATGTGTTCACAGCTACAGTTAGCTTATTTTTTTAATATATCCTGCTATTCCCACCCTATTGACAACATATTTTGAGGATGTATGATTTACTGAATATAAATGTTGCACCATGTGGCTGTGAAACATTGACAACTCTGAGGAGATTTGTTCAAAATTTATAAAACTAAACTGTGAGATTATGCACTGAGGATTTAAAGGGAAAATACATTCAGTAGTTTCCAGGGTTTTTACTAGTGTTTTTGGACACACTACACTAGAAAAGAAGAAACAGGAAGCATTACAAAACAAAACAAACAAAAAAACCCCAAACACCTAAAGGCGATACGTGACCAGTAGGCGTTGCTCAACATTGATCTAAATTTTACTGCCATGAATTACCTGACTGGCTGTTTAGGGCTGGAAATAGGAGTGGTAAATCTAGCGTAGGGACATTGTCTTCTGTGAATAGGCTCCCTCTCCCGTCTCCAGGGAGACACTTTCAACTTCTGGCAGTAGCCAACAGTGTGGGCACAGAAAAGCCCACTATGTGGTCGCCAGGGGAAGACAACAGATGTTACTGATTGACTTTGCTCACAGACCCTTAAAGGAAAAAAAAGTTTTCACAGACGGGC
Organism: Cynoglossus semilaevis; assembly: GCF_000523025.1. Classification (NCBI taxonomy): domain Eukaryota; kingdom Metazoa; phylum Chordata; class Actinopteri; order Pleuronectiformes; family Cynoglossidae; genus Cynoglossus; species Cynoglossus semilaevis. The sequence continues at coordinate 80,367 of NC_024315.1, read as the reverse complement.
AAAAAACAAATAGTTGACGCATTTAATATTTCACATTTAGCAATATTTATTTGGAAAAATAGTCTTGGCTAAATCCTTCATTCACGAGTAGTAAAAGAGACAGTAACATCATTTTTTACAGTACAATCCCTCTTAAATAACATTTTCTTTAAAAAAAAAAAAATACAAGTCCCATTGACCTGAAGTGCCTTTGCAAATATTAATTAAAAAAAGCAACTTAAATAATCATAACAAACAGCACAAATATACAATACAAAATAAAAATAACACAAAAATACTTAAATTAACTTAAATTAAATCATAATCTTAAATCATAACTTTTTTCTTACTTTTTTCTTTATTTTACAAAAAGTCAACCTGTATTTTAAAAAAAAGCAACTTTTTTTTTTTTCTTAATTAAGACCCAAAGAAGATAAAATTCATGTCCCCGACAAGAGAGAAATGATCGTTACAAATGAACAATACTATGTCTTAAAACGGTTTGGAGGCTTTCAGGGAAGAAAACGCACTTCAGTTAACACAGTGATCAAGTATACATACAGTCTTCACAGGTGTGGTGATGGGTGCACCGCCCACGTGAACAGCCTCATGAAGAACAGGCCACTATGGCCGAACATCCACCGTTTGATGCAGTTCCTGCGCTCGCCAACGGCATGTGGGTTAGAGAAAAGGCCTGGGTGCAAATGTTGCAAAAAGGCTAGTAATCGTAACACCGCGTGTTGCCGCCACGTGATGGCACGTATCTTTATAAATATTTTTTTTAATTATCATTATTATTGTTATTTCATCCCTACTCTCCCCCCCCACCCCCCCCCTCCCCCCAATAAAAAGGCAAAACAGAAAGCTAAGTGGCCGTTTACTTAAACTGTAAACTTTAATTATTTCTTTTTCAACCCCTGCCAGTTCTCATCCCACAGGCCGCCGCTTCCTGCACTTAGTTTCCAGTAGAGAACCAGCTCACTCTGAATATCAGTTAAACGTCTCAGTATCAGCAGCAGTCTCAAGGCGGGACAACTCCCCCTAGGGTTAGAGCAGCATCTGAAGGAGTATAAAAACTCTCCCATAGAGCAAATGAGCAACAGGCAGCCCGTCGATGGCCTTGTTACACCTGGAGAAGAACGAGAACGAGAGAAAAAAAAAGTTGTTAATAAGTGTTGTTCTCCTTGAGCAAACAGTCGTAGCGTAGCAGCGACAGCTAGCTAAAGACGGAAACTCACCTCAGTTGCAATTATACATTCGTCCTTGTCCTCTGACAACACAAACACAGATTTGTACTTGGTGTCCGCACATGCAGACATTTCTGGGGCAGAGATTTCTGATGCATCGCTTTAGGACGGAAACAGGAAGAAAAACAAAACGTTAGCATCGTATACAGACATTTCAAAAACAAAACGTTAGCATCGTATACAGCGTATGACATTTCTGGTCAGCTCCCTCGACAGAAGTCGCTCTTACCATTTTAGACCTTTGGTGCGCTTCTCCTCGAACTCAAACGAGTCCAGGGACTGGCACTTGTCCTCGCAGGCTGGCTCCAGCATGGCCTCCTTGGCCGCCTGCTCGTAGTTGACCTCGTGTACGAGGTTGTAGTCTGCGGGAGGATTGCGGCTCTTGAAGCCGCTTCTCCCCGGCGATGATCCTTCGTCGGGATCAGCGCTACAAAAGTCCATCTTTTTGTTAATGTTCTTGACGCCGGACGTCGGCATCATGTTGACGGCCAGGTCCCTGTCACTGCGGTGACAATTATTGGTGAGGTTATTTATTGTCTCTGTTTCTACCACAGTCTCTATTTGACCGCCGCGCTGGGCTTTTGATCGGAAAAATCCAACGAGTACGGCACACCCCGCCAACAGGAGCAGCACCAGGGCCACGCCAGATCCTACGGCCATCCAAGGAACTTCCGAACCCCGGATGGCGGCGTGCTCTGGAAGCAGGAACTGGCAGTTCCTGCCCCCGTAGCCCGGGACGCATGCACAGACGTAGCGGTTGTTCCTTTCGTGGCACGTGGCGCCGTTGTGGCACGGGTTGTGCTCGCAGCGATTGATGGGTGAGCTACAGTTGCGACCCGTGTACCCTGGTGGGCAGGTGCAAGTGTAGCCAGTTGGACCCTCTTGGCACGTGCCGCCGTTCTGGCAAGGGTACATGGAACACTCATCCCCGGTTTGGTCACAGTTCATGCCAGTAAATCCATCTGGACACTGACAGAGATACGAGTTGACCAGATCCACACAGCGAGCACCTGAGAAGATCACCAAAGGAGGAGTGTTTTAGTTTGGTCTAACCGTTAGATCAAAGGAGGAGTGTTTTAGTTTGGTCTATTAGTTTGGAACAGGAGTTACCTCGATCTGCACTGCTAAAGACAACGTGACCTGAATCACTTAGAACTTCACTTTGAAGTGAAGCCGTTTCGGGGGCCAGATCCTTCTTACCGTTAGAGCAGGGTCCGGAGGTGCAGTGGTCGATCTTCTTCTCACAGTTGAATCCTGCGTATCCTGTAGGGCACTGGCAGAAATAACCTCCGTCAGGGTTGTCTGCACAGCGGCCGCCGTTGGAGCAGGGCCCGTCTGCGCACGTCATGGCGCTCAGCTCGCAGTTGTTGCCATAGAAACCATGAGGGCAAGTGCAGGTATATGTGTTCTCTAAATCCTGAGGAGAAAAAATAGAACAGACTTGGAATCTAGGTCTGGGTTTTTTTTTCTTCAGTGACTTCAAACTCTTTTCATTTTGTCTGGTTTAAGTCTGTAACTTGAACAAGACAGACGCAGGGATTTGGAGTCGTCAAAAAAACATCTGGGCCACATTTGCTGCGTGACATACACGTGTTCCCATTTCAGGTTCTTGTTACAAAAACAAGGCGTAGTTACCGTGCAGCTTCCTCCGTTGCGACAGGGGTTTCCAGCACATTCGTTGACCTGGATCTCACAGCTGGCGCCAGTGAACCCCGGCCTGCAGGAACAGGTGTAGCTGCCCTGACCCGTGTTGCTACAAGTGGCTCCATTCATGCAGGGCTTGTGGTGAGTGCAGTAGTTGAGATCTGGAAAGACACGGCAGCACATGTGGATTAGCCGCAGCAGGACACATGGCAGGACATCAACAGCAGCAGCAGTGACAGAATATCTTTTAATCCTCCAGCACACTTGACTCTTTCTGTTTTACCCCGGTTTTCAGTTTCTGTTCCCAGACCTCCTGGAGACAACTGCTGCTCTCCGCTTGTTACAGAACAACATTCTCCTTTTTTTTTTTATCAATGTTCCACTAACGTAAACAAGGAGAACACATCGGAAAGATCTCGTACCAAATGGATGAACCAGATGTGGAATCTTCTCTTAGCACTACCGATGTCCAATAATATCAGTCGACCAATATTGTTTTCTTTTTTTCCTAATAAAATTAGATTCCGAATAAGATACCGATAACACAATGCCAAATATACTGGAATCGGAGTTCTGAGACGTTTACCTCAGTTTTTGGTACAAACGGCTGCGTCTGGGGGACAATATCGGCACATCGGATATCGGCAAAAAGTTAATAACATCCCTCCTCAACACCCCCACCCTTTCACTGTCCCCAGTTTCGTCTTCCGAAGCCCCGCCCCCCAGCTCACCTTGGTTGCAGAACAGCCCCCCCCAGCCCTCCTGACAGTTGCACTGCCACGGCTGCTGGCAGGTCCCGTGTAGGCAGCCCGGGTAACGGATGCACTCGTCACAGTAACGTCCTTTGAAACCAACTCGGCATCTGTTGTTTACCAGCGGGGAGAGAGAGAGAGAAGCAGAGGTGAGTTACCAACATCAACAGATGACTACACCTAGTGGAGACTCTGGTGAACTGCGGCCACACTTACTTGCACTCTCCGGGTTTCTCGCAAAAGCCGTGTTCTTCATCACAGCCCGGCAGACAGATGGCTGTGAGGAGAGATTACAGATGTTCATCAGCTGGACAGACCATAATACACCTGAGACTGTTTACACTTGGAC
>NC_024315.1:75631-76355 GCF_000523025.1 Cynoglossus semilaevis | reverse complement strand
AGGGCGGTGGGAAAAAGACTAGGACCGTGAGTCCGTAGAAGGTCAGTCCTTCTACGGACTCACGGAAAGTTTCCTGATCGATGTTGGGACCAGTGCGTTTCCTTATCTTGCAATATTTTATTTTTTAGTTAAATTTTTTTTTTAATCCAGAAATAATCCCAATTTAAATTCTGAGACTAGAAGAAAAGGACGAGTCCATAAACCTGTTACCATAAACTCCTTATCACCGCGGAAGAATTTTCTGTCAACATAACAAGAAAAAACAAAGGATGGAGTGTGTGTTGTTTGTAAGACACACACACACACACACACACACTCACTCAAAGACCCCCACAACCCACCCCAACACCCTCTTCTTCTTCTTTTTTTCCTTCTTCTTCGCTGCGGGTCAAAACTCTTTGCCCTCTTCTTCTTCCTCACACACACACTCACACACACACACACACACACTCCCCTTAATGTCTCGGATTGGGGGACATAAGAGTGGACAGCTGGCGAGTGTGTTGCCAGTGCGCGACAGCTGCTCCATTGTCTCCTCTCTGCCGGCAGCTGCCCACTTCAAACAATACCTCCCCCGCCTCAGCCAATCAGCGACCGGCCCATTCCGGGAGCAACCAATCGGAAGGCAGCATGTAAATTTATGGCACGCGTGAGATTATTCCCCCCAAAAAACTTTCCTTAGAATAAATCAAGTGGCCCCGTGTGTGTGTGTGTGTGTGTGTGT
>NC_024315.1:73236-75387 GCF_000523025.1 Cynoglossus semilaevis | reverse complement strand
GCGTGTGCTGTTTACGCACAACTTGCTTTCTAACGGCACTCAGAGGAGCAGGTTACAGACCAGACCCTGTGATTAATGATGAGTTTATCGATGATAACAGGGTTTTGGAGTCGAGTTCTGCTGTTCGGACCCAAATGTCTGGACTTTTTTACGACTCATATTCACACGTTTTTCCACATTCACCGTCAAACTTTTACGCACAAGTTTCTATCATAAAATAATAATAATAATAATAATGATAATAAAAACTCCGTTCCACTCACGTTCCGTGCAGTACTGTCCTTTCCAGCCGGCGTCGCACACAATCTCTCCGCGCTCTCCACACGTGAAGTGGCCGAACGCGTCGTCTCTGGGTCGGCAGAACACCGAGCAGCCGTCCCCGTAGTAGTGCTCGTCGCACACGAACCGGTACGAGTACTTGAGCTCGGTCCTGCCGCCCGTGTGCAGGTCCTGGGACCACTCGTCTCCCACCGTCAGGTGCCTCTGGGTGGACATGGTGCTGATGACGCGCTCCGGGGTCTCTGAAGTGGGGGGGGAAATTAGAAAGAAAGAAAAAAAAAATATATATAAATATAAATGAAATAAAAAGTGCTTCGATGCACATGTGGTGGAACAAAAGAATGTGTTTGTTTCCTACCTGTGGAGAGGTCGTCTTTGGAGTCGGCGTGGAACGCCTCGATGATCAGGGAGAAGGTCCCCTGGGAACACAAATGGCTTGGTGAGACAGGTGGCCAGCGGAGATGTGCGCGATAACATCAAGCAAAAGCCCGAGGCGACTGGGCGACATTCACTGGGAGCGACCTGAATACAAACTGCTGAAACCGAACACCTGCAAACATTCTCTCTCTCTCTCTGCGACCGAATGTCCCCGGGGACGCGAGGGGGGTGCCCGGGTGGTGGGGTGGGAGGGGGGGAGGGGGGGCACACTTACCGGCCACGTGAAGCCGAAGTTGATCCTGATGGGGTTGGTGAAGGAGCTCTCGGGGATGGCGTCGGGGACCTGGAAGGAGTTGGAGCCCAGGATGGGCGTCACGGCGGCTCCGTAGGTGCAGGGCGGCTCCGGGGAGGCGTTGGGCTGGAAGTGCTTGAGGCAGATCTTGAAGAAGGTTTGACAGTCACACTGCTGCTGCTGCTGCTGCTGCTGCTGCTGTTGCTGCTGCTGCTGGTGGTAGGACGTTACCGGAGCTCCTTTACAGCAGTTCCTGTTGCCCTGCACTCCCTTCTTGTTGAGGAACTCCTGCAACTTCAGCTCGAACACGCCCGAGCAGAACCCCTGCGGAGCAGAAAGCAGCGTTTACTACCACACACACACACACACACATACACACACACAGAGCTTGGATGATGGAGAGCAAGTTCGTGAAAGAGACTAGGAGGGGTTGGGGGGGGGGTCTTACCTGGCACAACAACATGGACATGACGACGAGGGTCAGCAGGACGGTTCGCCCCATATTAAATAAATACATAATAAATAAAGAATAAATAAAATGAAAGATAAAGTCTCGGAGAGAGAGGGTCGAGGACGGTGGGTGGGGGGTCGGCGGGGGTCGGCAGGTCCTCACGGTGCCTCCTCCTCTTCAGACCCTGTGAGAAGGATGCATCGAGCACGTTTCTGCCTCCTCACCGCGGACTTTTGTCTCTTCTCATCAGCTGCTGCTCTCCTTCATGTCCCAAAAGAGCAACGACGGGATAAATCAACAGGCTTTAAATAATAATAAGAATAAAAAAGAGTTTNGGGGGGGGGGGGGGGGATTAGAAAGAAAATAAATATATATATAAATGAAATAAAAAGTGCTTCGATGCACACGTGGTGGAACAAAAGAATGTGTTTGTTTCCTACCTGTGGAGAGGTCGTCTTTGGAGTCGGCGTGGAACGCCTCGATGATCAGGGAGAAGGTCCCCTGGGAACACAAATGGCTTGGTGAGACAGGTGGCCAGCGGAGATGTGCGCGATAACATCAAGCAAAAGCCCGAGGCGACTGGGCGACATTCACTGGGAGCGACCTGAATACAAACTGCTGAAACCGAACACCTGCAAACATTCTCTCTCTCTCTCTGCGACCGAGCTGTGCGGAAAAAAGGGCGCCATGTCCCCGTGGAACCCAGCGTCGTGACCCGGTGATGGGGTGGGAGGGGGGGAGGGGGAGAACA
>NC_024315.1:69344-72229 GCF_000523025.1 Cynoglossus semilaevis | reverse complement strand
TTTTTTTTCCTTTTCTGTTTGTGGTTCAGGTCCTGGTTCTAACCCAAGGCCAGATTTGTCACTGGTCCGACATGCTTCCCTCTGCTTCCCCCGGCGTCTCTCCTCACTGTGAGCTGAGCGTCTGCCGCCGCCGCCCGTTATATACGGCCTGACACATGCTATGGTAATAACATGCAAATGGGACCTCCTGCTCCCTCCTCCACGACTTCACCTCCCAATCTGGCCCAGCAGCAGCAGCAGCAGCAGTAATAATAGCTGTGAGCTCAACCACCAAATACTTCTGCCACAGCTCAGTAGAACTACTTTTATCTAGATTTTTAGTCCAGATACAGTGACCATTTAGAAAAGCCTCAAATTCCAGATCTTCTACCAGTGGAACACGAAACAAGTCCTTATCCACTTTAAAAAAAAGAAAAAAAGAATTAAAACGACATCAGCTCCAGAACTAAAAATGCTTAAAATCGACTACTTTCTGCTACGACAACAAAGTTTTAAAGTTGAGTATTTATGAATTTTCTACTCATAAAACTCTCCGTTGTTGCTGGTACAACAGGAATAAATAAGAAAGTCAATCTAACTGTGGTAGAAATTTAGTAAAACTTAGTGTAATATATGACTAAATGAACAAACACGATAACGACACAAAAGTAACGCAGATATTTATGGTTTACTACGAGCGTAGATTTGAGATGTTGGTCTTCATCGACGCCGCCCTCTGTTGATGTTTTTTCCTTTGGCGATGAAAAGTAAACCCGGCCTTTGACGTAACGAGCGTCTTGGTGCAGATGAGGACCATCGATAAATCGTAACTTAAACCTAAACCTGACGTTAGTTCAATAAAGTATGTAATAAATGAAGTAAATCAGTGTTTTTGGGAGTAAATATAAAACTGTCCTGTTGTCTCGGCAGCTCAAACTGGACTTTAAAAAAAAAGAAATCGTGTTTGTAGCACCCCCTGCAGGAGAGTAGGCGGTAGTGCAAAAATAACTTTCTGTTTACAAACACTAATTGTGTACACTCCAGTCTAACTACACACCACCAGGTGTCGTGTTCTTCATCTCTGATTTGGCCTCCTGTACAGTAGAAGTTTTGTTTTTTTTTGGGGTTTTTTTAGCACCGATCTGAAGTTTTTTTGGGAGGTGAAGAAGCAGAAACTGTGAAGTCACTGCATTAAAAACTAATCTTAGAACAGAGAGAGAGAGAGAGCGAGAGAGAGAGAGAGAGAGAGAGGGGAAAGAAAAATAATGTTTCTTGGTCAACCCCTGACTCACTTAATTGTTTGCACCCCTGCCTCTTCCTCCTCCTCCTCCTCTTCTTCTTCTTCTTCCTTTCTGTTTTCTCTCTTCTTATGCACTGACTCTCTCTCTCTCTCTCTCTCTCTCACACACACACACACACACACTGGAAATGTTGACGGGTTATTTGTGGTTGTGGGAAGAATTTGATGCTTTGAATTCAGTCAAAGAGAAAAAGGAAAAAAAAAAACATTCCTTGGCAGAGCTTCACCATTTACTTCTCTGAATGTCTGGGTGTGTGTGTGTGTGTGTGTGTGTTTGGAGGGGGGTAAGTGTGTTAGAGAGAGAAAGAAAAAGAGAGATGTAGAGAGATGTACAGACTCTCTCTCTCTCTCCCTCACACACACACACACACACCCTCAGCTGTATGGTAATTCAGCACCTGCTCTTCCCTCAATAACAGTGTGCGCGCCTCCCTTGGCTGAGCGCGTGTACACATCCAACACAATACTCCCTACACACACACACACTCTCTCTCTCTCTCTCTCTCTCTGTGCCTCTCACTCTCTCACACACACACACTTCTACACACATTTGCACGCAGGACAAAAACTTAAAACAAGCTCTCATGGAAACAATTAAACTGTGTTTCAGAGTGTGTGTGTGTTTCAGAGTGTGTGTGTGTGTGATGTTTGTTGCCTCCATTTATTTGTCCTTCCATTTCCTGCAGCCTGTGACGTCAGAGTGCTAACTCACAGTGACAGAGTTGGAGCCGTCAGTCTGCAGGTGTCACTGTTGGTTCTGTTGTTCAGACTTGACCTGAAAAGGACTGGGATTTAACATAGACCGTGTGGAAGAAATGGACAAATCTGTCTCCGCTTCAACAAAGTTGGTCAACAGGGGCGGCCGTTCACTGAAGTCAGCCCCACATGTTCCTCAACATCAGTTCTGGAACCATTTCTAACGGTACTGATTAGTTACTGCTGACAGAACTGAGAAAACGTTAACAAACACGAGCGGTGACATCATCAAGTTGTCGTTATGACGTGGTGATCATTGGACAGTCCAGGTGTCTGAATTTAACATTACCCACTAACGGCTGTATCACCTAACTACTGTGCCAAACATAAGGCACGCATGCAGGGATGTGGACAGTGTTGTTTTGATCCGTCACAGTCTTTTGGGAGATTTGAATCACAGGTTGTGGTTGTTAGTCTGATTGTACCGAGTTCACGGTGTTGTACTGCTGTTGTACTGCTGTTGTACTGTTGTTGTACTGCTGTTGTACTGCTGTTGTACTGCTGGTAGTATATGTTTTTTTTTCTAGCCGTTTACACAAAACTGCAACAGTCATTTAAAGTATTCTGAAGTAATATATGGATGTGGTATTGCAGTAATCCACCTGGAGTTTGGCGTTTAACTCCCGTCGTAGTTTAACTCCTGCTGTAGTTTGACGTTCACTTCACTGCCACCAAAAAGTTTACAGACCTGGACATAAAAAAAAAAAACTTCATGTTGTTGCTGCTGCTGCTGTTGTTGTTGTTGCTTTGATTGTAAAGTAAAGTGCTACTGTAGGAGCCTGCTGTAGTTTAACTCCTGTTGTAGTTTAACTTCTGCTGTAGATTAACTCCTGCTGTAGTTTAACTCCTG
>NC_024315.1:67648-68934 GCF_000523025.1 Cynoglossus semilaevis | reverse complement strand
GCGTGTTTTCGCCCCCGCCGTAGTTTAACTCATGCTGTAGTTTAACTCCTGCTGTAGTTTAACTCCTGCCCACCAGTAGCTGCCCTCGCACCAAAAGGGTGACTCGGGCTCTGACTATTCATCCACTCTCTGCGCTTCAATTTCCATTGATTGTGAAGGAAGGAGAGAGGGAGGAAAGGGGGAGGGAGAAGAGAGGGAAGGTGGGGGTCTTCAGTGAAGGACCACGACACGCCTTCAGACGCGGACAGACAGACCTTACAAGCCATCTGCCACTCACATTATATAAATATGTATATATATATACTAACTGATGTAAATAGTAAACTATATATTGTATGTCTCTAAAATGTATGTTTATATATGTATACATATATAAATATATTCTGTGTATATATGTACATATATGTATATATATATTTATACATTACCTTTATATGGTATACATTACACTATCACATTGTTGTAGCAGTGCATTCAGTGTATTAGTCAATTTGTGTTTATAGCGCCCCCTGCAGAAAGGGGGTGTTTAAATATATGCTTATCATTTTACCACAGTGCATGTGATGTACAACATACAACATACCTTTAGGTTAAATGGGTTTGTGATGAAAAAATTCATTTTTTCATGTGAGTAAAAGTCTCAGTGGAATTGATAAACACAAACCAGAGAGCTCTCCCTCTCTCTCTCTCTCTTACCCAGACCTCTTACCCACACACACCCACACACACACACACACACACAAACATGCACACACACTCCACATAGCCATCATCCACTCCCCTGGCCTTCCGTGAGAGTGAAGGACCTGCAAAATGTCCTCATGACAACATTTAACTGTGTCCCCACATATACAGCTATACCAGAAAACACACACACACACACACACACACACACATTTGATTGTTGCAGTGAGGTCTGCATCACACAGGACTGTTATCATGGAATTTGGACTTTATACTCTGGCAAACATGAGCAACATGTTTGACCAGACAGAAACAAGCGTGGAGCTGCTCTCTCTCTCTCTCCCTCTCTCTCTCCTCTCCGTCTCCTCTCTGCTGGAAGCATGTTTAAGGACCTGCCTGTAACGGTATGGGCCCTGCGGGGCCATATGGCGAGGGGGAAGCCAAGGGTTTTTTTTTTTCTTGGTCTCATAAGAGGAGACAACACATGGTCACTCGTGGGAACGTAAACACAGCGCGCATCACACGATATCGATCATATGAAGCGGTGATTGGGGAAAAGAGGAGGGGGCTGGGGGGGGGGGGGGGGGGGGAGGGGGCGGCGG
>NC_024315.1:65095-65525 GCF_000523025.1 Cynoglossus semilaevis | reverse complement strand
TTTCCACACACTATATATATATATATATATATATATATATATAGGTAGATAGATGTAAAAAAATAAATAAAATACATTTGTACTATATCAAATTTGAGATGTTGCGGCCGAGTCTTTCCTCTCGTTCCTCTACATTTTGGACCCAGGTCCGTGTGCATCAACCACTGTGATGTTAATGGAGTCCAAACATAGTGATGCACACAGATGTCCTGCAGCCCTCGCTCACGGGGCAGATGACCCTTTATCTTTCCTTTTTTACCCCTCGGTGGCTCCATCTGAGGTTAATCACCAGGGTGTGTGACGCTCGCCCCCCCCCCCTCTCTAACTCTCCCTCTCTATCTCCAAATCTGTGAGCATCTGTCCAGAAATGAACAGATGTAGGCACCTGCGTCGGGGGCTCACATATGCGCGCATGTCAGCCCCTCACCCC
>NC_024315.1:64643-64939 GCF_000523025.1 Cynoglossus semilaevis | reverse complement strand
TGGGCCCACAATAGATGACAGATCAGGGATGCAGTAACCAAATACTGTGTATCCCCTCAGGACATTCGCTCTGTTCCAGGCATTGTCACCAGTTATATCAAGTGGCTGCACCAAACAATCTGCTGTACGACTGCTCATTTGAGACATAACATAATTCACTGGGACAGATGACGGAGGGAGGGAGAGAGGGAGGGAGAGAGGGAGGGAGGTGGCTGGACAGAGGTCTCTCTCTCTCTCTCTCTGATACTTTTACTACTTCCAACATGAAGTGGAGGCTTCGTTTTAAACAAGTGGAC
>NC_024315.1:64299-64624 GCF_000523025.1 Cynoglossus semilaevis | reverse complement strand
TGTCCGAGAAAAGCACCCCAACAGCCCACTGGTGGGGCAGTGGTGGATAATGGCGCCATAATAGCCCCCCGTCCCTATCTCTCAGCTGCTGCTGCTGCTGCTGCTGCTGCTGCTGCTGCTGCTGCACGACACCGAGTCCACACGCACCTGTTGTCATCCCCCTATTGTGTCCAGCCAGCGTTAGCATGCTCCACCTCAGGAATTCTCCCCGTCCAGAGGCCGGCCTAATCGTCCCAGGAGAGAGCTTAGCTACGCTGCAGAGACCAGGGTGTGTGTGTGTGTGTGTGTGTGTGTGTGCAGGAGAAAGGGGGGGGGAGAGGGGGGT
>NC_024315.1:61770-64018 GCF_000523025.1 Cynoglossus semilaevis | reverse complement strand
CTCCACCTCCAGCACCATGACAATGCCCCCTGTGGCCGGGGCACAGAGCATTAAAAAGGACTTGGAGGAGGCTCTTGAGAAAGACCCCAGAGGAGCAACACCTTTTTTGGACAAACATTAATGATGACAAACATGGAACAGGGTTACGGTGCGTGACACCGTAACACTTGCCCCCCAACCCCCCCTCCTGACCACTGTTGCTCCTCGCTGCCGTTCGCAGGAAGAGTTCGATGGAAAGACGTTCAGTTTAAAGGCGAAGATTTCATGTGAAGATAAAAGAGTTCTTCTGTCACATAAACAGAAAACTTTCAGGGTTTTTGTGGTTTCAGTAATATCTATCGTGGACTTGTTTGATAAATATGAATTAATAAACATGTTTGTATATCATCTGGATTATTTTAAGGTATTTTTGATGAGCAGATCCACACAAAAAAAACTGAAAAAAATATGTTAAACAGAACAAAACAAGATTGAATCTCAGACGTGAATCTGTAAAAAAAACCAACATGGCTGCACAAACAAACAACTCTGAAAAATTATGATTTTATACCTGGAAGTCGATCTGTTTATATTCACTTTCATTTTCCATTTCAATCAAAAGAAATTTGGCCCAATAAGTTTTTTGTGTTTATTATATCTATAAAACCCTTTGATAACAATGTTTTACTTCATTTACAAATTAATTTTTTCATTATTTTAATGCCGTTGTTTAGGAGAGATTTGAAATGAAAAACTTTCTTTTTTTTACTTTTTTTTCCTGCTGCCGTTCATTCTTCTCTGTTCCAGTTGCTGTGGCCCAAAGGCCCAACCCAAACACTCATCTCATTGGCTGAGACACGTGATGACATCACTGTGTAACCAGACAGTAACAAGCTTTTAATTAGTAATAATACTGCACTAATGAAAACATACATCAATGTTAAAAACACTGCAGAGAGTTACTGTTTATAAATAAATATTGATCTGTTGTTTTATGATTGAATTAGAAAAAAAAACCTCGCCTTCAAAAAAAAAACAGTATTAAATGTTGACATTTCTCTGTTTTAGCTTTTTAAACATCTATAAAAGTTGTTGGCCAATAGAACGTTGACATTTCTCTGTTTTAGCTTTTTAATGGCCAATAGAACAAGAGGAGTGATGATGATGATGATGATGATGATGATGATGATGATGATGATGATGATGATGATGATGATGATGATGGATTAAATGATGGTTCTTCAGCCAATAAGAGTGCGGCTGTTTTTATTCAGTTTCATAGGTGTGTGCTGCATTATGTTTGTAATGTTATTTTGAGCAAAACGAGAGATATTTTTTATTCATAACGACGGAAACTGCAACGTTGTCAGATCAACCAAAACAAGTGATGTTGAAATCACTTCAGTTTTTCTTTTCTTTAAGTCTTCCCTCGTTGGTAAAACAAGTGATGTTGAAATCACTTCAGATTTTTTTTTAAGTCTTCCCTGGTTGGTGTGTCTCTCTCCTTCGTGACTTTTTCACTCTCAGCTGCCGGGCGTCACCGCTCACTTTATCAGCTGAGGCAACTGTAGCAGCACATTTGCTAAACAGACACATTCACTCAGACTTTTGTTGCTTTTATTAAACAGATTTCATCCCCCACTGCCGGGTCCACACTCCGCTGCTGGGAGATTTTCCCATCCGTTGCCGAGGGAGGCCTTCTCCATTGTGCAGCGTCTAATGATGATTGTAATGATGGCTTGTCCATCTTTGATAAGAAACAGCACGCCCCTCATTAAAGGCCCAGGGCCCACAGTTCTCATGGCTGCCCCGTCCGTCCCTCGGAGCGGGACAGCAGGCGAGGGGAGGCGAGACGACACCCGTGGCACACGCCTGTTGACCGAGCCACAAAGCAAAAGCGTGTGACACTCGCCCCACCCCCGGTGCTCCCATTGTCCTCCCCGTGAGTCCCACAGACAAGACCAATCCTGTTACCCCATCACCCACCTACAACCCCCACAACTGTGACACACACACACTCCTACCGCCGCCCAACACACACACACAGGCCTTTCCCTCTCTCTCTCTCCATCACGATTAATATTACCAATCAGCTGATCTCGCTCGCCCTCTTTCTCACACATCTACCAGGGCCAGGCCACGTCCCCTCTCTCCTCCCACCCTCACCCGCGCCTCCTCTTTTTATCATCAGCTGCTGTGTAATGTTGAAATCCATCATAGTGTGTAAAGATGAGGCGGGGGGGCGGGGGGGGGGGTCCCCCCCACACTA
>NC_024315.1:53483-61435 GCF_000523025.1 Cynoglossus semilaevis | reverse complement strand
AGGTCAGACCTGTGTGTCCTGGGAAAGTCGGCTTCTCCATTTAAATGTGCACATGTTGCGGCCTTCTGGTGGCTGCGTGAATGCACACGGTGACAGATGGCCCCGGCCCATAACTATAGAGTCCGAGTAGGATTTAAAAATTGTTATATGTTTTGTTTTTCCCCCCAGAAAGTGAAAGGAATAAATTTAATTAAATCACTTGATTTTTTTTTTACTTATCAGGCGTTTTTTTAGTTTGTTTAATGAATAATAATTAAGAAAATAATAATAAAAGAACTGACAGTTCTAGATTCTGCAGTTTTGTAAGTTTGGAATTTTTTTAATAAATTAGTAAATGGCAAGAAATCCCAAAAATTCAATTTTTGACTAGAATTCCCTTCTTTGTGCTCAAATACTGTTAAAATGACTGTGTTTTCTCTTTCAATCTAACCTGTGTAGCTGTAGGTTAAAAAAAGGGCTTTCACCACTAGGGGGCGGCAGACCTGTCACATCAGCGCTCAAGGAGAAATATGGTGAAGTAATGTCTTCCATTTTTTATTCCTCTGTGATTAAGGCAGGTGTGTGAAATTCACGCCTGATCGCTGTAATTAATTAGTGAAAATCAGTGGAATTTAATTATTTCACGCATTTTGATTCATGGATATGTAATAATATAATATAATATAATAAAATAAAATATAATATAATATAATATAATATAATATAATATAATAGTGATTCTGAGTCTTTATTGAGAGTTCGCTTTAACTTTTTATGTTTAAAAATCATAAACCACGTGATCAGACTCCACGCTGCGGTGAGGTGACTCACTTTCTGCAGTGAATTTTTCCTGAGGCACAAAAAATCAAACCTATTGTATATATTATATATATATATATATATTCCGTTTTTCTGTTTCTGTTTTAAAAACAACCTACTGTAATTCAGTTTAACAACAATGTGCTGAAATGTCACAGTCAACGGAACGGAGACTCTGTGTAAGCTGGCGTCATTTCACCGGGAAAGCTGCTGAGCCTCAGATGTCGCTCTGCTGCTAAGCCTCTTAGGATTCACGAGCAGAGCAGATGCAGAGAGAATGCCAATCAGGAGAGGCTCCCGCTGAGAGGGAGAAACCAGGCTGCTGCTGCTGCTGCTGCTGCTGCTGCTGCTACAAACCCTCCACCACCATAATCAGATGTGGTCGTGACTTTGGTCTATGTCTTTTTAAAGGCAGCAGAATCCACTAAGAATGGATGGTCCACGGACTCACTGGCGACTTTGACGCATCAAACAGACAAACACTGACGTGGGGGGGGGCTTCAAACATGCTTCCCCAGGACACAGGGAGACAGAAGCCCCGCCGTAGATCCGACCTGGCGTGCGGAGCAGACGAAAACCCCCCGGTTCCGCCTCCGCGCCTGAAGAGCCGGGATTTCCCAGTGACCGTGAAGCGGCGGCGCTCGGGCTGCGGCTCCGGCTGCGCGTCTGCGGCCGAGCACAAGGTGAAGTGCGTCCTGATCGGAGACGGAGCTGTGGGTAAGACCAGCCTCGTCGTCAGCTACACCACCAACGGGTACCCGGCGGAATATGTCCCGACAGCCTTTGACAACTTTACCGGTAAAAAAAAAATGTCTTCACAACGTGGCCCCGCGATGGGCACAGTTTTACGCACGGGTTTCACGCACAGCAGAAGATTAGAAAAAAAATTATTACATAATACTTGTGTGCTATAACCTGTACGATCACATCTGTTTTTTATATACAATCAATCCCAAACATGTGGTGAAGACTCTGTGTAACTCTGTGTTTGATCAGTGACGGTGGTGGTCGACGCTAAACCAATCAGGCTGCAGCTCTGTGACATGGCCGGACAGGTGAGGTCATTACTTTAACACTCTGGGTCTCCGGGTCCGTAAACAACTGTTTACCTGTAAACATCTCTCTGTCACCACAGACATGGGGACAGGCTGGTGAACCAGTCAACGTAAGTCAGTCATCAACCAGTCAGTAACAGTAACTCGAACTGCCCCCTGTTGGTTGACCCCGCAGACAGCTTTCAGCCCTGAATCCCTTTAGACCACTTCAGTCCCTAAAGTAGCTCTAATCCGACAGTAAATAGCGCCCCCTGTTGGAGTAAGATGTTAATTATGAATTATTTCCTCCCAGTGACAGCCTGTTCTCCATCGCCCTCTATTGGCCCGTTATAATAATAATAACTATAACAATAATAATGATGATGATGATGATGATAATAATGATAATAATAACATTATTATACATAAGTACAGGTTACATTATTTTACAACTATTTTACTATTAATAACATAATACTATGTTATTTTATTGAACTACTTTTTATCATAAAAAACACACTGTGAAAATACTTATAGTTCCTATAAAACACACAGCAGAGTCTTACCTTGTGTACTTTTTGTTTTGTTGCTTCATTGAGGCGGAGCTGGAACACCTGCGGCATCTTTGCTACAAGAACGCCGACGTCTTCCTCCTGTGCTACAGCGTGGTGCGACCGTGCTCATTTCGTAACCTGAAGGACAAGTGGGTCCCTGAAATCCGTCACCGGTGTCCAGACTCTCACCTGGTCCTCGTCGGCACTCAGTTGGACCTGAAGGAGGACGTCCAGGTGCTGATCCAACTGGCAGACAACCAGCAGCGGCCGGTGGACGCCGAGGAGGGCCGGCGGTTTGCTCAGGAGCTGGGGGCTGTGAGCTTCACGGAGTGCTCAGCCCTGACCCAGAAGAACCTGAAGGATGTGTTTGATGCAGCCATCTTGGCCAGCCTTCATCAGACTGACAACAACAACGACGACAGCAGCGTCCAGGAGCAGAGGATGACTCTGAGGAGGAAAACACCGGACAAGATCAAGAGCCTGTCAGAAACCTGGTGGAAGAAGATCAGCTGTTTAATGGGAGAGCACGGCTGTGACGTCACGTGAAGAACATCAACACGTCACTGCAGATGTTACTGGAGTCCAGTTAGACTCCGGTTGAAGATTTCTAACTGGTTTTAGATCAAGGATGATTTATTATTATTATTATTTAACTCTTACTTAGAAGTTTATTTATATTCACACTAATTTATTATCTAATTATTTAATAGCTGATTTGGTTATTTTTTCTTAACACTGATTACAGAAGAATGTTCAAATGCCTTTAATAAAAGAGAAGAAAAAATATGTTGTACTTTGAGTTAGACTTCACTACTTGCCTACTGTACCTACTGTAAATAATATTTCATTCATGAATGTTGCACAAAAACATTAAAAAGCAAAAAAAAATTAAATGACAGAAAAAGCACAGGACATTTATCTGAGCATTTCCACAGGTTCTGGTCCACGGCCTTCTCTAATTGGAACAGGCAGGACCACCTGGACTGGATTAGACCAACATATGGAGCCTGTTTTATTTTTACACTCAGGCTTTGCACCTGCAATTCCAAGGAAAAACAATTCTATTTTCTTATTTCTATTCTGAATTCAGAACAGTGTAAGTCTTGACATCTACTTTTGGCCTCACATACTAATATTTTGTGTTGAAATTGCAGTTGGATAAGATTGTGAAGTGAAATACTGCCACCTACTGGTGGTAACAAGGACATCGTCTTATCGTCTTGGCTGATGAAAAACAGACACGGTAAAACAACACACATTCAATAAATGGCAATATTAAAGTGAGAGAAAAAAGAAAACAGTGCAATAAAAAAGAATTCACAGTCTCGATATATGTGATCTACAATAATGTGGTATGACCGGAAGTAGGTTCTGAGCAGAGGCTGTCTAGGACAGTGGTCCATGTTTACACCGCACAAAGTCGTCCTTTCTTCAACACAGAAGATGTTTTTTTCCTCGTACTGAAAAAATTCAAACCGTCCAATCAGAGCGAGGCTCATGCAAATCTCAGCCACAAAGCCACGCCCACAACAGACAAACAACCAACGGTGAGTGAGATGGGCGGGGCCAGGAGGACAACAGCGGAGGATTCAAACTGAACATGGCTGCGGGGAGAGATGTCGAGGAAAATAATCAAAATAGAAGGTAAGAATGGTTTTAAGTCGCCTGTGTTATGGACATATTTTTAATACTACGCTGCGATACTTTCGGAAAAGTGGTTTACAAAGTTTCTACCGTAGAAAACAAGCGACTTCCTCATAGCGACTGTCATTCCTAGCTTTAGCTTAGTTAGCATAAAGCTCCAAAAATGTATGCGGGTTGAAGTATTTTTTTTCTCTTTTGTCAGGGTGAGGTGTTGTCGGCACAAAAATAAGTAAGTTTGGACGTTTCTTCAGTTATAACCGTGTGATATTACTGTTTATCTGCCATCTGCAACTCGTCTGTTTGTGTATTATTGCCATTAGTAAGGGATGTTCACGGTACACAGTCTTATAAAGTGAATCCTTTGTCCCTTCGTTTTATTTTTCCAAGTGTACAGTTAAATTGGCAATATTTTTAGACTTTCGTTTCAAATGAAATAATATATCTTTTTAATTTAGTTTATTAAGACCGGGCGTCTGAATTATATAGCTTGTAATACTTTCATATACATGCAAAAATAAACAATATAAAGAACCGGAAGTTTGGATTAAGGCTGCCGAAGAAGAAAGCATCATGACTAAAATAAAGTAAATAAGTACAAGGTAGACTGCAAAAACAATTGTAAAATAATTTCTATGCATAGGGACAAATCAGTTGAAGTGTTCTAAAGACTGTAATAAATAAAGTAAAAGTTGAAAATATGTCTTTGCTCCTCCTCCTCTGCAGAGGTACAGTTTGCAGCATGGTGATCAGTCAGGAGGAGTCACCAGGGGGCTCCAGTGCAGGCCGACCACCCGTCATCTTCAATCCAGACTTTTTTGTGGAGAAACTTCGCCACGAGTGCCCAGATGTTTTCCTGGAGCTGGTGCTGAGTAACATCACTCGTCTCATCGATCTGCCTGGCACCGAATTTGCCCAGCTCATTGGCGAGGACAGTCCCAAGACCCCAACGGGAGGAAACGGGGGCTTCTTTCGTTCATTCAACTTCCTCAAACGTAAAGGTTAGAGTTCAGATGGTCTGAATCTGTTAAATAATTACTGGCAAAGAACTGCAAAAAAAAAGTTTGACAATAAATTATCCATTCTATCTCAGATAAAGGAGTCATGTTTGGAACTGCATTGACGGAAACCTGCATTGCTCAGATGTACCAGCTCATCGAGTATCTCAGCAGAAGTAAGTCGTTTGAAAAATTTTATTCTCATGTTCTTTTTGGTTCATACCCGTGTTATGTAGAATCTAACACCATCAGCTGTACACTGTACAAACCCACCCAAAGGATGAAAAAAAAAGTGTGACTTTTAGTCTGGAAAATACGGGAAGTCTACAGTCACCTTCTTTATATTGCGTAATGCCAGTAATCAAGATATATATATTTTTTTTTTACTTTTCACCTCCTTGTGTCGCGGTCTCAGATCTGCACGTGGAGGGTCTGTTTCGTGTGCCAGGAAACAGCGTTAGACTTCAGTCTCTGAGGGAACTTCTGAACAGTGGATCAGACGTCAAACTGGACTCAGGAGACTTTCACCCCAATGACGTGGCCACGCTGCTCAAGACTATCCTGGGTGAACTGCCTGAACCTCTGCTCACGCACAGACACTTCCACGTGCACCTGAAGATAGCTGGTGAGGAAACACCCACTTCTGAGCTCTGGAGACAAACAACGGTGGCATTTGGTATTTTTTTATAGTAATAACTCGTCTGTCTCTCAGACATGACTCTGTTCGACGAGCACGGCAACAAGACCGCAGTTCCCAACAAGGAGCGTCAGGTGGAGGCCCTGCAGCTGCTGTTCCTCCTCCTGCCTCAGGCCAACCGCTCTCTGCTGAAGCTGCTGCTGGACCTGCTCTACCACACGGCCAAGCAGCAGGACAAAAACAAGATGTCAGCCTTCAACCTGGCCCTGATGTTTGCCCCACACGTGCTGTGGCCCAGACATGTAAGAATCACAGAATCTGAACCACACTGCTGTGACGCAGGCTCAGGATAATACAGGCTGTTATTTTAAATGACATTGTGAAGCTGAAGGTTATTCAACTGTATCTGTCTGTTTGATCGAACCATACTGATGTTTTGCTGAATTCCTACTGGCCTGTTAGTACTTGTCAAGCCTGTCCTGAACTGTACATTTATCTGTGTGAAATTTCTGGAATGAACTACAGTAGGTATGGGAATTAGGGAAGGACCGTTTTTATTTGTCTCATTTTCAGTCCCATCCTCTTGATTTATAGATTTATAATGATTTATATTATTGATTTATAATTTTTTTTCTTCTGTTTTTCCAACCAGATGACTGCTGGTGACCTGAAGGACAATCTGAAGAAACTAAACAACAGCATGGCCTTTCTCATCAAACACTCACAGAATATATATTCCTTGTGTCGAGAACACACACACATACACACACTCACACACAGTGTCTGGTCTACAGGAGTTCGGAGGACTTCAATTATATAATCTATTCTAACCTTGACCATTACAAACTGTTTTAATCCTTAATCCCTACCCTAATTTTTAATCCTTACAGAAAACTAAAATTTCACAAAAAATGTCCCCACAAAGACACATGATCTCACAACAAAGGATTTTACAAAAATAAATGTCCTCACAAAGTGTGCCCTCATGATTAACAGTGTGACATAATGACGTGTGTGTGTGTGTGTACTGTCCAGGCTCCATTAATGACGTGTGTGTGTGTGTGTACTGTGTACTGTCCAGGCTACCTGCGTGACTACGCCAGGGTCCACTTCAGTTCCACCAAGTCTGTGCAGACCAAGGTGAGTGGTTATCAGAATGAAGTCAACCAGCAGGGGGAGCAGCTTAACCTTCTTTCTTTCCTCGGCTCATAAGTAAAAGAAGACACTAGATGGCACTATGTAGCCTTGTTGTTTTGGAAGCTCCCGGACTCGGCCTGAACTTTTCCGTCTTCCTCTCCCCCAGGATGACCTGGAGCTGTTGGCAGTGAACAACTCTCCTGCTCAGCGGACTGCGTTGCCCATGAAGAGGGCGGCCGCTCTGGGCCCCGGCTCTGAGGACACGTACCAGTCGCCGGCTCAGCAGTACACGGAGGAGGCGCTGAAGGAGCTCTTCAGACACGTCAACCAGAACATGCCCGACTCTGCCAAGAAGAAGAAGCTGGTCCGCCAGGTCTGGGACATGGACGCTTGTTGAGACGTTTCTGATCGTTTTGACAAATAAGTTGTCAGATGTAATTGTGTCTGTGTGTGTTTACATGTACAGCTTGTCAAACAGACCACTACAGCAGTGACGCCTAACAATGAGAATCACCATGGATTACAAACAACCACCAAGAAACATCCTCGATCACGGTCCTTTGGAGGCCTCATCAAGGTACGGACTAAAACTTTCTTCATTTTCTTCTTCCTCACATTTTTTTTTTCTTATGAAATTTGTCATGGACATTTAAAAAGAAGAGAAATTTAGGAGTATATAAAGCTAACAGTAGTCTATACTATTGCCTGTTTTTTTTTAAATTTTTTTATTCTAATATTTCCTCCTGTTTAGGGGTAGGTATGGACAAGAGTCTGGGGATACGATACGTTTAACGATACGATATATTGCGATACTATAGGGATGGTGATATATTGCATGCTTACCATCAGGATACTAACATCGGAACAGAGGGGTTTATATTTGTAAACATTTTTTTCAAAAATAAAATGTATATGAATATTTGACTCTTAATTGTTAAT
Organism: Cynoglossus semilaevis; assembly: GCF_000523025.1. Lineage (NCBI taxonomy): Eukaryota > Metazoa > Chordata > Actinopteri > Pleuronectiformes > Cynoglossidae > Cynoglossus > Cynoglossus semilaevis. The sequence continues at coordinate 53,697 of NC_024315.1, read as the reverse complement.
AAATATATGTATAAAAAATCTATACAGTGCTGTAAAAAATATTGCGATACATTAGCATATCATTGTTTTCTCACACCCTGACTCCTGATGTTGTGACGACAGCGTAAAGCCCGCGGTGATCAACAGACGACGCAGCGAAGGGTCAGACACGTCTCACCTGATGCCGTGAGCAGAACCGGGAGGAACGGAGGGACAGAGAACGTCGGGCCCCACG
>NC_024315.1:46834-53430 GCF_000523025.1 Cynoglossus semilaevis | reverse complement strand
TTTATCCAATGTCCAAATAGTGAATCTCGGGTTTAACACTGCCTCCTGCTGGATGGTTCAGTTACTACAACGGACTGTCTGAAGTGATTTGAATCTGGTTGGATGTGAAACACATGAATGTTAAAACTCAATCAAAGATGGTCGGGATCAGTGTTGCCAGATCTGAGAAAAACAAGCCCTGAAGGAGCGACTCGTCTCTTTTTTTTAATTCACTGAAATCTTTTGACCACATTGTGATGCTGCTAATAGAACAACTACACACTTCTGTCAACAGATGGAGACATAAAAAATAGGAGCAGGGTTAAAAATCGTCCAGCAGTTTTTTGATATTTTCAAGTTAATTTCCTGAAGAAAAGCAGCAGCGCCCCCTGTGTTGTAATTCTGTTCTGAGTGTAAAGCGTTCCCTGTGTTCACAGAAGAACAGTCCATTGAATGGTCCTGTGTTGGGGAAGGTGGGCCTGGTCGTAAAGAACCCAGACTTCAGCTTCTCTGAGAACAGAGCTCTGAAGGTTCCCAAGGTCAGAGACGCACACACACACACACACACGAGCTGCATATTCTTAGCTGCAGATTTTGTGAAAATATAAAAAAATAATTGATTAAATTAAACTTTTCTAACTCCCTCATCAACCATGTGACTATTTTTGTCAGTATTAAAAAAAAAAAGAAAAATTAGAATCTCTAAAATATATACATGTGAACCAAAAAATGTGTTACTGTTCCTTTAAGAGGCTGAAACTGTAGTAACAAAACTTGTGTCTCTGTATATTTCTTTGTAGATAAGCTGACGTTTTAATCAATCAGTTCTGACTGGAGGTCATCTGTGGTCATCACCATCATCCCTGCTCCTCATCCTCGTCCTTCTTCATCTTTCCTCATCTTCATCATCTTCCTTTATCTTCATCATCTTCCACACCCTCTTGCTTCATCTTTCCTTCATCTTCCTCCTCCTCCTCCTCCTCTTCTCTCAGCAGGTCTCTCCCTCTGTATCCAGGATGTGTTTCTCTTCCGTCCAGGGAGTCTCTGTGTATAGACCTGACGACACAGCATTAATGTGGTATCAGTGTGTGTGCGTGTGTGTGTGTGTATCTGTAGTGTATCGTCAGTCTCAGCCAGAGCAGTCGAATCGTTTACCTTCAAATGAACACAGAAATATAACAGGTCTATGTCTCAGATCTGGTTTTCCTGACTGGTCAGATCAGTGGACCAGTCTCCACATCACTGGTGTCACTGGTGTCACTGGTGTCACTGGTGTCACTGGTGTCACTGGAGTCACTGGTGTCACTGGTGTCACTGGTGTCACTGGCTCTCAGCCGTCTGTTGATGTCATGTTCTACACACTTTATACTGGCATCTTATTGGCCACTGCATTTTCTGTAGCATGTAGGAAATGTGTTTTTTTATTATTTTTTTTCTCGATCTAACAGATTAGTAGCTTCTGAGTTTGATAACTGGTACGATGTGAATAGTTGTTGGGATCCTGCTGGTGACCAGTGAGTCGACCAGCAGCTTAACTTTCACCTGAATAGTTTTCTAATGTGAACATTTTACTGAGTTTTAACATCTTTAACCAAACCACTAACTAACCACTGCTGACTTTGTCAAGTATTTTAGATTAAGTTAATTTACCCACAACGTCTTAACTGTGAGATATTTATTATTTTAATATTTTCTTCTGTTTTATTTTTTCTTTTACTGCACCAGATATTTATTATTTTAATATTTTCTTCTTTTTTTTTCTTTTACTGCACCAGGCAGTGATGAGAATCTTCATTTTTACTGAGTCAAAATGGAGTCGACTGGTTGGTTAGGTTGAAGGTTGATGGTGAAGGTGGACGGGAGGGTTTTTGCAGGTTTTGAACTCGAAACATGGAACGTCTGGAACCATCGATGATGTCATTGATGATGTCATCAATGATGGTTAGACAGGCAGATGAACTGTGTCTAATGGTGAACTCTATCAGGTGTATTTGAGGGACTGCTGAACGGTGTGCTGAATAAGCAGCTGTTCATGGTGTTGATGGGTTTTTTTTGGGTGGGTGGATTTTGTGGCTGGTTTTATTGTTGATGTTGGGAAACGGACAGTGGTGCAGTGGATGTTGATGTAGATGGTGGTTACGGTGCTGATGTGACAAACGGACGGTGGTGCAGTGGATGTTGAAGTGATGGTGTTGTAGATGGTGGTTACTGTGCTGATGTGACTCAGGTGCAGACGGAAACTAATGTATTTGTTGATTCTCCTGCTAAGAGAGCAGATCAAGTATTTTTGTTTTTGTTTTTTTGGTTTTTTTTTCAGAGTCTGTGTGAGGTTTCTGTACCTGCTTTGTGTTTTACACGTGGAGCCTCGTGTTGGAGACCAACACCAAAAGTGTTACAACATTTTCTAAAGCTTCCTGCTTCCACTTGGTGCATTTTATTTATTCGGTTTTTTTTTCTTTTAAAACTACCAGGTCGTTGTCGTAGAAACACTGAGAAGTCTTAACTCGTATTTAACAACGTATCACTTTATTAGAGTAAAGTCGCATTCAAACATTTTATACCTTTTTACTGTAGAATTGAGTGTTTGAGAATTTGCAGCTGATAAATCCATGAACTCAGACTGACTTTTCCTTCTATATTTCCTGCCTCGCGACGTACAACAAGATGACTTCGGTTTTTTTTTTTTAGTTTTCTCAGCTTGTATAAAATGTATAAAACGCCATTTTATTCTTTACCAGCTAAAATAATTTTCCGTTAGTTGAGAGCATGCACTTAAAAAAAACAACAACACAGTCAGACTCTGTGTTTTTATTAGAGTGAATTCACTGCTGTTTAGTTACAAACTTTACATGTTTTATTCCTGAGTTTGCATTTTTTTAAGTTACTTGTTAAAAAGTTTAATTGTTACTGAAACACCAGCAGAAATATTGTCTTTAATGTGAATCCAGATCAGTCTGTTTGTCTCAGTTTGACATTTGTCCTCTCTGTGGTTTACAGTTTCTTTTCCTCTATAACTGACACAAACGTTCATTTACTGTGAAGGTGGAGACGAACAAATGTCAGTGTTGAATTTAAGCTCTATTATTATTTGTGGCCTGGTTTGTTTCACGGATCGTGATGTGACAACGCCTCAGATTTACTCACTGATGTCGATGAGATGAACGTGGTGCCGTTAAAATAATATTTTTTTTCCCCCTCTCGTGTTTTTTATGTTGTATTTTTGTAAAATTATTTAACGCTGTACATTGATGTCCGGGGCGTTTGTTCCGCTTTGGATTAAATTTTTTTCTAATATTTCCTACATATTTGTACAAAGTGTGTTTTTTTTGTGTTTTTTTTTTCATTTTGTTTCCAAAAGAAAATCTCTAGGGTTAGAGCAAAATAACTGCACAAAGTCATACAAACAAAAAAACCCAAAACATTTATAAACAAAAGTTTACCTAAATTAATTTGACTTTTTTTAAACATCTACTTTATTACAGGTATTCAACTGTATCCTTGAAAATTACATGTAATATCAATAGTGCTTGTTACCCTGTTCATATACCTGTAATACCCCATCCGTCCACACGAGGGCAGTGTTGTTCAACACAGCGAGTTCAACTCTCCAAACGGTCTGCCCAAAGAAGATACGTACAACAACGACACTTGTACTCGTGTGTTAGAGAACAGACTTAAACCGAGTCAAACCAGCCCAACTGACGACAGTTATACGACAACATTAATTTGATTTTAACAAACTTGTCTGAAACAGCCATTAAGTCTCTATCGTCCGTTTCGCGGTGTACTATGTGTAATGTCATTTTTGTAGTCGCGGAAACGTACGTTGTTTTTTTTTTAATTTTTATCCCGGTAGGTAATTTTCTAATTTCATTAATTCTGTCAATATCTGCGAGTTTGCCTGTTTTTCAACCGCGAATTCAAAACTTTAGAAAAACAAAAACCCCCAGTAACGTTAAAAATAGACATTAGCCTGTGTTAGCTTTATGGCTAAAGTAAAAAATATGTAGCATTGTTGACAGAAACCTACTGCTGTGAAACATAGGTTTGACCTTTCATGTGTACTATTACCGCTACGCACTATTTTATTTATTTTAATTTTTTTTTTAAAAACACATTTTGAAAAAAAAACTTTTTAATTATCGGTTTGTTTTTTTTTACTAAAGATGTATCTCTTCTGTTTAGAGAAGCTTTGATATTCCGGTGTCACATGACTCGTGTAAACCTGGAGGTTCGAGACAAAAGCATCTTCTGAGTTCCTTCAAAAATCAATGTCGAAAAAGCCATTATGCCCCCTCTTCTCTCCACCCTCTGCTGCAGATTATCACTGAACGAACAAGTCGGTGAACTCGTGTGCACAAAGGAAGCAGCCGCTGTCGCCGCCTGTGGCCAATTTGTTTTCCATCACTTCTGAGGAGCGGCTGGTTAAATTAACCCGTCACACTGGCTCTGTGGGGAGAAGACAAAGTGAGGCCCTGAGCAATAAGCACTCATGTGTGGCAGTAAATAAAAGCCCCGACAAACTGTGCCCTCCAGTCACTGGTCGTCTCACTGTAAACAAACGCCGGGAATCGAATGGGTTCTTCTCAGGATCTAATTATGAGGCCGATGATGCAGTGATGTCAACAGAAGGTGGAAATGCTAACTAGGTTAGCCGACGATGAAATGCAAGTAACGACATCATCTACGTACTGTGAACATCACACCTTTGAACACCAGTTATTTAATGAAAAGATCAGTGAGAAAAAAACAAACAACTTAAACAATTTAAAGCCTTTAGCTGTAGCTGAAAAACAAACAACTTAAACAATTTAAAGCTCTTTAGCTGTAGCTGAGATTTTCTGATGTTTGTAGAGATTTACCTAAAAAATATTGTTGTTAAATTTCCTTCCAAAAGAATCAAAAAATTAATTTTGTCAATACCAGAGTGCACAGTGCCAGAGCAGAAAGAAAACAACGATGCCGTGTTGTTGTTTTTTTCAATAAGGTAAAAAGAAAAAAAAAGTTTACTACGTTTTCCTCTACTTCAAACATATACATGTAAAGTAGAAAAATGGCTGGAATTTCTGCTCATTTTGTTTCATAAATACAGATCTGTCGTAACATATCAAAGTCTTGTCAAATATCCTTCTGTATTTGATTTTAATTTCATTCAATTTTTTATTTGCTGTGGGTTTTTTTTTCAGGTAAAACTCTTTGACTGAAGTTAAGGGAATATTTTAAAAATATTCTGTGGATAAAAATGCAAATATTTCTCCTCAATTCATTCACAGAATGTCCCCCCGTCCCACTCGGTGACACGGGCCCCACAGGTTTGACATGGTCCCGTGGACGACACTCTGATGGACAAGTGTAAAAGTATTTTTTCAGCCGACAACAATACGAGCCGGTCCGTACAGCAGGTTTACATCCTGTTGGCTCCACTTCACTGTCACTCCGACGGCTGGGAATTCTTTCCGCTCCGCACTTCCTCGTCCTGGTGATACGGTAAACACAAAAGGTAAAGGCTGCCGTTCCTCCTGGGGATTTCAAAATAAAAGAGCCAGACCGTATTTGAATTTCAAAGCCTCGTCTGTGAATTCATCACGGACTGAGTTACTGCTGTGGCCTTCAGGTCCCGTCAGTCTCACCGGAATCTCCGGCACCGTATGGTACATACACACTCCCCCCTCTCCCCCCCACTCTGTGTGTGTGTGTTTCTCCCCCGTCTCTCCATCATCTCACATTTATTGTTCTGTCTCTCTACAAATTGTTTCCCTCCTTTTATTTGTCCTCATATTTTCCCTGGAGCTTCTTCCCCGGTCGGGTGGAGGGGGGGGGGGGTGAATGTGGGTAAGAGAGATGTGCTGAAACAAGGCAACGAGAAGAGAGAGAGAGAGAGAGAAGGAAGGGAGGAAAGAAAGGGGGGAGAGAAAAGAGGGAGAAACAGGCGTCGGTGGAGGTGACGGCTCCCCCACTGCTGCTGTCACTGAATAGATGTGAGTTCACTCTGGGTGTGTGTGTGTGAAGGGGGGAGGGAGGGAGGGAGGGGTGGTGGGAGGAGTCTGAGTGCTGTTATTTGTAAAAGCTTTTGATTCTAGATTGCTGTGTGTGTGTGTGTGTGTGTAAGAGGGAGAGAGCCCCCTCCTCTTTATTCTTTATTCTTTTCTTTTTTTCTAGTGGCTCACTGTTCACTGCACAATGACTCAATGAAAAGTGGAGGGGAGAGGCAGGCCCACTGTACCCCTGAGAGAGGGGAGAGAGAGAGAGAGAGGCAGAGAGAGAGAGAGCAGGGAGCACACAGGAGAGTGGAAGGCAGAGAGGAGAAGGAAGCCGTGAAGCCGCGGACAACAGAAAGAGGAGGATATACTTGTCGTCTCCCCCCCCCTCCTCTCATTCTCTCTCTCAAAGGCCACTCTGGGATCAAGTGGCAGTCGTTCAGTTCCAGCTCAGCTCCACCAGGTTCTGCTGCTGCTGCCTTTAGATCCACCTGAACTACCTACTATACACTTTCTTTTATTATTATTATTATTATTATTTTTTTTTATTTTTTTCTCAGTGGTCTCTCAGTGGTCCGGCCTCCAGCACCTGCAGGGTTGTGGACTTCCGCGGGACGACAGGAAGGCCTGCTGGGACAG
>NC_024315.1:42974-46823 GCF_000523025.1 Cynoglossus semilaevis | reverse complement strand
TTGCGTTTCTCCATCCTAGCCCTGCCGGGTTGTGGACTTCCGCGGGAAGACAGAAATGCCTGCTGGGACAGTGTCTGGGTCGGGGGCCACAGTAGCGCACGCCTCCAGCTGGGCTCTTCAGACCGGGACGTGGAGGATGCTGGCGTGGAGTGCGGGCGTGCGGCTGCAGCGCTGCTGCTGCTGTCAGCTGGCGGATGCGCGGAGGCGTGTCCGGCGCCGTGCACCTGCCTGGGCAGCACGGTGGACTGTCACAACCTGGGCATCCACGCTGTTCCCAAGAACATCCCCAAGGCTGCGGAGAGACTGTGAGTACTTCACCGCCACTCTGAGCACGTGTGTGTGTGTGTGTGTCAGGTTGTTGTGTTGTTTAGGAGATGATTTATTAATGAGAATGTTGAAGAAGTTCAGAGTGAAGGAAGTTCAAAAGTCACTATTGTTAAAGACGATATTACAAAATGTAACTAAACCTTCACCATTGTCACTGACCAATCAGATTCTTGTTTTGATATTTAAAACTAGGAGTGCCCGATATTAACTTTTTTTGCCAATATCCGATATGCCAATATTGTCCAAACACTTAATTTCCGATTCCGATATATTTATTTATTTATTTATCTGTACAAACCACGGTATGAGTATAAAATTAATAAATGAGCTGCAACGCTGCCATCTAGTGACTTTCACTTTCATATACAGCCGTTTTCCCCCAAAACTATTTTTATAGCATTGCGTTATCGTTATTTCAGAGAAAAAAAACCCATAACGATTCTTGGCGATATTACATAATATGCTAATGTCGGTCTGATAGTATTGTTCAACCGATGTTACCCGTCATCCCTATTTAAAACTTAACGTACTTTTTACTGCGTACGTTCCAGTGGACATTTGTGACCCACCGTCTGTGGTCACTGTCGACCGATTCTCCTCGTCATGGTGTTAGTCGTTTGTGTCAGTCGTCGTTTTCAGTTTCATATCGTTCAGGACTGCAGGTCAAAGTCATGAACTTTGACACACTTTACTATCATTTAATGGATTCTCCGTTGGTTTTTAAACTCTGTCTCATTTTCATCATTTTCTTGGCCTTTCATATTTATTCAAACCTTCTGTTGGCGCTGTTTCTCTTCTGTAAGTCAAAGACTAATTCTGTCTTGTTTGACGTCTTCATTTCCTCCACAAATTCAAGTTAAAAATTTCATATATTCTTAAATCAATTTCTTAGGACAGAAAGAAGTCCTGAAAAGAAAAAAAAAACAATTTCATTTTTGAGAGTAAAAAAGTGAATTTTGTTTTCTGTTGAAACAACAAATCTGTTACAAGGAGAATAATCTCCACCAATAAGAAACAGATGTCGTCGACGAACCTGTTTTTCTCTCGCTCTTCAGGTTTTTTTTTGTTATATATCCAACTGTTTTCACTCGACGTAGTCCAGACTGACGTGTGTTTATTTGAGTTTTTGTTTGTGGCCTGTCGTGTCGTCTCGTCTCCTACTGGACTGTGTTACGCTGTCAACGTGTTTGGACTTTCCTGATGTTTTTCTCAGTACGACACAGTCCAGGTCAACACCATTTAGATCATTTAGATTTCACACGTGTACGTGATGAAGCGGTCACTCAGCCTGAGTAAGACAGAAAACGGATGAAACCGCCGGAAAACGGTTTAAAGGCATCGGCCGCTAATCTGTTTTTTGAAGTTCTCTTTCTTCAATTCTCAAACTGAAGCTCAGATGTTTGCGGTTTGGGAACGTCCAGCTGTGTCCAGTCATGTTAGGAGTCACAAAATATACTTATATAATTCTAAAATCTTTATGCCGTTTACTGTGTTCTACCTTCAGTTTTCCTCTAAATGGGGATGTTTTTTTTTCTTTACAAAAACGTACATTTATGATGAGTTTCATCTAGTTGGTACTGATTGTGATGAAATGCTGCTTCATTTTGTTACAGTTGTTCCCAAAATAGGGGGCGGAGAGCCCGGCAAGGCCAAAGAATATCAGTTTTTGGTCCTTTTTTTAAACTTTTGTTTCTGTTGTTCAGTGAGGATAGGTAGCAGTTCTGTTGTCTGATGGGGTGGGGGTGGGGGGGGTCTGGTTGTGGTGGAGGTGTGGGGGGGTCATAGTAGTCCTAGTTCCACTTGTCCATTCAAACGTTGAATCATGTGCAGTTTCTGCTCAGAGCCAAACCTCTGTCAACACGACTGACACCACAGCAGCTGAGCTGAGCTGTCAGTCAATGTCACGTTGTCCTCTTCCTCCCCCTCCTCCTTCTCCCCCTCCTCTTCCTCCCCCTCTTCTGTCAGTGATGTGAAAAGTCAAACAGGCGAGCGACTCTGCAGACTCCAACTTTTTTCCAGGCCATTTCTCTTTGGCTGCCGATCCCAGAACTCCACATCAACGATCATAAACCTCCACGCTGCAGTGACCCTCACAGGGGGGAGGATAATGTGTCACCCACCGCAGCCATCAATTATTCACACACACACACACACACACAGACTGGCATAAACAAACATACACACACACATGTTCACCCTGGAAATCCTGCTCCGTCAGTACAGTACACATACAGACAGAGTACTACTTCATTACTTCATTATTTATACATACTAACACATCCAAGACAAATCTTTTCTTGTCGCCATGAATTTCTTTAAATGATCTGAACCCGTCCTTTAAGACGGAGTAATTCGTAGTAATCCATTCATTCATTCATATCCTTTTACTGAAGTGTTTCTGAACCTGTTCCCGTTGTTTGGCAACACGGCCGAGGAAACCATGTCCCCTCAACTTTATAGTTACTTTATAGTGCTCAAAATATCATGGAATTACACTGCAACATGTCCAAATTCCTTACAAGACACATTTGTCCCTTGGTCATTAAAAAAGAAGTATAAACTGGTCTCAAACTGTTCTCTTCTAAATGACCTTTACCCCGGGTCCAAACCTAAGATCCGGGGGAACTTTGGTGCCTCTCCAGATAAGCTCAGTGACATTCACCTGGTAACTGGCTGCTCCCATTGACTGGTAGTGGAGGAACCAGGTCATGATGTGGGGGCGCTGGAGTCTCTGACTTTGACGTTTCACTTTGACCCACTCTTTATATCTGTCTGACTTCAGCTCATTAACGAGCAGCTCCCTCGACGCGGAGCGCCTGATGAGGAACTTCCTGTAGTAACGTCCCCATGCACCCACGTCCCCCTATGGCAGAGTTTGGAACTGCAGATAGCACTAGTGTAGACCGAAGCATGATGATGAAAATTCAGATTTTCTCACCGAAAGCGTATGTTGCGTTTTTTTGTCTTTGGGCCAAAGAGCACATCAGCATGTAGACTAATGGAGTCTGGAGCGGCTGGGCTGGAACCCACATCCATCCACATCAACTGTGGCCCACAGCCATCGTACTGACATAACTTACAGTCGTAAATCTGTACCAGTCGGTGGCCTCGCCCCGCCCCTTTGGTTCTGCTGCTACCATGTTTCACATCTTGGCATGAAATCGCGCCTGGGATTCGAGCCATCGACCTCCGGTTCTAGAGGAGACCACTGTGACCACCAGGCCGCCTGGCTGATAATTCAAAGTATATGAGTTGAACTAGTTCCCCTGGAGGTGCGCGGTGAGTCAGTGGAGTGTGAGCAGACCGCAGTCAGAGACCCAACTCTGAAACACTGTGTGTTCTCCCACTGAGACGATGATGATGATGATGATGATGATGATGATGATGATGGTGATGATGATGATGATGATGATGATGATGATGATGGTGTTGTTGTGTAAGATGATGATGATGATGATGATGATGATGATGATGATGATGATGATGATGATGATGATGATGATGATGATGATGATGATGATG
>NC_024315.1:15115-42805 GCF_000523025.1 Cynoglossus semilaevis | reverse complement strand
GGCAGCAGAAGAGAAAAAGTCGCTAAAAGGAAAAAAAAAAAAAAAAAAAAAACAGGAGTCCAGTTCTCACCGGTTTGTCATCATTAATGAAACAAAGATTTCAAACGTCTGAACTGATGCTGGAACTGATGGTAGAACTGATGGTGGAACAGTTGGTGGAACTGATGGTAGAACTGATAGTAGAACTGTTGGTAGAACTGTTGGTGGAACTGTTGGTAGAACTGATGGTGGAACAGTTGGTAGAACTGATGGTAGAACTGTTTGAAATACGTGAGACTGTGAAGTAAATTCACTGTAAATAATCACTGCTGAATGACATACACGCACATGTACGTGTACACATACACGTTATATTCTATATAGTTTAATTATTTCAAATATTTGTAAAAATGTGTAATTACTTATAAATGAACTATAATATGACATAATGTGACCTTCAGTTTGATTTCACCAGTATCGTCTCTTTTATATCCAGTTGAGTCAGTCCTGACATCTGTCGCTTAGAAGTACGATTTTCTTACGCTTTCCTGACATAATAAAATAGAGTAAAATAAAACATCAGACGAACATGGATCAAAAACACTGTTGTTCTGAACATCTGCATCACTGCAGGATCCCAAAATCCGACACATCGTCGTCGTCGTCGGTCGGTCGCGTTCAAAGGAAGACGTACAACTGTCGTCTTTTTCTTTTAACTTCACGCGTTAACTGCGTCTCCGGCGCTCAGACATTCTTGGGATAGGCGGCAATGACAGCTTGACGCAGAGCAGACGGACTGAAGGCTGGAAGTCACAGCTGCTACATCTGTTAACACAGTTCTGCTGTGAGACTGCGTGAGAAGATGCACGCCCCCTGGTGGTTTCAGAAAAAGTAGATCAGTGGGGCAGCGAGGAGCGGCGGCGCTCCGTTTCCAAATGCGGGGACACACCGTCGGTGATCGTCTCCGATTCTTGATCCGGAGCCCCTGGTCTGATGGGCGGAGTTTACTTTGACCATATATGGAATCTGTGTTTTTATTGGCCTGGTATTTGTGGTTTGTCGGTTCAATTCCAGGCATCATTAGTTATAGATGCGCATCTATAACAGTGGAAGTTCCTGATCTCGTCAGACCAAGTAGAGATGTTGTCAAGGCAGGGGTGTCAAACATAAGGCCCGTGGGCCAAAACCAGCCCGCTGGGGTGTTCAATCTGGACCGTTTGATGGATTTTGAAAGTGAAAAACTTTTGACTTTTCCTCTCTGACTTTATCTCTACACTGCTCCACCGCTCCGATCTTAGCCTGGAGTCTGTAGACCTTACCTCACAGCAAGTCAGTCACAAATCAAAGTTTGTGCAAAATTAAATCATAACTCGAAATAATTTTTTTTCCAATTTTATAATTTTTAAAATGCCAAACAGGAGCTGTCACTCAGAGTAACTCGGTTCAGTAACAGTACCAGTAACAGTACCAGTGACAGTGCTGTGCTTCTACTGTCATAAATATTTAAAGAGCTCTGCTTCAGGGACCGTCTGACAAATTTAATTTTCTCAGTTTATACTGGATTTACATCAGTGTTCCCTACAGTACGAGGAAGTGACAAACCACCGGTTCAACTGTGACCTGCACGACCTCCTCACCCCTGGGAGACCCCCGGAACATTCTAGCACAGACAGACTGTCCCGCGGTGCAGGGCGGCCTCTCATTAAACGGCAATTTGTTAAAGACCAATTAGCATGTAAAGTGATCTGTGTGTGTGTGTGTGTGTTAGAGACCGACTGCGTGTACAGTATTTCCTGGGAGACCGCCGGCAAAAAGAGGGTCATTTATCAAGGTGACTGCACTTGTCCCACCTAACTCCCCCTCCTCGTCGCTCTGTCATGGCAACCCTGAGGAATGACTGCCCCCGGTGGGCGGTGATGAGGGCGGCTGTTTGAGCAGAGAGTGCAGGGAAGTGTGAGAGGAAGACGAAGGTGTCGGCAGGGAAATCTGTGAAGTGGTGTGTGTTTGTGTGTGTATAAAACCAACACTGAGCTGCTTTTTTTATGGGATTTGAACGATGACATCATGGAGGTCCAGCTGTCAATCAAACACTACGCTTCTCTTATAGTACAACTTTCATTAAAAAAAAGAAAAATATTTCTTTTATCTTTTAGATGTTTTGTTGTTTCTTGGAAATAACTGCATTTACAGCATAGATAATACATATATACACTGCCATAGGTGAAAAACCACAAAGTAGAAACGCGATAGTTACGATATTATTTACGTATATATTAACCCTTTACGAATCCTTTAGGAGACATCGTTTACCCGTACGTATGGGTTATTTATTATGTGTTAAAAAACGTCTTAAGTATTAAATTTTTTCAGTAAAATTCAATTTTTGTCACGAAAATATTGGAAATTTGAATATTTTTATATGCCGGAAAAATCCGCAATACAAGAATACATTTAAAATGTAAACCCACGATGCACAGAGGGCGCAACCTCTGAACCGTACTGGTACTGGTACTGGTACTTGTACTTGTACTGTTTCCCATCCAGGCTCATCCTTTTGGATGTGGCATCAAGGCTGACATCAGGAAACTCTATTTTCTCCCTGTCTTTCCATCATAGTCTGCTGTAATTTGGAATACTGGAACAAACTGTCTCCCATTACAGATTCTTGGCCCATTTTCATCAGCTTTTTTTTTTTTTTTTTTTTGGTAATGTACAGTTGATCTTTTTTTCCTGCGTCTGTGCGGAGGAGCTGTCAGACAGTCGGGACGGTCGTGTGGATAAAGTGGAACATTTCCAACCATGTGTACGACTGCTCTGACGTGACATCATCTAATCTGGGGTAGACTGCTGCGGGGGCTTATGGGTAATCTGTTTTGTTGTTGTTGTTGTGATTTGGCTGGTTTATCTACATAAACATGAAACGTTAGACCGTGGCGTGTCACCAACATCCGTTCTGGTCCTCTCGTCTTTCCTCTGGTCCTGCCGCCATTGAACGGGTCGTTCTTCACAAAAACTCAGACACAATGAGGTGTTGTCTCCCCCAACACAGAGAAAAGGGTGTAAATAAAAGACCTGGGCACAGAGGAGATGCTGAAGATTACTTTTGTGTACATGCAGATAATGACTTTTTTTTTTAGCAAGCTATGTTGACTGATCTTCAAATCAAAAGCTTTCCGCGTAGCGTAAATAACACAGACAGTGGAACAGAAAGTGAGCAGAGCTTTCTTTACTCCAATAGAACATTTCAACTGAAAACACCTTCACCTGCTTTCCTCAAACCATCTGTGATTTTTTCGATGGAGTTTGGTGCAGTGTCGCAAACTGAAACGTCATAGAGATAAAAGTAAATTCAACAAATAACCACATTCAAACAAACCCCTGATAAAACCCGTGAGGCACCGGGACGTTACCTGGTGGAACTCCTGTAACAAATGTAATCTCACTGACTGTGATTTTGTCAGTTATTGTCAGTGATTGAATTGTTATTAGTCTTCCTTCACAGCTTTGTTCCGCAGTTTCATTAGCAACAACTGCCAACTTTTACCTCTCTCTACCGTCTCTTTTATTCGTCCTCCGTTTCCCCCCCGCAGCCTCTCAGTCGCTGTAACTCTGTTAATGGTTTTAGTTCTGTATGTGTGTAAAAAGGTGGAGCAGGGAGAGAGAGAGAGGCAGTGAAGAGGAGTTGTTTCAGCAGGGGAGGAGATGAAGAAGACGCAGCTTGATGGATGTTAGACGGAGGTGAAAAGAGAGGAGGATGTTAGAGTGACAGTGGGGGAGGAGGGGTGAGACGGAGGGTGTAAAAAGCCCAGGATGCTCGTACATCTGCAGTGCGTTGGTGTTGTTGACTTAGTAACATTTTCCAAAGATGGCCTGAGGCAGATTGTAATTTATCAATAAAAACCTTCTTCTTTTTTTTTCCATGTCAGGAAATGACATTACTGTGAGGAGCCTAAGGTTCGCTGCCAGTCTTAAACCTAAGTACCCAGCGTCTGGGCGGATTATTGGTCACAGCCAGATCCTGGTTCAAACTCAGCACTGCAGCGCTGACTGGAAATGACCTCGAAAACCTCACACTCACTGACATTGTGCACTGATTGCTCTGTTCTCATGTGACCAAACGGAGAAAAAACAAAACAACCTATAGCTGCATAGAACGGTGTCAAGTTCAGACATACTGCAGCCGTAGTACTTTTTATACTCAAAATATACTCATAATTTTGTAACATTTTCCAAAGTTAGTCTTGTTTAACTCCCTGTCAACGGTCAATCTGAAATCACTGACATTTTTGACGGAGTATTCGGGCAAAAACTTGGAATGGAACTGTATTCCCTCAGAGAAAAGACGGAGAAATCCCATCTGAACGCATTAAGACTGGATCTAAGACAAACCCAAACTTTAGTTACGGATTTTAGTGACATCATCAGCATAAGTGGAAACTCGAGATGATGACGACTGGATCAGGAAAACACAACAAAACTCCGTGCTGCCTCGTCTGCTGTAGTCAATCCTGAAAAAGGATGAAGAAAACTAGCTGTTTTTTTTTAAATAGTTTTGAGTGACATCACAGAAAATTAGACTCAAAACTATCGTCTTAAAAAACCACTTAATGGGTAAAGATTTACAAACTTTGTTCAAAACCAAATTCGATCTCACACTTAGTAGCATTTTCTCGACTGTGGGAAGAAGAAAACCTCCAGCAGATCCAGACTCAGTGCTGCCCTCTGCCTGGGATTTTGTTTGGTTTCTTCTAACCCAGCCGTCCCCCAAGTATGAAATGAAGACAGTAAGATACGAGTGGATTTTCTTTGTACTTCAGTAAATTAGTAAAAATAAATTATATTTTTTTATTGTGTCCTACTGCGTCCCGGTACCAAATTATCTACGGCTCGCTACCGGGCCCACGGACCACAGGTTGGCGATCCCAGTTCTAACTGACTTCATCAGTGTTATTTCTACCCAGCTCTCATACTCCATCAGTTGGTCTGTTTTTTTTTTTTGTTTTTTTTTTTTCTTGGGGTTCTTTTGACTTTCCATGAGTGATTTTTCAGTCTGGTCGTCCCGCCCAAACCACAGTTTTCTCTCTCTCTCTCTCTCTCCGTCTCTCTGTCTCTCCTTTAGAAAGGACGGGGCAAGGTCACAAACTGCCCCACCCTTTACAGTAGTGTAGGAACATGACACTTAAACACACACTGACACACACATACACACAGACAGGTACGCACACACAGCTCGTTTTACCTCGGCCTCCACAAAGCCTCGTGGGAAGAGTGACATCATCCACCTCGCTTTTTTTTTTCACAGCTGTCAATCAAAGAAGACAATCAGGTCACAGGGTTAAATCCCTCCCTCTGTAACTCTGTGCTGAAAAGACTGTCCGTCAAAGTCCAGTATCGTATGACTGCAGCTGGATGTATGGATGTATGTATGCCGAGTGGACGGGCGCTGATCCAATGACCTGCAGGGACAGATGTGAAGGGACCGCGGTCACTTTTTGTCTTCCTGAACTGAAACAGTTCTGAATCTGTGATCATTTATACCCAGATACTCTGGAGTCAACACAAACGGTTCCTTTTAGTTTCAAAATGATAAAAATGTTATTCTGTCCGTCCTGATGAATGTCTGTTTTTTTTTTGTTTTTTTTAACAGTGATCTGAATGGAAACAACCTGACCATCATCACCAAGACAGACTTCTCTGGACTGAAACACCTCAGAGTCCTGTAAGTCACAAACACACTCACATCTCACGAACAGTGTTAGAATAAAGACAGCGTTCACCACAGCAGTTTGACTTTAAAAATACTCAAAACAAACAAGAAAAAAAAGTTTTATCTTTTTTCCAAATATCAACAGAAACAGTATTTTTTAGTTTTCTACGTTTTATAAAATCAACTCATTTGAGGACAGTCCCTGACGTCTTCCTTCTTTTCTTTACTTTTGGGATAATTTGGGATTATACAGAACATGTACTCTAAGAAATAATTTATAAACCCACAGATTAAGCAAGTATTTCCCTGCTGGCCAATCATGGCACTGCATCTCAAACAGCCTTTTTTTCTTAAAGGTTCTTAATGCCAGTGACGATGACCGTCTTTTATAATTAATATGATTTTTCACTCAAGTCCAAATGTGACTAATTCTAAATTCACATTAGTCTCCGTCTCTTATGTAACTTATCCTAAAACCTAAACCCTAAAACCTAAACTCTTATCTTAACTCTTATCCTTACATTTCTGCGTCACCGATGGTTCGTTTCTGTGTCAGTGACGACACGCGTGACATTTGTGAAACTTTTTTTTTTTCTTTGCTCTGCCTTCACTCACAGCTGTCTGCCCCACTGTTGACGGGGCAGCAGCTTGTATTTACCCGCGGTGACTCCGCTTGTTTTAAGTCATGTAGGAATGTGGGAATCACGGCCGCGGCGGTGCTGAGGCCAGAGGGCCAGGACTGGGGCTTTGGTTCAGGACTGACACATGAACCAACCATAGGTGCTTGTTGGGTGTCAGTGTCAGTCAGGTTTATGACAGGGAGAGGGTTTGTCTGTCACCTTTTGACCTGGAAACACAGTGCCCCCTGGGAGAGGCTGGATGAGCGGCGGTTTCCTGTGTTAACCCAGCGAACGGCTCTGTGCTGAGTGTCAGTGATGGACATGAGGTGCTAAAAGGACGACATGCCAGGGACTAATGACATCTCTGGGAGAGGCGGGGAGGGGGGGGGGGGGGGGGAGGGGGGGTGAGGGGAGCTCAGAAGAGATTAGCAACCCACGGGGAGTGTGAGGCTGGCTGCTGTCAGGAGAGGGGAGGGGGTGTGAGTCTGGAGCAGATCAGGGAAAGATAACGAACTGTGAGGTGGGTTTTTAATGGACTCAGATTGAGATTTAGCTTCAGAGATTAATTTCCTGATGGGGAAAAAAACATTTAAGACATAAAACACACAAACAAAGAATGCAGTAAAGTCTGGAGAAATTAGTCAAGCAAGTTATTGAGGTGTAATTATGAATCACTGAACACACCTGGTATAAAAGAGAATCTGTATCTTTGAGTCCCGGCTCTGTGTACTCTGTATCTCAGCCCTGAAGGGACAGAAAAAATACTTCTCAGAGAAGTGGCTTAAAAGTAGATTTTCGTGTATTTGTGGTGAAGTGAAATGTCAGTAATATTCCTGGCTTCCTTTAAAATGTTTGACAGATGGGTTTTGTTTTTTTGACAAACACTTGATCAAGCCATCGCAGACTCAGTCCTTTCCCCCCAAAATATACTTAAAAAAATGCAGTACAGGGAATCTAAAAATTGTATTCTGTTCATGTACAATACTGTACAATAAAAAAACAGAAACAAAAACTTAAAATCCACTTCTATGCAGATGATGACGTTTCTTTATATTTATGTTATCAGGGAAATCCTAACAACAGCACACACTTGTGAATCGGACACCGACTCCTGATTGGTTTGCTTGGCTGCACTGACACCGAAATGATCCAAAACTGGCACTTAATGTCGACGGTCTTAAATCATCCGGTGAACAAAAGTGATAAATCACAGCGACAAGAATGGAATGTGAGATCAAGTTCACACGGGTGGTAGAGCC
This sequence comes from Cynoglossus semilaevis, assembly GCF_000523025.1. Classification (NCBI taxonomy): domain Eukaryota; kingdom Metazoa; phylum Chordata; class Actinopteri; order Pleuronectiformes; family Cynoglossidae; genus Cynoglossus; species Cynoglossus semilaevis. Next base: position 35,240 of record NC_024315.1, on the reverse strand, counting down.
AGACTGATCACTTTGGTAAAAATAGAACCCAGCCCCTCCAGGTCTACACAGAAATACGTGGCTGCTCTGATCTTTTCCCGTGAGAAATAAGTTTCAAATGCGTTTTGGATCAAATCCAGGGCAGTTTTATCAAACGCTGTTATCAAATGTCCTGACCCAGTCCATCTTCTCGGTCCTATCATCTCTGAGAGCTGTTTTTTGTTGCAGAGAAAAGACCGTTAGCAGCCACTGGCTCGGTAACTTTATCTGTTTCAGTTTCATTTTGCTCCAATCCTGGTATTTTACACATAAATCTCTCCGTCTTTTGTGAACACACTTGCCAGCCGTCGTAGCTTTTGGCTTCCTGCCCTGACTAACAGCGCCTCGGGGCACGTGAAGGATGGATGTAGTGAGGCGGAGGTGGGAGTTGGTCTAGAAAGAAAGTGAATGCCCTTCACGAACCCTTTAGGAGGCGCCGTATAGGGCGTGAAATATGGCAGAAAACGTCACGAAACTTTCACAAATCTCATTCGTAGATACACAAAAATAATGAAAATATTGGGAAATTTTCATATATTTAAAAATAATGAAAATATTGGGAAATTTTGATATACCGCAAAAACCCGCGATAGAGTGAAAAATCAGCAATACAAGAATAAAAATTAAAATATTAAATATTAAAAACCCACAATGCACTGAGGGCACAACATCCGAACCACGATACATCGAGGGATGACTGTATATCATTGGGCCGATAGCATCGCAATATATCGTATCGTTGCCCCCTGTATCATGAGATTATTATACAGCCCATGTAACATGTGGTAATATGTGCTAATTGATAATATGTGCTAATTGATAATATGTGCTAATTGTTGTGTTTGCAGTCATCTGATGGAGAACCAAATTGTCAACATCGAGAGAGGAGCTTTTGACGATCTGAGGGAGCTGGAACGACTGTGAGAGAGCACAACCACACACACTCTCTCTCTCTCTCTCTCACACCCCCCCCAACCAACATAGTCTGTTAATCTGACATGTTTTTTTTTTATTTACACAGTCGTCTCAACAAGAACCGCCTGAACCACATCCCTGAGCTGCTGTTTCAGAAGAACGAGGCTCTGGCTCGACTGTGAGTACAAGATCTCTGCTCCTCTGACCTCTGACCTCTGACTTCTACCGTGAACACACACCATCATTGGTCTGTGACTTTAACACATCTGTGGGTTCTGTCATTATGAACACGTCAGCTGACAGTGAAGTCAACACAGTTAGAGTTGTAAACACAAGGTTTTGATCAAAACTTCTGCCCAAATCATCATCATCTCAAGTACAATGCAACATGAAGCACTTCTTAACCAGACTTAATGCTTATGTTTAAACCAGTTAATAACAAAACAACCAGGAACTCAAATACCTTCATACCTTCACATACCTCAGATTTAATGAAAAGAAACTTCACAGCAGTGAAGTACCTGTGTGTAGCAGTAAAAAGTACACAGGTTTTTACTCATTAACTGCCAATGGAAAGCACTCTCTCTCTCTCTCTCTCTCTCTCTCTCTCTCTCTCTCTTTCTTTCTCTCTCTTTCTTTCTCTGTGTACAGTGTGTATTTGTTTTTTGCAATTCCACACTTTTGCTCCCATCAGGGAATATGTAATAGGACTTGGCAGTGCGATCAATCAGTACACACACACACACACACACACACACACACCTTACCCAAACGCACATACACACACACACACACAGGCTGTGCGAGGCTATTAGCGCTCCTTCTAGCAGAAGTGTTATTTCTCCTGCTGTGTTGATGGACTGAACGCCCCGGGAGTCTCTCTCACACACACACACACACACACTGCAGTGTATATACAGTGTAATTGGTACACACACTGTATGTTTGTGTTCACAGATACAGTCCTGAGGAACTCGTTAACCAGTCAATAATTATTCCTTAATCACAGATATTCATCTCTTTGAGTTTTTTTTTTCCTATTCAGTAACAATTAACAAATAGTGACTTTTATTCTGTCTACAAGAAATACACGGCTCATTTTACGACATCGTTTTTTTATTTTCTCATCTTTATATTTAGTTAAACTTAATTTTTTTTATTTTGAAATATAAAAAAAATAAATTTGGGGAAAAGGATTCTGGGTAAAAATGAGAGCAGGCCACGCAGGCTCACGATACAGAAATATACCAGGCAATTAAAAGTCTGTGTGTGTGTGTGTGCAATTAACTTTCCCCTCAGACGCTAAAAGAGTTCCTCTCATTTGGCAGATCTGTCCTCATTAACACACTTGATTGGCACGCGATCGCGGCTAATTAGCGGCGCGAAGCTGTTAGCGGTAACGCGGGCCGACGGCGGGCGGCGGCTGTTTAGAGGCGTCTCCGAGTGTGAGCCTGTCGCTCACCTGACTCATTTACCTCGTGAGAGGAAGCGGCGCATCTGTGACTCCCTGTGATAATTGCTGCCATTAGCATTTTTGAAGTCTAATTGTGTCCGTCTGTGTGTGTGTGTGTCCTAATGGAGCTCATTTGCATATAGACAGCAACAGAGTGTGATGTGTTTGTTTAAGGGTCTCATAAAGTCACGTCGACGTCACTCACCAGTGAGTTTGTTCAATAATTTATTTATTTATTTAACCAGTGAGTTTGTTCAATAATTTATTTTTTGTTTGTTAAATAATTTAATTTTTTTTTTTTTTTTTGAGAGGTTACTGCCAACAACAGAGAGACGGGACGTAAACATCAAATTTTAAAATATTGTATCGATGGAGACAGTGTGAAGTTTGCAATATTGCTCATTTTAATTTGTGGAGATGAGAAACGCAATTTATAAATCAACAAAAAAATTCTGTCTCCATTTGAAAAAAAAAACATGTGACACATGTCATTACAAATGTGTGAAACATCATGATTTGTGTTATAAATATTGATGATTTCTTAATTCAAAGTTAAGAGAATTTAAAGAAGTTAAGTATCGCATTTCTCAATCTATTAAAAAAAAATCTATAAACAATTATTTAAAAATAAATCTTTTTTTTTTTTCTCGTCCGTCCACAGTGTCTATAGCAGACGTGACGTTGAGCCAATCAGGTGGAGGACATTTTTTCGGCTCTGAACTAATTTAATTTCAACATTTCTGACCTGTTTCCTCTGTTATTTATTGAGAAATTTAAAGGTGTTTTTTCTTGACTTTTATTTATTTGTGAACAATGGAGATTTATGGCTAAATGCTACAAACAAACGTGTTTTATTTTCTTTTAAATACACTGAATAATAGTTTCCTATAGTTTTCTATAATTTATTATTAATTTCATAATTTTTGACCAAATCCAACCCTGATGTCCCCACAGTCCCCCCCCCCACACACACTCTGGAGTCTGTTATTGTTTGCGACCGTTAAACTTCCAGAAGTTTCTTTTGTGGTGCTGTGCCAGTGTGTAATGGACAAACACTGTTTAACGACGGTTTGTTGTGGTACTTCTGGTTTCCCTTTTTCATGGCAGCTACATATTGCTGCCATCTGCTCTCCTGGAAAGTTGTTGCATGTCATTATGACAGCACACAATGTCCAAACTGGAGGCTGCGGGAGAATTTAGTGCCAGTTATTTGGTTGTTCTGTGAAGCCGGGCTTTTGTGGTGGCACTGAAAGAAAACTGTTTGTATAAATACAGGTCGTGTTGAACCGTCACCAGAACAAAAACATGTCAAATGAATGAGGTTTTTTGACCTTTTTGGGCCACAATTACCACGTCTTGTGTTTGTTGTTTAGTTTCTTCCAGCCCTGAGACCGTCTTCAGAATTGAAGAAAACTTTTCAGTGAAAAGTGAAGCATCTTCAAGGAACTCTACTGCTCCGGTCATTACTTTGTTGGCCACACGGTGGCACATGGGGTCAGGGCATCGGTTGGCAGGTTCGATCTTTGGTCTTTTCTGTCTGGTGTTTTCCTGGTGTTCTCTCGTTCATCTTCCCACTAAAAAAAAGAACTCAGATGAAGGTTTCAGTTAAATCGACTGTAAAGGTGTGAATGTGAGTGTGAACGGTTGTCTCACCCGTTGACTTCTGGGATTGGGCATCAGCCCACCTGTGACCTGAGACATAGACTGACTCTTGTTCTTGTTCTTGTTCTTGTTCTCGGTTCATTGGCAGGAAGACTTTTAAGGAATGTTTCGAGGAACGTTGCTCCACACGTCCGTTCTAATAACACGTGTTCAAACAGACTTGTGAAGCCGACATCCTGCCAGTGTCCAATCACAGGGAGCCGTCAGTCATTAGGAGATTTACCAATAAAAACACTTTTATGATGGTCACGTCTTCTTCTTCTGTGGTGCTCTGGCTGTGCATCTCCAGTCCATTATGTCCTCAGTCGTGTTGACGTTACCAGCAGGAAACACTTTTGTCCCTGGAGCAGACATTAGAGGCAGGATTTTCCCAGAATTGTGTTTCTCTTGAAGCCGAGACTCCGTGTTGCGTCCTACCGCGTGTGGTAACAGCGGAGAAGCCGGACCACAGGGTTTTTGCGGCGAGGACTCAGACCATCGATCCCTTTATAAAAACAGGCTCTGATTTTCTTTGGTTCACGCCACAATGTCAGATGGAGCGTTTTTGTCACACCACGAACGATGACGTTCCTCTGTCATGTTGGTCCAAAGCAACACTGACACGCTGGGGGCGGACGAAGTGAATGATGGGAAGAAACACTCAAACACATGGACCAACAGTGGAAGACAAATATTAGTGCGGCGACGGACGATCAGCACCGACTCACATCTCTGTTTCTGCTTCATTCTCGCCCCGGGGTTTCTTCAGCCTTTCCCTTTTTTTTTTTCCTCCCCGGGGTCCCATCCTTTGTCTGTCTTTGTGGGTTTTTTTTATTTTTTTTTTTTATTAAACACTCTGCTTCCTTTGGAGGAATCAAGAGAGGGGAGGTTGCAGGGAAGGGAGATGAAGACAAAACGAAGAACAACAAGTTTAGCTCTCTGTCTTTTAGCTGATCTGCTGATTCACTGACCATCGTCATGTTCTTCTTCACTTCATCCATACTGTACGTCTTCTCCAGGGTCGGACTTTTCACCTCCTGCCCTGCGCCTCTATCTCCTACATCAGGGGGGCGTCTTAGGATCCAAACTCACCAGCTAAACTCTCGGGGGCCTGTGAGGTTTTGTCGTGTTTGTGTCTTTGCACCTGGACTGTCGGCTCACGATCGCAGGTGTGAGTTCAGTGTTAAAACCCACAGTCAACACATCAGTTCACTGAGACGCCTGAATGACGACTGATGCCCGCTGTAGACGGGGTGTGGAGTTTAGGGGTGAGAGGTGAGGAGGGGGTGGGGGCTGCTTCCACTCCTACATTTGCGGACCCTGAGTGTTTCATCTGGGAAGCCTTTGTTTGCTTTACTGGTCTGGTGTTTCCACATTGTTGGGCGACCAGAGATTCTCTGTTTGCTTGTTCTACTCTGTCACTGAAGCCTCGACAGTTTCATGTTAACTAAAACACTCAGAGCCTAAAGAACATGTTTTTATAGCTGCAGCTTTTCATATCCCCCAAAAGTCCGCCTGGCATATTTGGTATCTTTGGAAACCACGACACTGGAGGCTCTGTGGGTTTCGAGCCACAGTCGGGGGAACAGAATGAGTTTGTAATGATTTGTAATGACTGTGTTTTTACATTATAAATACGAGCATGTGCATCTGTTTAGCTGAGCCGCTAGTCAGACCAGGACGGAGAACATGTGGTTTTGGGCTCAAGAGTACAAGTGTGGGGACGCAGATGTCTTTGAAGGAGCCACTAAAATGTTTTTTGTTTCAGTATTAAAAACTTGTCCCCGTTGTCTTGAATGTTTCAGTATTAAAAACTTGTCCCCGTGATAGATGTGAAAAAGGGGTTCAGGCTGTAAAACAGTTCTCAAACGGCTCCTGCTGCTTAATCCACTTTTCTGCTTTTGAACTGAGTGTGAGTCCAGCTTCACTTAAAATCTGGCTCCAGGGATCAGTTGTTTTTTTTTTAACAATGTCAAGTCAGGCTCTCTGTGCAGGTTTTATTTTCCTGGTTCTGTGAATATTTTACAGGTAAAACTGAGAGAGAATCGAAAACAGACTAAAGAAACAAAGATCAAGGATGAAGCAAAAAAAGTTCTTAAAAACTGGTGCCAACGCTAAAAGTAAATTCCACAATGAAAACAACCAAAAATTTATTTTTTTTTAACAATCCCATATTGAAGTTGCGAAGGTGAACATCACTAACGTTAACAGATCACGGGGCCTCTCGCGCTGTCAATCAAACACACCGTCCAATCAGATGTGCTGTTTTTAATGTAATCTGAATTTAGCTGAGTGCTAACGACGTCTCTGCTAATACGACTTAATACAAAGGCTATGATTCTGTTTGGTTGCCCTCGTTGTCATGGCGACGTACCGATGATTCACTTGTATTTATTTTGCCTCTGTGTAATCAGAGGAAAAGCAAAGTTTATTAAATATGAAGTCAACTGCTGTAAGAAGTGACTCGTCAGCGGTAACGAATCACATCATCAGGGATGTAGGGAACTCCCGTCAGAGATTAAGGGTCTCTGCGTCCAATCAGAATCCAGCGTCCAGGCTAACCTGTGTTTGACCTGAAGCTGAGAGAGATGGATGGACAGCCGTGAGGAGGAGAAAGATGAGGAGGGACTGAGTGGGAAAGTTTACCTTTCTCACCCTCCTCTGTGGGGTAAAGGGGGGGGGGGGTGACGGGAAAGAGGATATTGTACGAAATGGGGAGGGGGAGACACCAGAACAATGGTGGACATGACGGAGAGGATCAGAAAATGAATAGAGGCGATGGATGGACAGAGAGCAAATATGAGACTGGCTACTGTCCCCACACACACACACACACACACACACACACACACACACACTTGTCCAGCTGTGACCACTCTGTTTCCCTTCAGTAAACATCATATCTTCCCTCAGGGCGTCCTGGAAACAGACGTCCTGGAAACCTGATGGGAAAGCATCTTTAATATTAGTGTGTGTGTGTGAGTGTGTGTGAGTGTGTGTTCTTTGTCCTTTGTGTTGGTGTCATCAACATCCAGTTTAAACCTAGATCCATTACTGATTGATTGAGCTCCTGGTTCAGGTTCTTAGCAGGTGGTTCTCACCTGTGGGTCATGTCCCAAAATGGTTCACAAAGACACATTTCTTGGGTCACTTTGACTTTAATCTGTTTGGTTTTTTTTAGCTTTTTATGGTGAATTTCTATATCATTTTTTCACTATGTTTTTTCCAGGGTTTCTGAAAGTTCAATACTTGTATCATTTTTTCACTATGTTTTTTCCAGGATTTTTGAAAGTTCAATCTCTGTGTTGATTGGTCAGATTTCTCCATGTTTCACTTTTTTTTATTTATGGACCTTAAACTAACCAGGAAGTCCAGATCACCGTATCACTGGCTCTGTCTGAGAAACTCTTTTTCCTACGACAGTGAAGGCATCGCTGGCCCAGTTCAGCTGAATCAAGACAAAAATATTTATCCTGATTATTGACTGTGGCTGTAGCTCAGAGGATCGGGCTGTTGCCTTACACCTGGATGGGTGGAGGTTTGATTCCAGACCTTAAAGGTTTCATGCAGTTTTGGGAGTCACCCCCCCCTGCCTCCCCTGCCTCCCCACCCCCCAGGGTTAGGTTGTTGCTGCTGCTGCTGTGAATGTAACAGCACATACATTACAGCAGTGTTATCTGGAGGTTCATCTGTGCTCCTGCTCCTGCTCTGACCCTGACAGTAATGGAGTGTGTCTGAGGTTCAACCCCCCCCCCCCCCCTCCCCCGTGGTTAATCTCACTCACACACAGACGGTGAGGTTTCTAACCCCCGTGGATTTAGTTTCTGCCGCTGTCGTTCCCAACAGCAGTGGCTGTGTTTCCACCGTCTGTCCGTCGGTGATGAAGACGATCTGCAGTGACACTAAACGTGTCACACTCCGCTGCAGTAAACAGTGTATTTACAGACTTCCTGTGGACTCCAGGAAACTCGTTAGAGATAAAGATGATCTGGTGTTTAGACTCTGTAGTAAATCTGCTGCTAACGAGGAGGATTGGAATGAAAATTAGACCCAGATTAGATTTTCAGATTAGAATGATTTATGATTTTTTTACTATTTCGTCTTTTTCTGTTGTTGTTTTACCACAGGACGTTTTTAAAATGAAGGTAGAGCATTTGATGTATTTCCTGTTGTTCACTCAGGTTCAAGGAATGACAAACAAAAAAGAAAGTGAGTACTGTTTATTAAAAGTAAAAGTTTTTCTCTTTCCTCTTCCAGGGATCTGAGTGAAAATGTCATCCAGGCTGTTCCACGCAGAGCATTCAGAGGAGCCACAGAACTGAAAAATCTGTAAGTGGAAAAAAAAATTAATTTAATATTAAACTATTAATATTACTGACCTCCAGTCAGTGTTGGTGATGATGAAATCCAAACTGAATGTGTTTCCAGTCAGCTGGACAAGAACCACATCAGCTGCATCGAGGAGGGAGCGTTCAGGGCGCTGCGTTCTCTGGAAGTGCTGTGAGTATTTCACCTCACGTACACACACACACACACACAAACGTGGAGTAGTATTTTAGAGTTCACTGTCTCCTCTGTCTCCAACCCTCCTCAGTACTCTGAACAACAACAACATCAGCAGCATTCCCGTCTCCAGTTTCAACCACATGCCCAAGCTCCGCACCTTGTAAGTCTCTCCGCTCAGTTTCCTGTTCCTCCCTCCACAAAACTCCTCTGACTCTGTCCCTCTGACTCTGACTCTGTCTGTCCCTCTGTCCCTCTGTCTTCTCATCCCTCCGTCTGTCTCTCTGCAGTCGTCTCCACGCTAACTCCCTGCGCTGTGACTGTCATCTGGCCTGGTTGTCTCCGTGGTTACGGCAGCGGCCGGCGTTGGGCCTCTTCACCCAGTGCAGTTCTCCTCCCAAACTGAGGGGTCTCAACCTGGCCGAGCTGCGCAAGACTGACTTTTCGTGCTCAGGTGCATTAGCTCAGTAACATTATTTTGAGCGCAGCTCAGACTCTGTGACGGCGTCTCGTACAGTGTGTGTTAAAACTGTGGTCGTTGGTCGTAGGAAACGGCGGCAGTGCCTTCGTCCAGCCCTGCAGCCTGGCGTCTGGATCCTGTCCTCCGATGTGTTCCTGCAGCAACAACATTGTGGACTGTAGGGGGCGGGGCCTGACTGCAATCCCCGCCCACCTTCCTGAGGCCATGACTGAGATGTGAGATGTACTTTTATTATTATCAGTGTATTGAATATTTGTACAGTGAAGTACAGGTGTGGTGTACTGCAGTACGAGAGTCAAAGAGTTGGAGAAGAGACGTTTTTAGTCATTTATTAAATCTCTGACAGTTTTGACAGGTTTTATCTTTATATATTTCTTGAGTGTTGAGCTTGGTGACATTTTATTTTGTCAGGTTTTAACATTTAAAATATTAAAAATAAGACATTTTTAAAACATCCAGCAAATTTTAACCCAACTTGAATGGAAACCTGATGAATTCACTTCTTTTTCCAAACATATAAAATTAATTTATATTTTTTTCTTTAGACCAGACACTGACAGTAATATTTATTTTTACATATATATTTCTATTTTTTTACTCATTTATACACAAGTAAACTTGTTTTCTCTGTCATTGTCTCCCCCTCTTCCTCTTCCTCTCCCCCGTCCTCACCCCTGCAGCCGTCTGGAGCAGAATGGCATCAAGTCAGTTCCTCCAGGTGCCTTCACCTCCTACAAGAAGCTTCGTCGAATGTGAGTTCCTCCTCCTTTTGTTACACTTACATTTTTCTTTACAAATAATATTTTACAATTTCAATTTTCAGTCGAATCTCAGATTAAAATCAATCACATTTAAATTTAAATTAAATCATTGCTACATTACTATTGTAAACCAATGTTTACAACAAAGATTTAATTTAGAAAAATCTTTAAAATCTTTTTAACTTTTAGACAGATTTCAGTTGAATTAATTTCAACATCTTCATCATCTTCATCATCGTCAGTAGTAAATAAAAAGGATATTTAACATCAGAAGTTTTTGTTAAATATAAATAATTTAGTTTACAACACTTCAGAAATCTTGTACAATATTTTATTTCTCATTGTTTAATGTCCAACGAAGCACATAAATAATCAAAGTGTAAAACAATTACAGTAAAAGCATCAGCGATTAAACTCCTACATTAGCCGTCTGTTCTGTTCTATTTGATTCTATTCTAACAACTCTCCACGATGGTCGTGACACACAGCGTTTAAATATCGATTTCGCCTCGGCCGAGGTCGTCTGAACGTCAGCTAAACTCACCACGCAGACAGGGAGGCTGTGGTTTGTGCAGCAACGTCCCTGGAGGCCCGGCCTCGGCCAATCACATCCCAGAAATATTAATCCCAGAATAAGAGACCGTCAATAAAACACTCGCGTCTGAAACCCCCCGGCCCGGGGCCTGGACCGGGGGGTTTCAGGCTCTTCTGTCGCCACGGTTTTTGCTGAGATGTGGTTTTTCCTGCTCAACATAACAAACAGTTACGACACTGAGCAGATCTTGATTTACATCAGTCAGGGATCAGATACTGTACGGCCCCCGGCGGAGGGCAGCAGTGGGGGGGGGACTCTTCAGAGGATCTGCAGAGAAGCAAACCACAACAATAACGCCTGTGCCTCTCCGACTCTCTCTGTGGTTCCCGTTGTGACCACCGTCGCTGCTTTTCTCTTCTTTTCTTCCTCGCTCATTTCCACTCTCAGACATTCTTTCACTTCATGCTGTGGTTTTTCTTTTCTCTCCTTCCTCTTCTCGTTCCTCTTCCTCATCCTCGTCCTGTTACATCATCACTGTGTGAAACTGTGCAGAGCGCTAACACACACACACGGGAGACGTGATTACATTTCCAGGCTGGATTAAGTGCATTTGCTTTGAATTTGTTTTGACAATTGTGTGAAAGTCCTGGCTGCGGAGCAGGGGGACGGGGGGGTTATTATCATATATGGTCAACTGGACTCTGACTGAGCAAAGAGCGCCCCCCTTCTCCTCCTGCGTTCACTCCACTCATCTCATAGTTCATCTCAGTGGTTGTTTGAATTCATCCAGTTCTACCTCAGTCTGTTCTTTCAGTGATCAGTGAAGTTTCAAACGACATCATTTTTTTCTTGACTCGACTCAAATGCTCCCTCCTTTATGCCATTGTTTATCCAAAGACTGGGTCGCAACCCTCAGGTGGGTCGCAAGATTTTTTTTTTTTTTGGGTCGTCTCACATCATGTTTTCCAGGAGTTTAGGAATAACATCTACTGACTTTAGTCGTGAAGATTTGTGACTTTTAAAAAATGGGTCCCCAGAAAAAAAAAAAAAGTCTGGGAAACACTGGTCTGTGCAGCTGAGAACGTGATGACTTAACGTTAAAGTTGTCGGAGACGCTGAATTTTCAGACGTTTCTGTTGATTGTAAAACACGGGTTTCATATAAGACGTGGATTCGTAAATTCAAACTTTATCCTGTGTCCTACCTCACATTTCTGTCTGTTTTTTCCAGAGACCTGAGCAACAACCAGATCTCTGACATCGCTCCGGACGCTTTCCACGGCCTCAAAGCTCTGAATTCACTGTGAGTACCAAAAAAAATACTAACTAATTATGGAATATCGGTAAGAAAGGTTATTGGTTTTTTTCTTTCAATAATGAAAACCTGTTAATTATTTAATTATTTAAGAAAGGTTATTGGTTTTTTTCTTTCGATAACCTGTTAATTATTTAATTATGAATGTGACCTAAAATTAGTTTTGAAATGAAAGTGAATTATTGTCATTGTCACAGAGAACATCACTGCGCACAATATCAGAATATTGGAATTGGCAAATGAAGTGTTTGGACAATATCGGGATTTTGGAAATCAGTCATCGCTAATGTATGTGTCAACTGTGTGTGTGTGTGTGTCTGTGTGTGTGTGTGTGTGTCCAGGGTTCTGTACGGTAACAAGATCACTGAGCTGCCCAGTGGAGTCTTTGATGGTCTGGCCTCACTGGAGCTGCTGTAAGTCCAAACACCGTTCATGGATATAGTTTGTCAAAAGTGTCGTAAAGAGTCGTAAACCCTGGATGATGTAAAAAAAAAAAAAAAATCAGGTGTCGGAAAATTGAACACTGACCAGACGTCAACGTCAGCTTCAAACTCACAGCTCCCAGATTTGTAGTTGTCAGACGGTGAATCGTTTCCTGATTGGTTCTGGTAAAAATAAATAATAATAAAGTATATACGTGTGTATATGTATATATGTTTATGTATATGTATCTATATATGTATGTATATATATGTATATGAATGTATGTATATATATGTATATGAATGTATGTATATATATGTATATGTATGTATGTATATATATGTATATGTATGTATGTATGTATATATATGTATATGTATGTATGTATGTATATATATGTATATGAATGTATGTATATATATGTATATATATGTCCTTACAGCATGCTCAAAATAATGTTGCAGGTACTCGTTCTTCAAAACTCTTGGAAACCAAACCTGAAAAAAAAAATTTTTTAAAAGCTTTCTGCCGTATTTGTTAGTTATTAGATCAGTTCTTACTGTAGGTAAGTTTAAAATATTCAGTGAAAACTCATGGGTGTCTTCCCGTTGTCCTGCAGGCTCCTGAACGCCAACAAAATCCACTGCATCCGAGCGACCGTGTTCAAGGACCTGGAGAACCTGGCTCTGCTGTCGCTCTACGACAACAAGCTCCAGAGTTTGGCCAAAGGCACCTTCAGCTCCCTGCTCAGCATCCAGACGCTGTGAGAGAACGCCGTAGGCCGCACACACACACACACACACACACACCGTCGCCACTTCTGCCACTTACGCTCATGTTGTGTGTGCTTTTGTGATCTCCCATCAGCCACCTGGCCCAGAACCCTTTCGTCTGCGACTGTAACGTCAAGTGGCTGGCCGACTTCCTGCGCTCCAACCCCATAGAGACCAGCGGGGCGCGCTGTGCCAGTCCACGCCGCCTCGCGAACAAGCGCATCGCACAGATCAAAAGCAGCAAATATAGGCCGCACGGTCAGTGTGTGTGTGTGTGTGTGCGTGTGTTTGTGTGTGTGTAGTTGTTGGCATTCTTTCACTGACATAAAACTTTTTTTTCTCTTTCTTTTCCCATGACAGCCAAAGAACAGTATTACATCCCAGGTGATCACATGACTTTGTTCATTTCTGCATCTGTGTGTGTGTGTTTGTTTTTCTGGTTTCAGTCCTTTTAAAGGGACACTTCACTATTTTAAGTGGGTGGTGCACGTGTCCAAAACAGTGGACAATTGGAGAAATGCATTATTGGTACTAAACCGACCGGGGTCTAACTGAGTGGCCCAGGTGGGCTGCCAGGGATTCTGGGTCACATTATTAGGATCAGAATTAACAATCATTTAACATAAGTTGATGTAATATTTAATATTTTTTTAATTTAGAATATAAAAGCAGTCACTTATTATAAATGCCATAAAAAGCAACTTAAGTTATAAATAAATTTCTGTCTTTTTTCTTGTATTTTACTCTGGAAATCAAGAATCGTCCTTTAAGTTGATCTCACGCTGGTCTCTCTGACAAAAGTCCTCACACTGGTCTCTCTGACAAAATATGTGTGTCGCACGTGTGTGTGTGTGTTGTTTGCACGTTCAGGCTCCGAGGACCGGCGGTTGAGCTACGAGTGTAACAGTAAGCCCGTCTGTCCCGCCAAATGTCGCTGCGAGGCCAACGTGGTCGACTGCTCCAACCTCAGACTCACCACGTTCCCAGAACACCTGCCGTCCTCCACTGAAGAGCTGTGAGACACCACACACACACACACACTCTCTCGGCAGTTTGTTTCATGGATATTCATGTTGACATGTGTGAATGTGCTCATGCTGCATGGCTGCACAGCCACTGGACACACACTGATTTCAAACCGACTCGTCCGCTAATGATGTTTTCCTGTTCGTGGTCTGACGTCTGATGTCTGTTCTGCGATTGTCTGTAGGCGTCTCAACAACAACGACCTCTCCGTCCTGGAGGCCACCGGAGCCTTCAAGGGTCTGACGCAGCTGAAGAAAATGTAGGTCACCCTCAAACGTCTGACCAGGGCTTTAGGTCTTCAACAGCAAACTGACCTTAAAACAGTACATGAGGAAGAGCTAATAGGGTTAGGTCTCATTGTAGACCATCGACCGTAGACTGTAGACTATAGACTGTAAATTATAGACTACTATAGACTGTAGACCATAGAGTATAGACTGTAGACTGTAAATTGTAGACCATAGACTGTAGACTATAGACCACTGACTATAGACTATAGACTGTAGACTATAAACTTTAGACCATAGACTATACACTATACAGTAGACTGTAGACCATAGAATATAGACTGTAGACTATAGGCCATAGACTATAGACTGTAGACCATAGATTATAGACTGTAGACTATAGGCCATAGACTATAAACCGTAGACTATAGATTGTAGACTATAGGCTATAGACTGTAGACTATAGACTGTAGACCATAGAGTATAAACTGTAGACTATAAATCGTAGACCACAGACTATAGACAGTAGACTATAGGCCATAGGCTATAGACTGTAGATCATAGACTGTAGACCGTAGACTGTAAACCATAGATTGTAGACTATAGACCGTAGACTATAGACAGTAGACTATAGGCCATAGACTGTAGATCATAGACTATAGACCATAAACTATAGACTATAGTCTATATATTTAATATACAGTCTATACTCAAACAACGCGTTTCTTCTTTTTCTTCTTCTTCTTGTTTCCGTTCAGTAATTTGAGCAACAACAAAATCTCCGACATCGAGGACGGAGCTTTTGACGGAGCCTCCTCGGCGGTGGAGCTCCACCTCACAGCCAATCACCTGGAGTCTGTGAGGGGCAGCATGTTCAGGGGCATGGAGGGACTACGGATGCTGTGAGTTTACAGTTGACTGTTGACGAAGTTTGAGAGGGAAGAAAAACATGAACGAGACGCTGCACCTGAAGGAACTGAGAAAAAGAAATAGAAAATATAAATCACTTAAAAATCAATTTATATTTTTGTCCACCTGTTTATGGATTATAAATTATACTGTTTTATATGTTGGAAAAACTCATAATTATTATTGAATTAATATCCATTTCCAAAGTGTCGTGACTCCTCAGTGGGACATTATTGGAACACAGTAGATATCATTTAATATGTACGTCTAAAAATTGATGATAATTGATTGGCTTTTACGTTCTGTTTACGTGTGTGTGTGTGTGTGTGTGTCCAGGATGCTGCGGAACAACAAGATCAGCTGTATCCACAACAGCAGCTTCACAGGACTGACCAACGTCAGGCTGCTGTCACTGTACGACAACCAGCTGAGAACCATCCTGCCCGGAGCCTTCGACACGCTGCCCAACCTGTCCACTCCAGCCCCCCCCACCCCCACACAGCGTCCAGTCCCCTCCCTCCTCCCCCACTGACTATCCAATCCTCCGTCCCCACAGGAACCTGCTGGCCAATCCCTTCAACTGCGACTGTCGTCTGTCCTGGTTCGGTGTTTGGCTCCGGAGTCGACACATCGTCACAGGGAATCCTCGCTGCCAGGGTCCGGCTTTTCTCCGAGAGATCCCACTGCAGGATGTGGCGGTGCCCGACTTCCGCTGCGAGGATGGTACGGTCAAAGCTGAGCAACATACGGAAAAATTTAAAAATTTAAATAAAATGTATTTAATGATCCGCAATCAATTCCACAACCGGTCCTCAGTACAAAAAAAAGTTGCCGTCCACTGTTCTAGAGAACCACATTGGTCAGGGAACTGTTTTTTTCCCCTTTGGGCCTGGTACTTTTTCTTGTGGTGCAAATTTCTTTAGGAACTGTTTTTTGTTTTTTTCCGAGGAAGCAGAGAATCTGATTGGTCGGAGAACTATTAGCTTTTTTTTTTAACCAATCAGGAAACAGAGCACAGAAGTTTCCTTCTTGCTATTGCTCTTTTACTTGCTACAAAAACAGTCCTTGCACTTTTACTTAGTCTCTTTGTTTCTTGGTACTAATTCCTGTGGTGGAACTCCCTGTGATTAAAACTCCATCATCATCATCATCATCATCATTTTAAAGTGTGTTTTTGACTCTTCCTGTGTGTCTGTAGAGAATCAACCATGAACTTCTCCCTGTATCTGCCTCTGTTCAGGATCGGTACTGGAGGACAGCAGCTGTGCTGCAGGGACTCAGTGTCCGAGTCAGTGCACCTGCGTGGACACGGTGGTTCGCTGCAGTAACAAACACCTACAGGCTCTTCCCAGAGGACTGCCGCGAAATGTCACAGAGCTGTGAGTCAGAAAATAACACAAACACAGAGAGACACGGGGCCACAGTGACCCCCGCACGGAAACACAACACTCCCCTGGTGTCACCCTGAACCTGAAGCAGCGGGGAAATAAAAAAAATCACGTTGTTTTTTTTGTTTGTGTTGTGAGAATGTACCTGAAAAATGCTGTTTGTCCCTCAGTCTCAAACAAGTAACCGTGAAGAAGAAAAAGTTTAGGTTTTTAAAGACAAACAGTTCGTTATCTGTTTGTCTTTGTGCAGTTACATTATTTTTGTATTTATTATATGTATATATTTATTAATTTTATTAATTAATTATTTTATAACACTCAGTGTTGGTTCATTTACATCTGAGAAAAATGTGACGTTGCCCTTAAAAGCAGGTTAGGAGGTCAAAAAATGTACGAGAAAATACATTAAAATTAATTGGGTTTTGTGTTTTTTATGAAAAGCAAGCAAACTTAAAAAATAGTACTATGAAAATACTTCAAATATGAATTGCCTACTGACAAACATACAGATGAAATCAACATTAATTTGTCTAAATTCTTCACATAAATATTAATAAAGGAACAGACACAGACCTGTGTGAGTCTGTGACGTGACAGATGTGAATATTGTCTCCGTCCTCCCCACAGATACCTGGATGGAAACCAGTTCACCAGTGTCCCTAAAGAACTGGCCACCTTCAGATATCTGCAGCTGGTGTAAGAACGCATTTCCTCCGACTTCACACTTTTTATTGACTCACTTTTAGCACCTGGGGCGAGTGGTTGTTGTTGTTGTTCACGGGCTTCACCACTAGTTTGACCTTCAGATATGCAGCTAAGGAACGGAGAGGATCAACAGGGAAGAGGAGATTAAAAAAAAAAGATTCACATTAGTATTTGTTGTTTTTATCTAACAAGGAAGAACAATGAAACAGAAGTAGACAGGAATCGCTAACACAGTTAGCCGAGCTCTTATTTTTGCTACTGTGCTAATTTAGCATACACTTCCGCTGTTTATCTAGTTTTAAACATATTTTTTTAGTTGTTTTTTGTAGCTGTACTTGTCATTTTTATAGTTATGTTTATGACGTATTTTCCCATATACGATAAAATCCAGCAGGGGGAGCTGTGAACTGCATATTTAATTCTGAGTTGAGATGAGTTTAATGATGTCACCTCGATTGTTTGTTTGTGTATTTCCGGTACAGACTACGTATTTCCGGTACAGACTACGTATTTCAAAGTTCCAAAGCGACAGTATAATAGTTAATAGTTCTAGTTAAGGTTTAGTTTAGTTGTTAGGGAACGTGTCACAAAAAAAGTTAAATTTTTCTACTTTTTGGTCAACAGAGACTTGAGCAACAATAAAATCAGTTCCCTGTCGGACGACTCCTTCTCCAACATGGTACAGCTCACCACGCTGTGAGTACACACACACACACACACACGCACACGGGTGACATCCCAAACTGCAGGTGGCACCAGAATGTTCCGCAGCTTCTTTGACTCTTCCCTCCAGACAGACAGGGTTCTAACATGGAACATTCTGGCACAATCTAGTCTCTAAATGCTGATTTACAGATACACCTCGGAGACTCTGGTTCTGGTTCTGGTTCAGTTTTACTTCGTGATATAACTTTAAAAAGTTCCACGTGTGTATTAGAGGATTAAAAGTACTTCAACTTCTATCATCAGCCCCCCCCACCTCGTCCTTATACAGTCTGAACGAACCTGCTTTTTTCATCATTTTCGACCTGGTTTTAATACAGAACACGCGTTGAATTAAAGGAGAAACACCGCCCTCTGTAGGCAGAAACGCTGATTGTTACACTGGGCAATTTATACTGGACATTTTTCTGCTCGTTATATTACATATTATACTGTATATATATATATATATTTATATATATGTGACAATATATATATAGAAGCGAACCAACCAGAATTTTTTTTTTATGTGAGTTCTGGTGATTTTTGAGGCTGAGTCGACACATTTATCATATACTTAATGAAATTTGAGAATCAGAACATTTTTGTAATTTTATATGAAAGGAACAAATACTGTATATACAATATAATCTGAACAGATTAGATATCCCTTACATGTAGAATATATAATTTTTTTTCTCCATTATGAATTTCTTTTCTTTTTTTGCTCTCTCTCTTTGTGGTTTTCATGAAACTCTTCATCTTCATCATCTTCATCTCCAGGATCCTCAGTTACAACTCCCTCCGCTGTATCCCTCCACTGGCTCTGGGCGGCCTGCGCTCACTAAGACTTCTGTAAGGAAACACACACACTCTTACACTCTGGCCTAATTAATAATCATAATAATAATAATAATAATAATAATCTTCTTCTTCTTCTTTGTTTCTTTTCCAGCTCTCTCCATGGCAACGACATCTCTGAGCTTCAGCAGGGCATCTTCAACGACGTGGCCTCCCTGTCTCACCTGTGAGAACCTCTACACACACACACACACACACAAACCTCTGTTTGGTCGATTGAATTAACTGAGAAAATCCATAATTTCCGCAGTTTTACTGATTTAAAATCGTGCGTGTGTGTGTGTGTAACAGCAGCATCATTTGACCGTTGTTCATCTCGGTGTCTGTCCACACAAAGTGAGCAGTGGACATGGACAGGAGAAGGTTTTTTTATTTATTTTAGTCATGTGACTCCTGACCCTCTCCTCCTCCATTCCCCCCCGCCCCCTCCTGTCTGAAAGGCGATCCTGCCTGTCAGTCAGGCAGATGAGTCAGGCAGTAAAATTAGGCCGTGGAACAGAATCCTTCAGCAGATATCGACTGCTCTCGTCTCCAGAGCCTCTTCAGTGGAGTCGTCTTCTAAACAGAAAACACACGGAGATGTTACTTGACCTTAAATCAAAACAGTTTGAGCTGAAATAACATCTTCCAGACAAAATGATCTAAAAACAGACTAATGGGCCCAAACCACAGCATCCAGATCACAATACCACGAATACACTTGATACCAGACACAAGGACCAGGGTTGTTTTGGTTTTGTTTTTTTGTTTGTTTTTAAATGAACACCATCACTTTATTTGAATAAGATTTTTATATTTATTATTTATATTTCTGTGTTTGTGTTTAATAACTCTAATAATAATAACAGTTGCACGTGTCTGTGTGTTTACATGCTGAAAATGAGCAAAGCTGTGAGGTCAAACAGCTCCACCATGTGGCTTATAAAGTAGATGCAGTCATGTGCTATCTTTCTTCTTCCTTCTTTCTTTCCTTTCCTTCTTCCTCACTTGTATATTTTACATCTTTCTCCATTTTTTGACAAATCAAAACAAATAGATGTTTTTCTTTAATTACATCTTCCACATGGAATTACAATATTTTAACTAAATGAATTACTTTTTTGACTAAAACAACAAAGGCTAAGGTGTCTGGATATATATTTTACATTGGAAATTATTTTTTATTATTATTATTTATTAACTGTAAATTATTACTTGCTTTTTTTTTAAATTTCTAGCCATGTTTCCTGTCACTACTATGTCTAAGGAAGTGTTGAAGTAGAAAAGTCTCCAGTTTCTGCTCTGTTCAAACCTCTGACTCTCTCTCTGTGTGTGTGTATGTGTATGTTCAGTGCCATCGGAGCCAACCCTCTGTACTGTGACTGCCGTCTGCTCTGGCTCTCAGACTGGGTGAAGAGCGGCTACAAGGAGCCCGGCATCGCCCGCTGCGCGGGGCCCCGCGGCATGGAGGGCAAACTGCTGCTGACCACGCCGGCTGATGAGGTCCAGGG
>NC_024315.1:5000-15058 GCF_000523025.1 Cynoglossus semilaevis | reverse complement strand
AAGTTTTCAGTGAGGAAAGTTAAAGACGGTGTAGGTGATATTTCTAGAACAGTTCAGACCTGGCAAATAATATTCCTTTATATTCATTCATTAAGCAAACGAATAAAAAATAAGTGAATATTTCCTGGAGATTCCTGTCAGGTTTCCAGATGTGTGACAGCAGTAAATCATCTTTTATTCAGTGAATCTTTAAGACAAAAAAAAAAAAATTCCAAATGAATCCACAGAGAATCTGACTGTCACAATTAAAAATAAAGTTAAGAGGTGAATCATTTTAAGAGTTATCGTAATGACGTGATAATGAGCTGATCCGAGCAGAGTTAAAGTTCTGTTAATTTGTGACACCGTTATTAAGGTGACACTTTTGTAACACATGGGTGTGAAACTGTCTGTCAACCGTCGTTTGGGGGAATTCAGAGGTGACTCACAGAATGTGAGGTGAAACAGACGGAGCTGCTGATTGACATGTTATGACTTTTAAGACAACTCCTTTGTCTCAAATTTGTATTTTTCTTTTTTTTCTTTTTACCTGCTGTCGATTTGATTTCAGATTTTCTTGCCATGTTCTAGTGACTCTTGTAATTTTTTTTTCCTCCTGAAGAATTGCACAGCTTTTATACCAATAGCAGATTTGAATTGAAAAATCTGCCTCCAGCTTTTTAGCAAAGAAAGAACTGTATGGAACTGTTTTAATGTGTGTATTTTTTTAACTAATTCTAGTCTCATGTGTCACAGAAGGAACAGTTTTTTTCTGCATTATTAAATAAGATTTTCTTTTCTTTTTTAATGTTTTCAAATTTGGACAATTTTGTTTTCTGCAGCCTTCAAATAATATGAACACTTCTCCAGGTGACCAGCAGGTGGCTTTATTTTTTTTTTTTTTTTAGGTTCCGTGGGACGCAGCCGTCCAGTCCAAATGTAGTC
Source organism: Cynoglossus semilaevis (assembly GCF_000523025.1). Lineage (NCBI taxonomy): Eukaryota > Metazoa > Chordata > Actinopteri > Pleuronectiformes > Cynoglossidae > Cynoglossus > Cynoglossus semilaevis. The sequence goes on along the minus strand of NC_024315.1, from coordinate 14,134 downwards.
CGTGTGTGTCCTCTCCCTGTCAGAACCAGGGCGTCTGTCAACCTCATCACACACAGCTGTACACCTGTAGCTGCAGGACTGGGAACAGAGTACGCTGCACACACACACACACACACACACTCTCACTCGACTACCCTCTCTCACCCTCTCACTCACAGTAATCCAGTTACTCACCCTCAGTTACGTGTTGAAAACCACTGATCCAATATGTCATGTCTGTGGTTAGAGATTTTTTTTTTTTCACCACATCTGTTGTGATAATCCCATCAAACGCCTCTGACGTCCTGACTGGGTTTTCTCCACTCCTGTAAATGATCAAGTCCCCTCTGTGTGTGTGTGTGTGTGTGTGGTTCTTCAGGGTAAACACTGTGAGACGCCCGTGGACGCCTGTGTCAGTAATCCCTGCACCAACGGAGGAACGTGTCTGAGTGACGAGCAGACCGCAGGGTTCAGGTACGAAAACACAAGAACCGTAACAGAGATACTGGACCTTAACTGCTCTCTTACATACAGCTAAGAAAGTTCTCAGCGCCCCCTGTAGGAATAAGATAGAAGAGATCAAAATATCTGATTTTTTTAATTGCGCCCCCTGTAGGAATAAGATAGAAGACATCAAAATATCTGATTTTTTTTTATTTCTTCCTTCTTTCCTCCCTTCCTTCATTCTTTTCCTCCTCCCTCCCTTCCTTCATTCCTTCCTTTTTTCTGCTTTCCTTCCTCCCATCCTTCCCTCCCTTTTTCCCTCCCTTCCTCCCTTCCTTCCTTCCTTCTTTCCTTCCTTCCTCCCTTCCTCCCTTCCTCCCTTCCTCCCTTCCTCCCTTCCTTCCTTCCTTCCTTCCTTCTTTCCTTCCTTCCTCCCTTCCTCCCTTCCTCCCTTCCTTCCTTCCTTCCTTCCTTCCACCCTTTCTTCCTTCTGTCCTTCCTTCCCTCCTTCCTTCCTCTCTCCTCCCTCAGCTGCGCGTGTGCGTATGGTTTCCACGGCATGTTCTGCGAAGTGAATGTGGACGACTGTCCGGACCACGGGTGCGAGAATGGCGCCACCTGTGTGGATGGAGTCGGGAACTACACCTGCTTATGCCCTCCAAACTACACAGGTGCGACGTTTATAAAATCATATGTGTGTGTGTGTCAGAAGGATTCCACTAACTGCACAGGATATGACATCACTACGTTGATGTGGTGGCAGGTCTGCTGTGTGAAGAGGAGGAGGGGGCGTGTTCCCCCGGGAGGAACCCCTGTAAGCACCAGTCTACCTGCATCAGCAGTCCTGCAGGGCCCAGGTGACACGCACACACACACACACACACACACACACACACACTTGTCGTTGCTCTGACTCAGGCTCATGTGCAGCTTACTCATCAGCACGCAGCAGTTCTTAATTTACCACCGACTCAGACCTGACTTTAATGTGACGCCTAATTAATCTGAACTCTGACCCCGAGTCCGTCTGCAGAAAAACAGAACGTTCCAATTAAACCTCATGTGTCAAAACTAAACACTAACTGTCTCTGTGTGTGTGTGTGTGTGTGTTCAGGTGTGTGTGTATCCCTGGCTGGGTGGGGCCCAACTGTGGCATAGATTACAACGAGTGTGTGGACCACCGCTGTCAGAATGGAGCCCGGTGTGTGGACCACCTGGACGGCTACAGCTGCGTCTGTCCACAGGGATACAGGTAACGGGGATTATGGGAAACCGTGACGCACTGGGATGATACAAATATGCGATAATTCGAATCAGTTGAAATAAAAAATGAATCGCACATCAAGGAGTAAGGAGTAGGCTAATCTGAAATCTCAAAAAGTCACTGGTCTTACCATGACACTACACACTTTAGTACACTAGGGGGCAGTATGTGCCTAAAAGAAAGAAATGTGACTTTTTTCTACTGTTATTGAAGAGAACAGTTTCAGTTGATAGTTGATAGTATTTTACAGAGGATCATTGGACTTGGTCCCAATTGGTCTAGAGCTCATTTTTGTAAAAAAATAAAAAAAAAATTGTGATAAAAACATATCATGTAAATAAAATATTGTGAACCCTACGGTGAATTGAGTGTCTCAGTCCATCCCTACATAGTCATGAATGACAGAATTACATTTTTTTTAATCACCAGCGGACAGTTCTGTGAAGCAGCCGTCTCTCCTCCGTCACCCTGCCAGCTGGCTCGCTGTCAGAACGACGCCACCTGTGTGGAGAAGTCAGGCGTAGCGGTGTGTCAGTGTCCTCCAGGGTTTGAGGGTCAGAGCTGTGAGAAGCTGGTCAGTGTCAACTTTGTGGACAGAGACTCTTACGTTCAGCTTCAGGATGTCAAGAACTGGCCTCAGGCCAACATCACGCTGCAGGTGAGGAGGAGGGAGGGGGGGAGGAGGGTAAGAGGGGGAGGTGAGACCACAGACCTGACTGGGGTTTGAAGAGAGGTGAAGCTGCTGCCTGTTCCTGAAAAATTAATTCAGAGTCCGTGTTATATGTCTTCACCGCCTGAACGTAGAGAAAGACGGAGATGGAACTAAATGACATGAACCAGGGTGTGCTGTGACATCATCAACGCTGTTGTTTATTGGTTTATTTGGCCCTCCATGCTCATGTACTATGACTGAAGACAACATCATTAACAGTGGCTTTAAATATCAGTGCTGATGAACACGTGTTGCAGGTGTCGACAGCTGAAGACAACGGAATCCTCCTCTACAACGGAGACGACGAGCCAATCGCTGTGGAGCTTCATCAGGGTCACGTCAGGGTCACCTACGATCCTGGGAACCAGGCAACTACTGCTATCTACAGGTACACACACACATAGAACTGATCACGTAACAACAACAGACCTGCAGCCATGCAGTGATGAAACACGGCTGCAGTTCCCTGTAAATTCCTCTAGTCTTTTTTTTCCTCATTAAATGTCACCATTTCTGTTCATGAAGGTTATTAGTTTATGGCCCAAAGACTGGATTTTTCTAGGTTTCCCCCAAAGTGGATTTCAGTTAATTAACTCAGGGGAATCCACTGGTTAAACTGGGAACATGACCGCCCCCTAGCGCTCACTCACATTTATCAGATGTGACATTTGCTGACATTTAAAAGTTCGACTTTAGAATTTACAGCCGAGCCTTTACAAAAATATGAATCATATTCCGATGTTTCAAACTGTGAGGACAAAGACTGAAAAACACTTATTTATATTCCTTCATATAATTGTTGTGTGAATGGAGTTAAACTGTACGAAACTGCATAAGGTCAATGCACAAGATGAGCCATATATGTTAGTTACTATATGTCTAGTAAAAGAGCACTTGCTTCTTAAAAGTGAGTTCCTCTGTATATTTAAATTCACATACAGACATATATATATATATGTATAAATCTACCAAACCCACTGTGCGTGACTTCTCTGCAGCACTGAGACCGTGAACGACGGGCGATTCCACACAGTCGAGCTGCTGACCTTTAACCACATGGTGAACCTGTCAGTGGACGGAGGAGAACCCACCAACCAGGAGGCCCCCCTGTTTTTTGGAGGTTGGTGCGGTGGGGTGGGGGGGGCGTGTCAGAGTCTGAGTCGTGTTTGATTTATTAAAAATGGAAGAATCACAGACATCTTCCTCCTCAGTTTGTGACAGTAATAAGACGCAGATACACAATCTAAGCCTTTTACCTTCAAACATTATTAGTACATGATTCACAAATTTGAATTATTTGTAAATAATGAATGAATAATCTTTAAATGTAATTTATATTCCATTTATTCACTGTTTTAATTGTTTTTTACATATTGATACAGTTAGGGTTTTTTTTTTCAATTTTGGTCATTTATAAAATCCCATCCTTAATGTAAATATTTTTTGACAGAAGTCAAACCTGTTACTGAAGACAAACAAAAGGAACTGAAATTTCCTTTCTTAATAATGTGGTTCCTGAACTTTGTCTCCATCTTTAACTTAAAACCTCGTTAATAAAATCATTGATTTTAGTGACAGCAAATTTAATTCGTTGACAAAGTTCTGCTGACGACGACGCCTTTTGTTTGTATTAATTCTGGCTTCAACATTTGAACCTTTTTTTATTCAGTCTTTGTAAAAACCCAAATAAAGAAACTTCCAGGTCTTAACCACCGTGGCTGCTGCTTCTTCTTCTTCCTCCTCCCTCTCAGGTATGCCAGAGGAGGTGCTGCCCTCGTCTGTGGGCGCCTCCTCCCAGACCGTCAACATGTCCAGTTTCCACGGCTGCATCAGAAACCTGTACATCAACCACGAGCTGCAGGATTTCACCCGCAGCCACATGAAGACCGGCGTGGTGCCCGGCTGCCAGGCCTGCCTGAAGATCCGCTGCCTCCACGGCGTCTGCCATCCTGACACCGCACAGGTACGAGTCACTCACTCCGTGTCTGAAAACTCTTCAGAAAAAAAGTAAAAAAAAAGGGGAGCAGTGTCTTGGTTTAAAATAGATTTGCTAACAATTTTGTGTCCCTGTTTATTTGGGACGGAATATCAGAGCAACATTCAAACATCAGTGGAGAAAATGTTCATTTAAAACACTGCTAAAAAAAATAAAAAATTTGTATTTTTTGTTAATTAAGCAACTGAAGAAATGAGTGGATTTTTAATAATATTTATTTTTTAAATATACTATATATATACTATATATATTACTAACATTAATAAAAATAAACAAACAGTAATAGTCAGTTAACGCTGGTGTGTGTCAAATAATTCACTCATTTCTTTGAATATAAAATCATCATCTAACTGTAACATACTTTGTCGTTTTGTTTCCTTTCTCTCTCTGGCACCACAGTGTCGCTGTCACACAGGCTGGACGGGTCAGCAGTGCGACCAGCCAATCACAGGAGGCCTCGCTGGGACGGACGTCGTCACCACAGCAACAGGTGTCGACCCCTGTGCGGGCAGCAAGTGAGACGTGTTTGTTTGTTTAATAACACCGGGGATGATGATGATGTTTGACTTTAACATGTTAATGTTAATGTTTGGTGTTAAATATTTAAAAGCTTTTTTTTTAATGTAGAAATGAAAAAATACTTAAAGTAAACAAATATAAAAAAATAAGTCAAAAAAATAAATACAATTAAAATAAAAAAATGAGTCAAAAAAAATAAGTCAAAAAAATAAATAAATAAAATTAAAATAAATACAAAAATGTATAGGACCAGTTGAATTTTTTTTTTTTTTTAATTTCTCCTGCTTCAGTGACTGACTCACTTGCTGTGACTTTGTGACAGCAAGTGAGACATGTTTGTTTTGGATATTAACACCGGAGATGATGATGTTTGACTTTCACATGTTAATATTTCTTGTTACATTTTTTAAAAGCTATTTTTTTTAATGTAGAAATGATTTTTTAGGGGTCTTACTTAAAAAATACTTAAAATTAAAATAAAAAAATATAAAAAAATAAGAAAAAAAATTAAATTAAAATAAAATAAAGACAAAAATGTATAGGACCATTTAAATTTTTTTTTTTTATTTCTCCTGCTTCAGTGACTGACTGTGACTTTTCCTCAGGTGCATCAACGGCATCTGTGTGACGCTGGACGCACAGTCGTACCGCTGCAACTGCAAGGAGGGATACTACGGTACTCTGTGCAACCTGCAGGGGGAGCCCGCGGGGTCCTGTCAGGGATTGCCGTGCACGAACGGCCAGTGTCAGCAGACACAGGACGGGCTGCGCTGCTTGTGTGAGCCGGGGTACACAGGGGAAAGCTGTGAAGTAGGTGAGCGCGGCCACGAGTGAAAGGATCATTCACGTGGTCATGTGACGTGAATATTTACACACTCACTGCTGTGAGACATGTGAGATCACATGTTAGAGAACCTGCAGGCAGCAGAACCAGGAGGACGGAGCAGAGAGAGAAAAAAAGAGAAAAAAAAAAAGACATCGAGAATAAAATAAAAAATATAACATTTCAAATGAAAATAATTAAAAATAAAGTTTCAATAGGAAAAACTCACCCCTCTGCCCTCCCCGTCCCTCACCCGTCAAACCCAGACTCTCAACACACAAAACACTGTCTTCAGGTTCAAGTGATTTTTTTTTTTTTAATAATATTTTTTTATATCTTTCTTTATGCCATTATTTTCACTTAAAGTTTTCTTTCTTTCTTCGTCTTCTCCTTTCATCGACGTCGAATGTCAGGGTTGTTCATAGTATTTCAACTTTACAAGTTCCAGGATTTATTTTTCTTTAAGTTCATATTTAATTAATGTTCTGATAAATGACATGCTCATCTCAACTGTTTTCACCGCTGCTCGACTTAGCCTTGCTCACATTCATTAATGTCGTTAACTCAGGATATATTTAGAGGTAATGAGCTCAGACAGGTCAGTGTTCTCCTGATGGTAATTGCTTTATTTGTGCATTTGTCATATTTAATTAAGTTCAAATGACTGGAAATGTTTTTGATCTGGAATCCAAGTATCAAATATATAAAAAAAAAACTTCAAAGTTTACAGCCTTCAAAAGCCTCTGTGGTTAAAGTCATTATTGTTTGAGGTGACAGAGGGCGCTCTAGACACGTGTTAGCCTTGGACACATATTTGTGACCCCTCGGCCTTTAAAGAATCTCAGTGACTCTTCTTTTCTTTGACTTTTAATATCCAGAAAAATGTCAAGTATTTCTCTGAAAAAATATATAGTACACATGCAGTACTTTAGAAAAAATCCTTGACTCAGTCACAAACAAACAAAAGAACACATTCAGGAAGTGGTACCAAAAGTCCCTCCCACTGGCCAACAGTGGTACTGCATACACAGATGTCCTTCTAAGACTGTCTCTCCGTCTGTCTTGACCCTCAGCGTCTCCTTGTCGTGGAGAGCCAATGAGAGACTTCCACCGTGTACAGCGTGGGACCGCCCAGTGCCAGACCTCCAAGACCTTCTCCTGGGTCGAATGTCGCGGCGGTTGCCAGGCGGACGCCGGGCCTGGCGTGTCCGCCGCTGCCCCCTGCTGCGCTCCTCTGAGGCTGCGACGTCGGCGGCTGACGTTTGAATGTGACGACGGGACGTCGTTTACGCAGGACGTGGAGAAACCCGTGGAATGCGGCTGCAAGGAGTGTGCGTAGCACTGTGAACGGTACACACGCACGCAGTTTCCCAAACACAGGAAAAGGTACACACACAGTTACCGTGGAGAGGACGTTGTCTGTGTTTGTCTTGTTGTGTGTTCACGGCGCTCGGACGCAGATTCTGTAGCATCGCGCTCGCAGGTCTTTCCCCCGTTTTTTCACCGTCATCGTAAAATCCTCCTCATCTGCTGCTGGATAACCGTCACTAACTACCTTCACCAGCTGCTTGTTAACACCGTGTGTGTGTGTATGGGTGTGTGTGTGTGTGTGTGTGTATATAGACTGTATACCTACCGTGTCTCCAGTTACTGCAGCAAACAAGTACAAGTACAAGCTACGTGTGTAGTACACGGTTCACAGTTGTACCATCACTTCTAATAATGAGTAGCGGTCTTTACCTCAGCCCAGTCAGGTGTCTGCAGCGTGTTTGTGTTTTTTTTTGTCGACCAAAGTTTATCTCCAGCCAATCAGAAGACCAACAGAAAAACAAACGACTGATTAAACCTCAGCGTGGACTCAGACCGTCCGTTCCCGCCGTTTCTCTTTCTGTTGTCACAGATTTGAGACGTGAGGCTCGGCGTCAGTACAGAGTGAGAACATAGACCTGTGTCTGCAGACATTTGTTGGTTTCTCTTTGTTCTCCCAGATAAAAACTGTACGGTTCAACGTTGGCTGCGTTCAGGTTTTTAAATCCGTCCTTTCTGTTTGTCACTCAGACCTAATGACATCGTACGTCAACGCAGTAGAGAACAGTTTTCAACGTGTACTTTTACAGAGTAAAGACTGGATTAAAGTAAAGACGGACGTTTAAAAAGAGAGAAGACAGGAAGTTAGCGTTTAGCATTTAGCCACAGGGGAGGTAACAGTTTAAGGCCACGTAGAAGAAGAAAAAGTCGACTTTTAGGAGTTTGATCGGTCGTTACGTCAGTATTTTCCCGTCGGTCTCTGTCGCCAGTTTTAGCTCCGCGTGACGTCAGTTTATCAAATGGACGTCAATCAAATCTGGACAGAAGTAAATGACACACGTAAGAAGGAGAGTGAACGTGAGTGGGCAGCGGATGTGATTGACAGCTCAGTGTGGTGCCATGGCAACAAGACGTTACAGGTGTTGACCATCACAGTGCCCTTTGACCTACTTGGGAACCCATAACTTTTTTGCAGCTAAATTAACATAAACATAAACATATTTTAAAAAAAAAGAAATCCAAAAAGTTCCAAAAGATTGACAAATATTTGTTCCACATCATTTCAGTTCAGGTTACTTTCATGATACTGTCACGATATAAAGTTTTGTATTTTTTATTTCTTTAATTTTCTTTAGCCAAAATATCACTTCCAGTGTTTTAGGAGTGAAGCTCTGATGAAAGGTGGAGGTGGTGGACGGAGTCGGCTGCTGCAGTTTCCACAGGCTTTAAATTTAAAAACAAAACCAAATTTGATGGATTTATTCTTTTTCTGACCTTAAAAAAACTGAAAACAAACTCATCATTTCTTTTAAGTTTTTATTATAGAGTAGTGATTAAATACTGCGTATGCTGCAGTACCAAATCTGGCCAGCAGGGAAGGCAGTGAGCTTGGTCCTGGATTATAGCAGGAAGTAGGTTAGCGTTAGCGTTGACGTCCATGGCAGCGTGTTTTTACGGTGACCTCCGTGACCTCTCTAAGGGCTTCCATCTGTGAATGTTTCATGTAAATCTTTACAAAAGTACAAGTGTGTGAGTGTGTGTGTGTGTGTGTGTGTGGAAGTGAAATGTTCCGAACGAGGTGAAGTCACGTCGACACGTTTTATCTTCCAAACACGTTCTCTTCCGTTCTTCACATGGAAAAGTAGTTTTTTATACATTTAATTTTTAAGTTTAATGACGACATTTAATTTATATGGCTGTAAAAACAAACAAACAAACAAAAAAAAAACACCAACTAATTATTAACATTTTAACTGTTTTTTTCTCTGTTTTTATTTTAAAAAATTAAACAAATTTTAAATGTCCAGATATAGATTTAAACTAATTTAGTTATTAACGTTTATTACTTTTATTTTCATTTCCAAACGTC
>NC_024315.1:0-2500 GCF_000523025.1 Cynoglossus semilaevis | reverse complement strand
ACTCCACCAAGGTGACCTGGGAGGAGTTCTGGTTAAAGAAAGAGAACGATGACGACGAAGACGAAGAAAGAGTCAGTGATCAGTCCCCTATAGAAGACTCTGTCTGTCTTTGTCAATCGGGTCCGACCTTGTCGAACACTCTGCCTCCTTTCAGCGTTAAAATAGGCTGCAGTGAGAATGTTGCCTCTATTTTCCTTTTTTATTTTTTTGAGCCGTGGTGGCAGCGCAGAGGAGCTGAAACCTCTGAAAATGTGGTTGTTTTTTTTTTTTGCGAAGACATGAAGAAATAGAAAATTGTTTTTTTACCGTGAGACAAACTGAAGTTAAAGTCAGAGATTTGGGTAAAAGTGATATTTTTTATTTAATGCAAGTGCAACTAAACTACAAAGACAGAATTATTCGGAAGCAAAACTGGTGACAGGGTAAAATAAAAAACAAAACAGTCCACCTTCTGGCCAGAAAGGAAATCACACTTTTGTGACTTTGCTGCAGCAAATTGTTCCTCAGCCAAGGCCTGGGGAGACCACGGTATGGGGCTGCGGTGCTGAGTCTTAATTGAATGGAGCTGATGTGGTTCCATTAATCAGTAATGGGGAGCCTTGCTGGGCTCAGCCTCCAAACAGCACAGCAGGAGGCGCTGCTGATAGGGCCTGTGACATTTGCAAGGCAATCAGTGTGTTGACAAAAAAATACAGGCAGAGGAGAGAGAGAGAGAGAGAGAGAGATGTTTGTGTCTCAGGAGGACAGGTCGGAACCAGGTGAAATATTTGTAAATGTCGATCTGTTGGTGTTGGAGCTGTTGAAGCACGTGATCATGTGATGCTAAGGGTTTTAGGGTCAGGGGTCAGAGTTATTGTTAGGGTTAAATATCTGATAAGTTCACATTTCAGATATACAGCAGTACAGGTATTTTGTATGTAAGTATATTTGAAGGTACATCAGAAATTAAGTCCAAAAGGTTTCCGATTTTACCAGGTGGAAAGTAACACTTTTACGCTTAAACTTGATAAGTTTTTGGACAATTCTGAAATAATTCCGACATAATGAATGTTATGTAGATTAGGGTTCAGGTTTTGCACTAACAAAACAAAATAGATGTCAAGTCTTCAGTCTTCGGATTATGGATCGGCTACTACCCAGTCAAACACCTGGAAGCCAATTAATGGGTTCTTCACCACTTAGTTACTGTTGCTAAGGTCGTACAGTCGCTAAAAGTCAAACGGGTGCTGCACAGTAGTGAGAGGAAGGAGTATTTCTGATGCACTGAGGCTAATGTAAAAAAAAAAAAGTACTTAAGTATTTGAGGCGTTTCATCTTTGGTGACATCCACATCCTTACCGAAGCCTGTAAATATATGTATCAGCGTGTCATTTTGGATAAATTACGGAAAATCCATGTACATGTTATGAATTATTTAGCATGTAATTTTTGGTCAGATGATGAAAAATTATGTTATCTTTGCAAATGTTATTTTTCTAAAATTTTTTCAATACTTCTTTCTAAAAATGTATCCACCGAAAATGTTTCTACAAATATTTACAAACATTTTTCAGTTACATTTGTTTTATATAAAATTTTTATTTTTTTCGACAAATTTTTCAAATTTTTTTTCTAAATATTTTAAAAAAAAATTCCTTAAATTTTTTTTTCAAAAAAACTTTTTTCTAAAAAATTTCAAACTATTTTTTTCTAAATATTGTTATGAAAAAAATTTCCAAAAAAATTAATTTTAAATTTTTTTAAAGAAATGATCAAAAAGATATTTTTCTAAAAAAATTGATCAAAACTATATTTTTTAAAAAAAAAACATTTTTTCAGAATTTTTTTCTAAATATAAAAAAATTGTTTTTTTTACATCTTCAAAACATTTTATTTTAAAACTATCAAAATATATATATATTTTTTTTAAAGCAGTTTTTCAAAAAATTGTTTTCTAAATTTTTTCAAAAATATTTTTTGTAAATATTTTAAAACCTTTTTTTCTAAAAAAAATTCAATAACTTTTTTTAATGTTTAAAGAAATCCAAGTGACGTCCAAGTCATATATATTCATGTAAAATATTTTTGGACATTTAAACACAAAAATGGACATAGCTAAGTATTTTAAGACAAATGAGTGCATTTTTAGTCATTTTTGAGAAACTTTTTTTTCCGGAGATTTGTTTGGGAATTTATTGGTATGGTATTATACTGTGATCAAAAGTTGACGTAGCAAAAAAGTATAATTTTTCTCAATTTTAACAACAGAAATGGACATAGCTAAGTATTTTAAGACAAATCAGTGCATTTTTAGTCATTTTTGAGAAACTTCTTTTTCCGGAGATTTGTTTGGGAATTTATTGGTATGGTATAACTTTCATTAAACCAGTGTCTGGTGGTTGTTGTCACTCCTGCAGTGGTTGATCTTTGGTTGTTCTCTGTTCATTCCTGACCTCACCGCCTTCTCTTTCTCCTCCTTCTTTTCTTCTCATCCTCCTCCTCGTCTTCCTCCTCCTCGTCC
>NC_024314.1:30150474-30151083 GCF_000523025.1 Cynoglossus semilaevis | reverse complement strand
TCGACCAATCATCTTCTAAGTGATGATTAACTGAAAATCTACCGAAGAGAGTCGACTAAATGTCGACCAAGGGTCTTCCAAGTGAATACCAACTGAACACAGTGGACTAAATTTCAACTAAATGTCGGCCAAGGGAAAAATAAGTAAACAACAAGTGAAGAACAACTAATGAACAAGTAAAGACAATCGACTAATTTTCTACAAAGTCTCAACTAAATGTTGACAAAATTAAACAAGTAACGAACAACTAAAGACAGTCGACCAAGTGAATAACAACTGAAGATCAAGTAAAGCAAATGAGTGTATTTTTTGTCATTTTTTATAAACTTCTATTTTTGGAGATTTGTTCAGGAACTTATTGCTATATTATTCTGCTGTGATCAAAAGGTGGCGTACCAACAAAAGTAGGGGTTTTTTTAATCATAAAAATGGACATAGCTAAGTATTTTAAGGCAAATGAGTATTTTTAGTCATTTTTGAGAAAATTATTTTCAGAGATTTGTTCAGGAACTTATTGCTATAGTATTTTATTGTGATCAAAAGATCCACACCAAAATGTTTTTGTTCTAAATTTTAACAACAAAAACGGACATAGCATTGTAAGGCAAA
>NC_024314.1:30131859-30149251 GCF_000523025.1 Cynoglossus semilaevis | reverse complement strand
AGCGGACTCACGTCGCTTGTTCGGGCTGAGCCCGGCCCAGTCCCGTGAGCAAGGACCCGGCCACCAGGCGCTCGCCTGTGAGTCCCAACCCCGGGCCTGGCTCCAGGGTGGGACCCCGGTGACATCAATCCGGGCGATGTGGACCTCTTTGATGTGTTTGTTTTCTTCATGGGGGGGTGAACCGATATTTGTCTGATCCGTCGCCTAGGACCTGTTTGCCTTGGGAGACCCTACCAGGGGCATTAAGGCCCCGACAACATAGCTCCTAGGTTCATTCGGATACTCAAACCCCTCCACCACGTTAAGGTTGCGATTCAAGGAGGAAACAGTGAGTCGACTAAATGTCGACAGCTGACTGGAAAAATGAAAACGAAAAAGGAAAGAATATTCTTCTGCACTTTTGGTGACTGTAAAGCAACAACAAACCTGGCAACCTGAAAGATTACAATTAAAGACTTATGATTCAGTGTTACTGGATTGCTCATAACTACTTATTGTTTTATGTGAAGACAAACCTTAACAAATGCTAAAGTCAAGCAGCTTGTTTGGTTTAAGTTTCTAATATTCAAACCTCTCAGTGACCAGGTCATAATATCACACAGTATGTAGGATCTATATACTAGCAGGACTTGTATTAGCTGTATATGCACAGTTATAGCACATTGTTGTGTTCTACATGACAAACTGACATTAACATGCATTATAATTCAGTACAGACCTCAGACAGCCAGTAGGAAGGGGGCAGGTTTGGATGCTCTAAACTACAGTCTTGACTGGACCAGACCAGGATAGATGTTCTTCCACTTCCATTGTCTCAGCTCTATTGGATGTAAAAAAAGTAGGTAATACTTATCTTTATAATGGTGCTCCTCATAGGCAGTCTGGAACCAGCAACAACACTTGTGGGGCAGGAAATAACAGGGTTTAACTGATTGAAATTGTCATGCAATATGGACCACCACCCCAAAATACAACAAGGTATACCATGACCTGAGTCACCATGGCATCTCATCTATAGTCCTTGATGTAGTACCAAGGTCACTGATGAAATAACAACAAACACTTCATAAACATCGTAAATCAAAACTTCAATCTATTCTGAAGGATGATGTTGTACCATGCATGGACCAGGTCACAAAATCAGAGGGATCCATGTCTGATTTTGGAGACCCATGGTACATCACTCAGTACAAATTAATGGATGGATTTATTTCAACACCAAGAAGGTTAGGAAATCCAACTCATTCAATTATGAGTGATTATAAACTAACAAGCAAATATAGTTTCAGTCATTAGTGACCAAAAAACACATCTTAGAATATACATGAAATGCAATGAATGGATTTTTAAATAGTTAACCTGAAGAAGAGGGTCCATATACATTACAACTGTAAGAAACAATGAATCATAATTATAACAGAGAAAGAAAGAAAGACTTATCTTTTAATGGTGATCTTCATAGGGGGTCTGCTTCACATGTTACTTGTCCTGTTCATGTCACGCATGATGAGGTCCAGTCCACATTTGCCAACAGGACAAGAGAGATATCCATCCATTTTCAACCGCTATTGATAAACTCTGGTCCATAGAATCCTGGACACAGATCAGTCAGACACAGATTAAAGTCAACAGCTTTAACAAAAGTCATTGTGTAGTACAAACCTGAAGACATCCTGTAGCTGAGAACATATTTCCTCAAGGGAGTTGGTTCACTTGGACCACCCTACAGTCCAGGAGGACAGATTTCCAGAGCTTCTGCAGATCCAGCACCAACACCTGTGGGGCCAGGATTCTTACTTATTTCATTGACTGATCTTGGCAAATTCAATGAGAACAGCACAAGTGAAGCCTCCACCACCCTGACCACAAGTCAATTATGCAGATAATTACAGAAATAAAAACATATACAACCAAGCAGGGATTAGAATGGGAAATGGTCCTCCTTAGATGTGATCAGTCTGGCTCCTTGGGGGCCAGGACCCCTGGCCCCCAAGGAGCCAGGCCCCCATAGCAACAAACTGAATATAACAAGGATTATCATATAGTACAACCCTTAAGACATCTAGTAGAAAGGAGGCAGGTCTAGATCTTACTTGATGTCAAGACCTGTCCAGGAAAGAGTTTCTCCAAGTTCCAGTCTCGGGTCTATTGGAGCAAAACACAAAATATATTAAAAGAAAAAAAATAAAAAATGACAAACTTTTGTTTAATGGTGCTTTTCATAGGGAATCTGGATCCAGCACCACCATCTGAAAATACACAGGTTTACTTCTCTGATGTTACCAGAGGTGCCCTGCCAATCACTCAACCTTTAACAAGTCTTAGGTTGTCACTTTGCCAAGTACATTTTCTATTAGAGACCCTAAACGTGCAATATGTTTCCTTCCAGATTACAAAAGCATTTTTCTAAATTTCAAAACATACCCCTGTATGTAAACAGTAAAACAGTTTTTGTAGAGGACAAAATTACTCTGCTGGGAGCCTTCCGAACATTGTCTAAACACCACATTAGACCAAGTCTTTAGCAGAAAATAGACTTTGCAGAGGGACCTAAAAGTCCACACACTGTAGGGTCATTAAAGACCATTTAATACCAAACAATTTTGCACAGATATTTAAATTCTCACGCAAAATTAAAGGTTTAAACAACATCTGTGAGCTCCTGTGAGCTCAACGCATCATAAACTTAATACTTATTACCAAAAAAGGACAAACTTATCTTTTTAATAATGTTCTTCATAGAAACAATGCTTCTGCTTTTCACATCATTTTTCCTGTACATCTCGTCCCTTATGTTTTGCCCCGGTGTTTCTACAAGTTCTTACTCCGTGTGTTAATGCTCTTATCTGTGCTGTACTTAGATGTCCCTATCTTGTACTTAGATGTCCTTATCTTGTGTCGCACTACTCCTGCACTGCACTATTCCCCCTTTCTCCCTCTATTTCTTACCTTATTCCCTGTAGTAGTATCGCATGCTGCTAGCACTGTGTGTTCTATGTTACCCCAGCGAGTCTACGGTCCCCCCATCCCAAGCATTTCATTGCATTGTAGACCATGTGTTGAAAGTGCATATGACAAATAAACCCGATCTTGAAATCTTGAAAAGTGACATTATGCTGTCTTGACCTGGATGTAGCTTCTCCAAGTTCCAATCTCAGGTATAGTAGATCAAAAGGGGGTAATTAACCTAACAAATTCTGAATGAAAACATACCACCAAAACACAAAACGTATCTTTTGAATTATCCTGTCTGCAGCACCCAGTCAATATCTGCAAACAGAGGTCAAGGGGAAGGGGTCAGTTCCAGAAGTCTACATCAGTTCCTTTATGTTCTGCTATTCAGCTCACAGAATATTTTAAAACATTTTAAAGAAGTAGTAAACATTCACTTAATCTTCAATATGTATTGGATTGTCCTCCAGCCAAGCACATTTTCTTCTAAAGACCCTAAACGTGCAATCTAATCTGTGTGCCTACCACAATACTTCAGTGTATTCATAAGTTTGCCAGGTTGGCCCTGCGTGTATCGAATAATTTTTTGCAAAGGACAAAATTACACAGTTCCCCTGTTGGGAGGCCTCCCAACACATTTTCTAAATGCCCCAGAAGGGCAGACAAGTCTTTAGTAGGAAATTAACTTGGCAGTGGGAGACAAGCCAGACCTAAAAGTCTACACTGTTTAAAAACAGACTGTTTAAAACCAAACAGTCAATTTTACACAATTGTTTAAATTATCACATAAAATTAAATGTTTTAAACATCTGTGAGCTCAACGTATCATAACCCAATATACCATAAAAGGACAAACTTATCTTTTTAACAGTGTTCTTCATTGGAACGGTGCTTCGGCTTTTCGTGCATGTTCACGTCAGATGGTCCAAACACTTATTTTCTCCAGGTACACCACTGCAGATGGGTTCTAAAAAGAACAAATTCCCCCAAAAATGTTGCACATGAAAGACATAACTGACTCAGATATAAAAATAAACAAATATTCTCCAAGCTCCCTTTACATAAAGTCTGTAGTATAATTTACTCCAGATACTGTCTACTGTGAAGTAAAGCCAACTCATCCACTCCTTCATATAAAGGTTGAACAGAAATGGCAGTCCACCATCACAAACAGCATCAAATCACAACAGATTCCATCAGTCCATTACAAATCGGTGTCATCCACTCATTTTTATATAATAAAACCATAGCAAAAACCCTGCAGAACCACAAACAAAAAAGAAATCACTGGTTAAAAAACAGTGAAAGTGAATTATGTCATTATGACACAGCACACCAAATTAAAAAAATATCTGCTGTTTATATAAAAACCTAGAGAGCACAAAGTGTTACAAGATATAACAAATTCAATTTTCATGTAAGCCATGTGAAGCTCCACAAATGCATAAAAACAAAAAGAAACAAAACTAAAGATAAAATAACTGCAATCAAAATATTCTGTGAAGACCAAACAGACTTAAAAAAAAAAAAAAAATCTGCAAAAACAGCACCACAAACAAAGAAACCACAAATTAGGACAATAAAATCTTGTACAGACCTACAAATGAAACTCATAAGAACCACAGAACAAATATGGAAAACAACCAATTGTCAAAAAGACAAAAATCTTTATTCTTTTGTAAGAAAAACCCTGTGAAGACTCACAAATAAAATCAAAAGTACTAATAAAAAGGAAAACAAAAGCCCACAAGGATTTTTTTTCAATGTAAAAACTATAAACCAAAAACAAAGTCACCCATTTGCTATACAAAAAAAGTAAATGAAGACCACAGCAAACACTAAGAACCACAAACTAAACCAAAACAATATCCACTCTAATGTTAAATAAAAAGTTTTTTTTAAATAATGACAACCCATGTAAAAACACTAATATCCAAACAGTTTACATTTAGTCACATTAGGTTTACATTTTACACTTTAGCTTTAATGGTGCTTCCACAAGTCAAGCTCTGAGTCCAACTGAAACAAAACCAAAGCAGCAAACAGCTAACAGGCTTCAGCTCAGGCCTGTAGGGGCACCACTGCTATCAGCACAACGCTAACTAGCTGCATCTGAGCCACCTCTTCAACGTGAGGCGCAGAATGGCCTACTTCACTAGATGAAAGCATTTCATTTGACCAAAACCAAAGAAGCTAACAGCTAAGAGGCTTCAGCTCAGGCCTGTACGTGGTCCTAACAGGAGTGGGGTCCCAACCACAAGGCCTAGCCTACCATCTCACAACAACAAGGCCACAATAAAAACAGAAACACACAAAAAAAGCACAAAATTAACAAAAACAACACAGTTAATAATTCACAACACCACAAATCAACATATAAACTCAAAGAAAAGAATGAGAACAGGGTTAGCATCAGCTTAACCCTAACCAAGGAAGCTAATCAGGCCAAAAAAAGAAAAAGTTGATCCAAACAGACAGAAAATAGAAGGAAGAGGACAAATCTAACAAATAAAAGAACAGAAGAGAAGAACCAGCATATCACCTACCTGTTCCAGCACAGAGAACCTCACCAGGGAGCAGTCAGAGAGAGAACTGAGCCATTTGGAGGCCTTATATACTACACCTGGTTAAGGGGGCGGGGCTAAGAGACGAGCTGGTGGAGGGGCTTAGGAATGAGCTGAGAAAACTAAATTAGATGTTTGTACAACCTTCACTACACCAAGAACTAAACATAGAATCTTATTCTGGGATGTCTAAAATGACAATAAGGACTTACTTTACTATGACTTTAATCAGAATCAGAAACATTTGTCTTGCCAGGTAGCTCTTCACCTACGAGGAATTTGTTGTGGCATACAGTGCAGTGAAAGAAATGTACACAAAAGTATACAAAATAAAATAAATTAGATTATGCCTATGGGTGGACATTTACCGAATAGTACAGAGAAGTGCAGGGGTGTGTATGCGCAGGTAAGGGTGGCTGGGGGATCTGTGGGGGATCAGTGAGAGTTTTTTGTCTGTTGACAAGGCTAATAGCAGATGGGAAGAAGTTGTTTTTGTGGCGAGAGGTTTTGGTAGGACCGCAACCTCCTGCCCGAGGGGAGCTCCTCATAAAAAGAATGAAAATGAATATTGAAATAATGAAAAATAATTCATCCGAGAGAAATAATTAATCCGTTCAGGAATCTCAACTACCAACTATATATTTATATAAGTATGGCTGCCTGAAGACGGTTAAAAAATGTCCACTAGATAGAAGCATTTGACCAAAACCTAAAAAACTACAGGGTTCACGACCCAACTAAAATCAAACAGTTGAAATGACAGGAAGTTAAGATATTTCACTTCAATAAGAAAATGCACATGTCCATTTGAAGATGACGTATTGAATATCTGTTTATTCCATGGCAGCATTTGAAACACAGAATAACTGACAATATGGATGTGATTGACAACAGACCACCCCACCACCACCCCTCCCTCTACCTCTCATACACTAATTAGACTGTCAATCAGTCAGTCTGCCAATGAGCACAGACCCCAACCCAGGGTGGCCAATCAGGGCTCTCCAGGTCCCACTCCTCACATGCTACTTCAGGAGCGTTGGAAAATACGGTGTCAAACGCTACTTCAGCAGGTTTTACAATTATTTTAATGCCTTTTTCTTCTTCTTGTGTATTTTAGCCTTTTGTTGTGTCGGTAGTTCAGTGTCTGTGAACTGTTAGTTTTCATAGTTTGGTCCAGTTGGACACCGTCAGTGTTAGCACAGTTGTGTTTACAGTGGAAACACCGACAGAGAAAAAAACTGAGGATATTTTCTTCCCAACTGTTTTAAATCTCCTGTCAAGATTACAAATGACCACAAAAACTTTGACAAGAGGATCGCTATCTGTCTTCAGACCCAGAAGCAGGTCCAGACCAAACCGACCTGCTTCAGGGTCTACTTTCACCTCCCAGTTTTCTAAAAGTTCCACTAAGGACAAAAGCCTGTCAGTTTGTCTTTTTAGGACAAAGATATGAGCTACTTTATTCTACTGACCCACATGTTTGTCCTCAATGTGCTGCTGGAAGCCTTCAAACAGACCCAGAGGACGAAGGACCGTGTGGTGGAGTGGAGCATCAAACAAACCAGGTTAACTTAAAACAGACTCGGCCTGTCAATCAAGATTTTGACCAATCACAAGACATTTTAAAGTCAAATTGGCTGTTCTGCTGGGCAGCTGCTCTTTAATATCTTTGCAGTATAATATACTGTAAGTCCATTACTGGACACAACTGTGCTCCTACTGCCAAGTACAGTAGCATGTACTGGTACTGGAGTGTAGAGACTATTAATGCAGTTTAGATGCAGTATCAAAGGCATTCACACCACAACCGTCTATATGAAAGATAATGTCACAATAAGGTAAGCTTTATTTTTATGGCTATAGGTTTTCCACATATATAATAATATATTTTACTTTGTAATTTTTTTTTTATTTATTTCCCTTTGTACAAGTTCAGAACAATTCTTCTTCTGTGACCAGGTAACACCCTGGACAGTTGTCAACCACAGTGTCACAGAGACAGGGCAATGACTAGTCACACTCACATTCACACCGATGGTTGGTTTAGAGTAAACAATAATCTGTTTGTTTGTGAACCGTGGAGAAAACCTGATAATCCTGCAACTGTTTTTTTTTAATCAAACCCTGAAATAAGCTTAAGGCATTTGATGTAAACAAACAAACAGTGCTAGCAGCTGGGAAAACAGCCAACCACATCCTTCACCCGACGTTGTCATCTTTCAACGTCATTTAAAAAAACACACTTTTTCATTTCACCCAATGTTGATTTTAGTCAAAGTTTGGAATTTTATTACCACAACTGTTCCTGAAGTTTCTGCTACATGGATTAATCAGCTGGTCAGACAATAACGTTCACAGTGAGCTTTGGCTACCTGGGAATATAAATATAAGACAGTGGAGGATTATGGGTAAAGGCCGTGTATTACACATCTTTCTAGTAACCTACCAAAAGAGCAGATGCTAACCTGAACCTGCCAGTAGGGAGTTTGGTTTGGTTTGGTTCACATATAGTAACTATTAGAGCTGCAAGTCACAAGTCAGTTAAGATCATCTCAATCCTGTTCCCCTGGTGGTTGGTAAAGAACTACACGGGGTATAGGACTGAATAAGTTAAATAAGTTCTCATTATTCACACAATCAGAGGGAAGATGACAAAATTGTCTCTCCTCGGACCACTTGAACATTCTCTCCTCCTCTTGTTCTTTGTCACCTCGTGTTTACAGATTATACATGTGCCACCAGAGAGCAGTAAATTGTCGTCCACATCGTTAACCAAAAACTTGACTTCACTATTGGCTTGTAAGCAGCGATTTAATTAACGCTTCTCTACTTTGCTTCAGTGTTCTCGATCGCGACGCCGCACTGGAACCGCAAACAGTGGCAGGGTTCTTGTCAGTGACGACAACTCGGGATCAGAGTTTGTTGAGAGCAGGTCTTCAGTCCTGGTGCCATGATGGTCTGAAGGTCTGAGGGACAGGTCCTGACAAACCTCATAAGAGCACTTCCTCTTCTGGAGAGCCTCGGCTCTGACAGCCAGGGATCGGGCACACATTGTCAGAAGAACGATGAGAGTGCCCAGAAGAAGTGACACCATTGGCCAGAGGACGCAATGGAGCAGGACACTGTTGTCATGGGAACGCCGCCACAGAACATCATCAGGTCTAAAAAACACAAATAGAAAAACAATATGTATTAATAAAGCTGGACATCAAAGACCATTAGCCACTGCAATACAAGACACAATGTTGAGTTTGTGTTTTAACATGAACCTGGTGGACCCTGGTTCAAGGATTCCGAAGCCTTGGTTTTCCATTGGAAAAACAGTATGAGTTTATGTATATGAAGATTCTCAGTCATCCAGGTCATGGTCGGAACTGAAGAAGCCTCTTGGATGAGAGGCCAAACGTCTTCCTTGGGAAAATTTCACGTCCAGTTGCCTAACAGAACTCGACCATGACCTGGCTGACTCAGAATCTTCATGTATGAGTTTAACTCTTATAAGTTTAAGGCCATAAAATGGTAACACAATGTGAAAAGCTTTTGAAAGTTCTCTGGTGGCCTGGTTTGGAGTGAATCACTACGTCATCTGCATAAAAGGATACCATTGAAATGTTTTCAACATGATCATTAATAGATCATTGATATAAATGACAGACCCTGGTCTGATCCCTGAGGCACCATCTTCACCAGAGGTCTAGAAATGCAGCCCTCTGATTGAACACACTGGGCTACGCTTTCAATATTTTTGAAATTATTGAAAGCCAAACAAACTGTTAGCATATCCAGTTAGCCTGCAGCATGCTACCAACAACATGCCAGGAAGAAATAGATGTGTTCACATTAATGAACATTGAACAACAGTCAGAGGACAGACATTAAAGGTTCAATTGTTGATCAAAGGTATAATCAAGAACACAAAAAAAATCACATAAAACGAAAAAAAGTACAGCAGCAATACTGCAGTATTTTGTCATTCAGTCATTAGTTCCAGGTATTTCTTGTAGAGCCTAATATTCTGATGATCAGTTTTAGAGGAACCCTGAAGATAAGGCTAAATTATTCATCAACTTTTTTTTTAGCTAAACTCTGACTGAATTGAAACAATAGTGTATAAAACTGGAGCCCTCAATATATAAGAACAAATTTAGAAGATCAATGGACCAGAACAGCAGAGCTCAGCACTTTTCAACAAACCAGACCAATCTCAGTGGATCATGAGTACCCTCCAGGGACATGTTTCTTTTAGACGAGTCAAAACTGAGGTCACTGACCCCGAGACTGAAAAACACCTAAATGCTTGTTCAGGTCCAGCCATCAGTAATAATCAATAATAAGAACAAAGAATGTTCACAGCAGCACACGCTGCATGTGTGTGTGTGTGTGTGTGTGTGTGTGTTTGTGTCTCACCTCCTCTGCTGGTTGAAGAAGCAGGTGAAGGAATGGCTGCTGACCTCTTTGGTGAAGTAATCTTCCCACCACAGGACACTGTCTTTGTTTTTCTGGTTGTCCCTCTCACAGGGGGGGACGTACGAACACTGAGGAAACAGAGATGTGACATGTAGAGCTGAAGGTTAGCACAATAAACACAACTGGGACTGTTGTAGCTAATGTTAGCTATGTTCCCTGTTGTTGTTCTACATTGAGGTGATGCTGTAGACTAACTTGAAGTACGGCTGACATCAGAGTGTTTACAAACAGACTAACCAGCAGGGGGCGCAAGTGCAACAGGCATTGGAGGGGTGAGTTGTGAGCGTGTGCGAGCGTGTGTGAGCGTGTGTGTGTTTTCCAGGTACAGCTGCACTTGTACTCCACAAGTTGATCACAGGAACTCCACCTAGTAAGAGGAAACTTCTAGGCAGAGGGGGCGCTAACAGACCAGTTAGCACTGGTCAAGATCAGAAACTCGGTTTCTGTAGTATGAGAGCTGCTATTAATAAAAGTTATTAGACCGACAACCAAGAAATGATTATGTCACAGATGAATCGGTTCATTGGCCTCATTAATTTTACATCACATCCTGTCGCTTGAGCGACATATGATGAACCGCAGACATAGCAGAGTTAATCACTTCCTGGCCGGAAAACAACACAAAACACTGCGACTGCTGATTGGATCAGGGTCTGCGTCTGGTCGCTAATGACATGCAGTACTATCTTCTGCTGAAGAGTACCCAGGCGTGAAAAGACTGGTGTGCAGTGATGCTGCTACTTGTGGTCATTGGTGGTATTACAATGTTAGAGATGTAGGTTTGTGTTTTCTTCTGAAGCAGGTAAAAAAATGTTTTTTATTATTCTGATAATGTTGCACATCTAGTCTGTGCTGTTGCACTGTGACAAGTATGTTTTTATGATTTACATGAATTTACATCAGTGTCAATAGATAGAACTGTATTAACCCCTCAGGGTTGCTTCAGGAAATGAAGCAGCATAACAGTCCCACTAGAACACAGAAGTGTGTGTGTGTGTGTGTGTGTGTGTGTGTGTTAGACAAACCATTGTGGCCTTTCTAGTCCAACTGTGCACATGGATAACCAGATTAACCTGAGGTTATGAGTGTGTGTGAGTGTGTGTGTGTGTGTGTGTGTGTGAGAGAGAGAGAGCGAGAGAGAGAGACACTCAAGAGAACAAGAGATGAATCAGCTAAATTAAATTACATTAAATTTTCACAACAAAGGTTTAAAAAACAAAAACAATCAATCTGAAAAAAGTTTAATTTTAAATGTTGATCAGTGTTCAGTGTAGCCAAGGAGAATGACTCATTATTGAATGAATTTTTAATTCAGGAGGAGCTCTATTTAATTGAACTGAAGAATAAAGTTATTACTGAGTAAAAACCTCATGTTTTACCTTTCAGCCAGGATCACAGATGGGTGAGATTAGAGGGAGCAGCAGCAGAGAGTAATTCTCCTTTGTGGACTATTAAAGGACTGGAAAATAAGAAGAAGAAAATAAAACCAGTTCAGACTGGTTTACAGTGGACTGCTCCAGTGTGTGTGTGTGTGTGTGTGTGTGTGTGTGTGTGTGTGTGTGTGTGTGTGTGTGTTCTTTACCCCCACAGTGTGATAGGAAGACTCCTGTTCAGGATGAAAACTGACCGGACATCGGACACGTTAGTGGTCAAAGACCAGAAGGACCACAAAGAGCTAAAGTATAAACCTATATAGATACCTTGAATTGTTACTTAGTACTATTGTTGTCAGTAGTAGAAGTAGCGATGTCATAGTTATTATTACCATTAATATTTAACATTTAGAGCAGTAGAGGATTGTCACTTCAGTCATATTTTATGGCCAACAGCAGAAGGAAATGAATGAGTTGCGAATTCAAATTGATGGAGAGAGAGGGGGGATGAGAAGGGAGGGAGTGAGAAATGGAGAAACAGATGGAGGGAGAGAGAGAGAGGGAGAGGGAGATACAGGGAGAGAGACGGGAAGAGAGAGAGAGAGAGAGAGACACTTGGACAATGGTGGACAGTGACTCTGAGTTAATGTGAGGAAAAAGAACCACAGGTCAAAGGTCACTATAATAATTGATCTCATCTTACATTTTTCATTAGCGTTTCTAAATCTGAGTTTCTGGGTCAGTTAAACTTCATGGAATCCAAAACTTTTTGAACCTGAACCTGTAGAAGACTAACCAAGTCATAACAACCAATCAGTTGTTGTTCACCTTAAACCTTCTGGTTATTGGTTGATCCCTCTCTCTAGTATAACAGACCATTTTTTCTAACACAAAGGTAAATAGAGTAGATCAATGAATGTAAACCAGTCCAACAGTTCCAGACTGCAGGTGGAACAGTTCCAGGTTCACAGTAAATAACTGACAGCTGCTTCAATAGTTCATTCATCATGTTGTCGGCTGAGAGTGAATCAGGAGGGAAAACAGTTCCTGCTCCACACTGAAGGATCACTGATATTTATGCTACGCCATCACTTCAGTGAGTGACAATAACCCTGCAAGTCACTGGTCCCTGGTGGTTGACTGCTGCAACTGTCCTGGTCGAAGCTGCTGAACTGCGTGTGGGTGGGTGTGTGTGTTGACCCTCTCTTTGCCTCATTAATTGTATAGAAAAGGTTGAAGGTGTTAAAAGTGACATCATCACTCCTCGTCCTCCATTAGACATGAAAGAACTCTCTCTCTCTCTCGCTCTCTCTCCCTCTCTCATCATCATCCCTGATCATCCCTGGTCACCATGGCAATGGGGAGGCATCAATGAGGCGTCATCTCGCCCCTCTATATTTACTCAGTTGCCGTAGCAACGACCCAGACATGCACTAAAGACGAGCCGCAGATCCACAGACAGAAGAAAGAAGAACACTGACTCAGAGTGGACAGAACAGCCACGGTCAGGTGACCCAGTCACTGTAGATGTTGGTGCCACTGTACACTAACACACACATCATGACTGTCCACAACTACAACAGCACACTCTCACCAAATAGGAATTCTGGGTAAATCTGCTGAAAAAACCTTCTACAACACAAGCACTGACATAGCACGAGTCGTGATGTGTTCACTGTCAGCTGTTACTTCATCAGGTTCTGGATCCCTGGTCTCATAGATAAGTTTGACCTCAATTCAACCATCAACAACCAATCAACACCAAGACCGAGGCTACAGCAGGAGTGTCATCAATAAAGGAGGTATTTTGATGAAAATAAAAAAACATGTGACTTTACCACCAGACACACTCACACAAATATACATACTGTGTATATATACTGTGTGTATATATATATATATATATATATATATATATATATATATATATATATATATATATATATATACACAGGTAGATGAATACTTTATTGATCCCAAAGGGAAATTAAGGAATATATGTGTATATATACATACATAGATATATAATTTTAATATTAATATCTTATAGATTGTTTTGATCTGACTCTGTAGCAGAAATCTATCCTAAATAACGAGTGATTTTTTTTTTTTTTACCTTAGGGTTGAGGAGCAGCTGTTGTTCATCGAAGTGCAACAGTGCCACAGAGTTGGACTCAGAGTTGTTGACGAAGATTTGGAGACAGGGATACAGAGACATCCCCTTGCAGTCAGCGCCACATGTGAACACGCACTCAAACATCTCCTCAGGATGTGAGACAGAAACCACCTGGAAGACAAATGGTTGACATGGTAGGATCAGCGGAGTGATGTGGATCATCAGAGACAAACACTCATTTACTCCAAGTTACATGTTGGCAGTTTTCACAGATCCCACATGGTGTCTGAGGAGGTGGAGGTGGTTGGCGCAGAACTCTAGTCCTAACCCTAACTACAAAAATCAACAACATCCAAATGTTGGATAATTTGCTTCAAATGAATAAAATTATTTAAAAATGTTGCATTTTAAAACATTTTTAAAGAACATCAACGTTTTACTCTTGTGCTAGAATTTGCGCACGCACACTGTACTGTTGACCAGTGGAGTCCAGAACAACAATGATGATCAAATCAACATGATTTATTGTTTTACTGTTGACGAGAAAGTTTGTAAATAATCTTTGATTTCAGGTTCATTTCAATAATGTTTAAAAAATAAATAAAACATACGATGTAAATTCCTAAAACTGCATTCTGATGAGTATAACCAACGTAAATCTATATTTACTTATTAAAATGCAGCCCCAGAATCGAACAAAATAATGAATTCGACAGCATTAAATAATATGACAAACTCACATTAACCATAGTTCACGATATCGAATCAACGTCGGGTTTATGATGATACTACTTACTTACAGTACAGTACTTACAGTACAGTACTTGCAGAGCAGTGTTTGCAGTAGTAATGGGGAAGCCTCGCGACAATAATTTTCCAATAAAAATTGTATAAAATGGCAGTAATAAATATTTTCTAACGCTGAGACTCAGTGCGCCTCGGTTTCGGGCTGTAGCGCCGCGGCAGCAGCCGCAGCTAACAGCCCGGAGCTTGGAGCTCGTGGCCGGGCTTACCGTGCAGTTGGCTGGTTTGCTCTGGAGACTTTGCAGCGTCGGGTTGAGCCAACAGAATCCCAGGATGAAGAGGCTGAGGATCCCGCAGGCGATCAGGAACAAGCCCAACCGGATACTTTTGTCCTCGGCCTCCGAGTACTCGTACGACACTCGGATCTTCGCCATGGCACCGACTTGGAGTCCGTCTCCGGCGGCATGGAGAGGAGGATGAGGAGGATGAGGAAGAGAGATTTGGAAGGAAGGGGTGGCGTAGGGGAGGAGAATGAGTTTCCTGTAGATGATAAACTGTTTAGTTTCAGCGCCGTCGGTGCTGTCTGTGGATGCGTTTCTTCTCTGACTCATCATCAACATCAACATTAACACGTTTTTCTGGGGCAATATTTTCATTCATTGTTTGAATTCATACTGCTGAAACTTTAAATACTTTAAATTAATTCTGACCCAGCTTCCCTCCCGCAGCCCCAGTAAGAGGCTTATCTCAGCTAACATTAAACACAACCAGGACAACAGGCAGACACTGAGGCCCAGACCTGCAGCTCAGTGCCCTAGCCTCTCATCCAACCATTAGCTAAAGTTATTGATTGTTCTTTTTTCCCTGTATTTGATAATTATTGTCATCAACTTGTTTTATTTTCTTAATTCTACTTCATTAGTTGCTGCTGTGGTGACAATGTCTCTACAGATGTGTGTGTGTGTGTGTGTGTGTGTGTGTAATCAGCGTCCACTACAGCCTCCAAGTGTTGTCGCTAACCCACCCCAAGGTGGGTTCACAACCTTAACCAGAGAACCAGGAAGCACGTTGACTGAGGTCAGAGACAAGGCAATACCTCTGAGATTATTCTGGAGAATAATTTCCCTTTCTTTGATTCTCAATATATTAATGAAGAGACAATTGTATCATAATGGATTTGTCACATCCAATGTTTATATATATATATTCCTTTAAACCACGGTTAAACTCACCATAAAAAAACATCCACAGATTGACGACAGTCAACCAACATCAACAAAACCATCAAGAAAACCAACCACCCAACTGACCAATCAACTGATCACCCAAAATTAACGGCAAACTGACTGACCACAGCCTACAACAACAGGTGACAAGTGAACCTGTGACATCAACAGGTCAACTCCAACAGATGCGGCCATGACCAGAACTGACCCGTCAGTCAGAACCTCTGAGTTCTGCTACAGCTGATATGAAATCATTGTCCTCCTCTGAGCAGAAAGACTGAGCTTCATGATAATCACCAAGGCGTGCAGCAGGATTATTATCATCTGTGCAGATCAAGAGGTTACAAACTAGAATGGACGTCATGGGGAGGGGGGGTCCAGGGTCAGCACAGTCAGAGAGAAGCTGTATGGACAGAAGAAAAGTCAATAGAACATTTAAAATATGAAGACAAGGGAAGAGGAGAAGACCCTGAGGTGGAGGAGGAAGAAAAGAAGGTAGATGACGTAGGAGGAGAAAGAGGAGACAAAAAGGGAAGGAGGAAAAGAATACAAACGAGAGGAAGAGGAGGAGAAAAACGACAAGCTCTCAGATGCTGAAGTTGGAGGTTAGGGTGGAGTTCCTGAGACAAGTGGCTGAAAAACACACGCACACTGCTGCTCTTTAATCCAACGGCGACATCATGTGGACAAACTGGAGAACAGGTCAAATGCGTCACAATATTTTTAGTAATTCTTTGGTTTGATGGTCAGAAATTAAATTAATTAATTAATTTAACTTAAAGTAACGAAATGTTGTATCCCCTAAAAACAGTCAGGGTAAATAGACACTATCTAACCTGCCACCTCCCCTAGTGGCCAATCCTCTTCTTTACGTCAAAGTTGAAGAGAAACAAAGTGAGTCCTTTTTGCTTTCATTAACAGAATAGTTTATTTATTTTTTTAAATTAAAACACTAGCTGCCATATTTGATAAAACAGCCAATGGCCAGGTCCCACGCTGCTTTTCTTCAGTTGAAGGGTCACATGGTGTCAGTGGGCATGTCCTTGGCATCTCTGCTTAAGTTCTTTGTTTTTTATTGTTGTTGCTGTTAAAGTTGTGGTCCAGTTGTGGTCCACGTTGTGGTGTGGAGCTGGTCTCACGTAGAAACATCTGGAGCCATGGTGTCCAGAGTGAACAGGAAGTATTGCATTGGTCAGACATGGTCATTAAAGGCAAATGTTTTTTGTATTGTTTTTCTTAAAAACTGTTGTGTTTTGGTTATACATGTATATTTGAATATGTATATATGTAGATACACATATATGCATTTCAGTGGTGACTCCTGGCCTGCCGTGATGGTAAAACTCTGGACATCTGGTTTGTGCTGTTGGTTTGTTTTTGATTCATATTTTAGAAAAGTAACTTAAACTTTATCTGTGTGTCAGTGGGTGATCATCAGTCAACAAAAGGGGATTTTCCCCATCAGTGTAACTAAAAGTCTGATGGGGGGGTCAGCAGGGGAGGGTGAGAACAGATGATTTAAAAAAAAAATGTAAAGATGTGAGAAGCTATGATGTCATCATATATATTCTGTTTGGTTTTTCACACTTTCTTAACTCTTCAAACAAAACTCATTTAAACGTTAGCCCTCTACCTTGAAATGACCCACATGACTAACACTTTTGTGCCTATTAGTGTGTTTGTTAAACTTTCAATCTTCACACTAATCTAAGGGGCTCTGCGCCCCCCCACAACTGCCCAACTCAGCATAGAGCTAAAGGGGTGAAGCCCCTTGAGCCCCCGGGGGGTCCAGATCATTTCCATTCCCCTGTTCTCTCTTCTCTTTCCACCATGTTTTACAGTTGCTTTCGCAGAAAGTTCTCACTGTGTTTCATGGCTCACCTCATGAATGGGCTCAGGGAGGTGATGTCAGAGGGAGTCAGGGGCTCAGGGAGGAGGTGATGTCAG
>NC_024314.1:30117035-30131792 GCF_000523025.1 Cynoglossus semilaevis | reverse complement strand
CTCAGGGAGGAGGTGATGTCAGAGTCAGGGGCTCAGGGAGGAGGTGATGTCAGAGGGAGTCAGGGGCTCAGGGAGGAGGTGATGTCAATGGAAGTCAGTATCTCAGCTGTCTCTACAAAACCTCAGATGAGGATCAAGTTTAGGATCAGATCTGCCAGTCTGATATTGGTCACATGTTGGTAAGTCATTTGTGGACCACTTAGCAGACCACTAAAGTTTAAGTTCTTTAATTGGGCATATTTCAGCCCAATTAAAGAAACATTTAACAACGGGGGGCAGCAGTGGACCAGCAGCTCTGGTACCAATGAAGAGTGGGCTTTAGTATGGAGCTATGACGTAGTTAATTTAAAGAAAGACAGCGGACTGACCGGTGGTCCTGGTCACTGCACTGGACTTCTTCAGTCAGCCACAACAAGACAACGCAAATAAAGTCTTTTTCTCCTTTTATTATGAAATAGTGCTACAATGTACATTGCATTTCCTCTCCTGACTGTCCACTGTCTGCTCTGGTGCGTGTGAGAGAGAGAGAGAGAGAGAGAAAGAGAGAGAGAGAGACGCAGTGTGAAACATTGTCCATCGTCACAGTGGTGTAAGTCCTGTTTTTCTGTGTTAAAATCTGGTTCTTCTTTAAAAGCTTCTCTGCACAAAAATATATCTAAGACGCAGTAGAAATGTGGAACCACTGGATCAGATGGACAGTTACTCACAGCGTATGTGACGCAGCAACAGAAACCAACCCATGGAGGCGACAACAAGGACTGGAAATAAAAATAAGATCTTAAAAACAAGAAGATAAAAGCCAAATGAGGTAAACAACAAAGTTAAAAATGAAGTCTGTTCAGTGACATGGTCAGCTCCTTCAAAAGGCCAAAAAGCCAGATTGTTGGTGGTGGTGTGTGTGTGCGTTTGTGGAGGTGTGAACAGAAAAACCTAGGCAGGACGTTAATGGGCGAGCCAGGAGAGCCAATGGCAGGTAGGAAGGAGGGAGGGAGAGCCAATCAGAATGCTTGCTGCGCAGGGTTGTAGTTGAAGGTGGAGGGAACGTGAGGGCGCTCTTCTAGTTTGTCATACTCCAAATGAAACTCCTGCATTAGAGGGGAGAGCAGGAGTAAGGCAGTCATTATTGAATTAATGTTTCTGAGATCATAAGAAGTAGAAGGAATTTAACACATCTAAATACACATACACATATATAGGTTATTTATATTTATTTTAGCACATTCCAACAATGAACAATATCAACTCAAAGCAACTTCTAAATCCAATATTAAACCTGACTCCACTTCTGTGTCTATTCAGTGATTATGTCCAGACCGACTGGTCAGATTAAATCTGTTCTCTGATTAAAACACAAAGGTCACTGAGGTCAACTGTGGACCAGTTCTGGTCTGTGCTGCTTTATTCCCTCATCCCAGGAACGGGATGTTTCTAAGGTGGATCAAGTCGAGTGATGATGTAGATCTGAGTCCAACAGACTCTAGGAGTGGACTTCTTAGTGTGTTCACTCCGTGGTCCGTGGTCTCCACCTGGTCCATTAAAGGAAGAACATCTGCTACAGATGCATCAGAGGAGCTGCTCTCTTTAGTTAGTTTGCCCCACTCCCCACTCTTAGAAATTTGTAAATTTCCACCATTACACCTTTGTCAAATCTGTCTGTGTGTCTCTCTCAGATATATTGAAGTACATCCACAGGCATGTTGATACTATCAGACAAACCTGCACTGGCCGTGGTTTTTGCTCGTTTCATCATAACTTCCTGTTTCGGCTGTCTTTTTTCAGTGATAAATGTCTTACAACCGAAAACTAAAAATGTACTTCTGGACAAAAATTTTCAATGGGCGAAAATTCGCATCCCTAACGTGTATTTATATAAATACATAAATATATATATATATATAAATATATATATAAAATATATATATATATATACATAATTATATATATACACATAAATATATATATATGCATATATATACATAAATATATATATGCACACACACACATATACACATATATACATACATACACATACTTATATATATATATATATATATATACACACATATATATATATATATATACATACATACATACATGTGCAGAGGAGGGACAGTGGAGACATTGGTAGAAGAATGTTAGAGATGGAGCTACCAGGTAGGAGAAAGAGAGGAAGGTCAAAGAGGAGATATATGGATGCAGTGAGGGAGGACATGCAGATAGTTGGAGTCAGAGGAGGAGATGGAAAACAATGATTCACTGGAGCAACTCCTGAAAAAGGGAAAAGTCGGAGGAAGAAGAAGAATATACATATACATACATATATAAAGAAACACACACACGTTTACCTTGGCCACTTTCCTCCAGTTGAGGCAGTCGAAAAAGTAGTAGGTCCCTCTCTCGTAGGCGTTGGTCTTCAGCGTAGGCTCCATTCCCGGCGCCCTGGTGATCCAAACCCGCTCTTCTTTATGGTATCGCCAGTCCCTGTTGAAGCTGGACACGTGTACAAACTCAGGAATTTGAAGAAACATTTGTTGCTGTGTCTGCTTAAATAAAAAAACTAGAACCCGAGTCGTGGTAAACCCATGAACAAAGTGCACAACACAGTACAATGTCTGTGGAAAGTACATGCAGGAAGAAGTAAACTTATGTGAGTTTCAGTGAGTGTGTTTGTGTTTTCTTACAGTTCGACAGCAGCCAGCAGTTGTAGTAAATCTCCTCCACTCATGTAGTAGAGGTAGAACAGCAGGTCCTCACCGTACCGAGACAACTTGATGGCTGCCAACTGTCAACCACGGGTCAATCACACACAGAGCAGATGTAAATCACTGTCAGGAAAGTTAGAGTTCACCCTGGTGTTGTTCAGGGGAACTACAGCTTTGACCATTGTGAAACTTTTAAATGTTTATTTCTAAACCAGGAGACGTTCTATGTCCTCTAGGAGGCACTGATGTCTTTCTCTAACATTGTACAAACACTGACACATGCTGTGTTAGCTTCAGTTAGCTGGTGTTAGCTCGTATGCTAGTAAATGTGCTGCAGTAGGAGTGTGAATTCAGCAGTGGGAGGAGCCAATCAATGCTTCATCCAGAGTAAACTGATCAGGTCTGAGCCCCAGTGTTTTTCTATGTAAACTTACCTTGTCCCTTATGTGGATGTTGGTTAAATACTCTGACGGAACATGAAAGTCTGAAGAAACAGCAGACAAAAAGATTTGAAACCATGTTAAATCTGACCTGTGAGTAAATACAGTGGACCCCTGAGATACCAGCTTCCAGAAACACCACCAACTCCATGTTACTGGTCTACAACTACTGCCAGATTTTTCTCCTGATACCAGGAAATATCTAGCTACCAACCGAGGGCTGGCATCCATTCAGTGGTACGACATGGGGGAAGTTTTCTTACTTCTTCTTATTATTACTTTATATTATCAATATATTTGCTTATATCTATTTTTTTTATGTTTTGATAAGAGGACAAATTAATAGTATATTTCTGGGTGGCTGGACAAAATAATTGATTTTTAGTTCTTTTTAATGGGGAAAATTCCATCTAGATATGAGATATGAACGGATTAGACTGGTATCTCGGTGGTCCACTGTATGTATTTTTACTAAAATACCAAGACAGAACCCTGATGTGAAGATACTGAGTTTAAGTGGGTTGACAAATGCACATATCTGCTACTGATAAGGACAGAAACTTACCAATATCTTGTGGTCGACACGGTGCCGACGCCCACGGAGACGCAAACTTAGGATAAAGATTCCTGAAATACAGAGACATTGACATTTACTTCCAAGAGCAGCTTCCAATGAGAAAGCTAACTGTAACGGTCCTGGTTCAGACAACTGGTGTATCGGGTGCACAAAAGATAAGGGTTCATAGTCAAAATGTCTTCAAATGTTCAATGTAGCTGTATTTGTACTGTACTGTATTATTACTCTTCGGTGAATGTAGTACGCCACTACGATCTGTCATTTTTATGGATTTGTTTTTTATCATACTCTGGTGAGTTGAGGTTGAGACCCAGCGTGGTAAGATCCGAGCCCAGCGCCAAGTGGACCATACCAGGGTCCGTCTCTGCGGCACGAATGAATGTCAGCAAGCCGATCATTCCAAACTGGTCAGTGACCATGCCGACAGGGATGTTGGTCACACGGCCTGGAGAAGAGGTGCAGAAAAAGGAATTGGTGGAATTAAGAGAAAAGTATTTGTAAGATCTGGGTCAGGCTGTAGACTCCCTACCATCAGGAAGCACCTGGATCCCTTTTTTCTGCTGGTTGTTGTTGCTGGGCACAGAACTTTTGTCCCCAGGGAACTTTGGACCATCTGAGTTTGAGGTTGGTTTTCCTGATGAATTCAGATTCTGCTGATGCAAACAGTAAAGATTCAAAAGATTTAACCACAGAAGGAACAATCACAGTGAGACTTGGACAGAAAGTCACCGTTTTGCTGTCTTCGCTAGTGCTGGTGGGGTCTTTTGTTTGGTAGTTTGGCCCTGGGAGCGCTGGGAAATCTTCGTTATGAATAGAGAAGTCCTGCGACTGTTCACTCGACGGCTTGGTCACCATTCCAACTGGGAATAAAATGCACAGCAGTTACAGCGAGTATTACTAGGTAAAACCCAGTGGCAAAACACAACCCTGGTTCTCACCATAAGGAGCCCGGCCGGCCAGCGGGTTGGGCAGTGGGGTGGGATTTGAGCTGCCATCCTTCCGAGTCCTATCTGCTAACGCTGGGAAATCTGACAGGTCCAGACCTGTCACATTTTCACTGCCGTCTGGACAAAAACACACATACATTTCAGTTTAAAAATAAACCAGTGGACAAAGTCAAACATGAGGAGGACTGGGGGTTTAAATAGAGTAAGAAGAACAGCGTACCTGTTCCATTGAAGATGTTGTTGGATAAGGAGTTACTTAAGTTGAAGCCAGGATTCCTGTTTACACCAAAACCTGACATACTGACAAATAAAAAAAAACAAAAAGACTGTTGTTGGTTCTACTGTTGAGTCCAACTTCAGAGAATCACAACCCACTGGAAATGAATGAATGAGTCAAAGAGAAAGAAGGAGCAGTTGAAGGACACACAGTGACAGCAGACCTCATCAGTATGTCACTGTTAGTGCTTCACATCAAGTCATTGAGGTTGACTTGCAGTGCTTAGTGGTTAAAGAAGTGGACTTGAGTCTAGAAGGTTTCAGATTCAAGTCCACCAGCTGCCAAGTTACCACTGAGGTGCTCTGAGCAAAGCAATGCCCCCACACACTGCTCCTCAGGCACTTAAAGCTGCCCCCTGCAGACTGTCACAATGACAAATATGTCCCTTCACTTGGTAAAGTCAGTGATGAAAGCAGCACAGGTCCATGTCGATTCATTCACCCCCCCGCCCCCCCCAACCAGACTCCTCCCAACATATGAGCTTAGAACTACACCTGCCTGGAGGCTGCATCTACAACATAGCCACCATCTCCAACTGAACTTCATCTCCAAACTGCTTAACTGTCCCTCTGACCTAATCATGTCTAATCCTGTACATCCTGAAGATCTCAGCATCTTCGTCTCCTCCACCTCCAACTCAGTCTTTTGTGTATTAGACAGAGACACCGTCCCCAGACCAAACATCATAGCAAGTCTGACTACAGTCTTTACACAGAATGTCAAGTCTTTGACCACCGTTAGCAACACTTCTGCACGCTGTGGTAACAGTTAGTGTGTGTTGTTGTCAGGACAGTCAGAGAGCTCTCTGTTACCTGTTAATGGTAAACGGCTGCCGGCTCTGTTGTTGTTTGGGCATTCCAATGATGCTGGGCGACGACCGGCTGGGACTCCCCATGCTGCTGCCACTCCTCACGCCACCTCCTCCAACCCTCTCACCTCCAATTCCTCCCGACTGACCTGTTGGACCTCCGACCTGCTGGCTGTGGTTAAGAACTCCCCGGTTGCTCATTGGCAGAATCCCCCTGGGGGTGGGGAGGGGAGGAGAGAGAGAGACTTATTTAGATTTGACCTCGGCTCTACACGTAGATCTGCTGATGCAGCCATGAGGTGTGGATGCTGAAAACAATTACTTTCTTACATTTTATTCTCCTGAAACCAAAAATGCACTACTGGCCATTTTCAGCCGAAGATTTTCGGTGTCCGAATATTTGGTGCATCTCTAATTATTTTTTTTTTTAAACCACTGTTGTACTGTACCAAATAAAGACACAGCTTACTTTACAGTTTTCCTGTGTTCAGAACCTGATACTCCATCACTGTTGCAGAGATTGCAGTGCATGTATGGAGCAAGCAGTATTACAGTTAGGGATGGGGGCGATTAGATCCAGTATCGGCAGCCAATCTCAATGTAATTAGCAGATCGAACCGATCCGATCCAACCTGCAAAGAATTTCGTTCCACGAACCATCTCTGAGCTCCAGCCTTGTCTGAATCTGACAGATGGATGACTGTAAACTGTGGAATCACTTTCCTGAACAGAACGTGGTTCAACAAGATCGTGAGGCACACCGCAGTTCAGGAAATCCACTTCACATTTTGCACCCAGATAGCAGGCTGCAAAGAAATATGCCCGCTGTGAGGACGTGAATGCGCCATGGGACAGAAAGACATAAAGAGCCGCCGGAAGTCACTTCTGGAGTCGTTCCAAAAGTAAGGTAAACTCCCAACAGATGAAGTACATAGCAACCTCCACTGCAGCAGACTTTATTCCAGCCGTGACCGTTTGAAGACTCCTGCTGGCTGAGAAGAGCAGCGCCGACAGCAAACTAAAAACACTTGCACTTAATAAAATGTTTAATTTCAAACCCATACAGTTACATATTGTGTTATGGATGGGATTCTTCCTGTTAACACGGTTTTCTGTATTTCTGACTTTTCTGACCTTATACTAACCTCAAGGTGCCTTTTGAGAAATACATGCATAGAATAATAATATTAAAGCAATAGTATCTGAATAGTATCAGTATCGGCCGATATCCAAATCCAAAATATCGAGATCAGAAGTGAAAAAATGTGGATAGGTGCATCCATAATTACAGTACTGCAGTACTGTACAGTATCGGCAGGGTGTGCTCAGTTTGTTTTAAGGTCGCGCTGGTCTAAAAAGCTGAATGTTTGAGCTGTGAGCAGGAACACCATCCCAATTTAAAGCAGGTAATGTAGTTCAAGGACTCTAATTTGTTAGTGTGTTATAGGGTTTTTTAATTATTATTAAAACCGCACTCAATTAAATAGTCCTAAGAAAAAAAAAAGAATTGTAACAAGATGCTAACAGACAGAAAGTGTTCATCTTCAATAGATAAACAGTCTGTGGAAATGTGTGAGGCATTCAGGGAACTCATCTTCCAGATAGTGGAAGCAATGCTTTTAATGAACGACATACTGCTGAAATATAACATAACACACACACACAATATAATACCAAAGTATTTCACACTTATAATACAAAATATATTCACAGGTGAATTCATCAAATATGGTTGCTAGTTGGTGAGACACCTTTTTCTGACTGACTGCTTCAAAAGAACTTCCTGTCAGGTAAGACAGCTGCAGCGTGTGCTCCAGCCATAGTAAAGTAAAGCACAGGGGTGCACACATTCAGTAACGGTTTGGGCCCTTAGACTCTAGACCTCTCTTAAATTTAGCATGTGTGGCACCAACTGGACAGATCAGTAAGAAAAGTGTTCCACTAATCAAAAGCAGTCTCTCACTAATTAACTAACTAACTCTACTAGCTTGGAAGCACTGCCTGGTAAACACCTAAAAAAAACTTGATTAACACATAGACGGTTACTGCCAGTAAACAAAAACTGAACAAGAAAAACCTATGATAACGATGGTAAACATTTATCACCATCATGTTGTACCACAGAAACAAAGTTTTCTGTTTTGTTGATCTGGCAGACTTGGTCTGTGGTGTGTGCGTGTTTGTGGTACCTGCTGGGTGAGGGGGGCGTGTGCAGTGAGCCAGAGTTAGCTGAACTGGTGTGACTGGAGAGCTGGCTGGCAGACTGGTTTAGCCCACTTCGACTTAACTGAGGAGCTGCACTGCTGTTCAGACCACGCATGGGAAATCCCAAAGCACCTGCAACACAGAAGAAGTGTGAAGTGTCTCTGCATGTACATACAACGTTACTTCCAACCAGTGTTGCTAAATTTGTGTCTTACTCTGCGGACCATATAAGCTGGCTCCCAGCTGTGACAGCTGACCCGTTGAAGTAGCAGAAGAAGACACCAACATCTGTTAAAAATCACATTGATCAATATACGCTGAGTGCTGAATAAACTAAAAAACAGTTAAATTATTTTTGCAGGGGGCATTTTGGTATCAACATGAGTGAGACTGATCACTGAGCTGAGGCCCAGCTAGGCAAGGAATGTGTTGTATACACTTCACACCTGTATGATCAGGGTTGTATCACAGTTTGTCACTTCAACACTTTAGGTCTTTTTGGCATGAGGGTCTCACCAGTCTTTCAGTCAGTTATCAGAAAAAGTAAGCCATATCATATATATATATAGAAATATAGAAAACAAACATACATCTTTGTCTGAGCGGTGCGGGGGGAACATGGACTGTTGGCTGTAGTAGAGGCTGGAATCATCAGCAAAGTCACTGTCCACCACCCCCTCCATGAACTTCTTCCTGTTAGCACCAAACATGCCTCGTGTCACCTGGTGACAGGTGAAGAAGAAGAACAGTGAGTTACTCCTTTACTGAGGGTTACTATAAGGGTTATGTCAATTCCTGTATCTACTAGTTCACCAATGGTTTGGTTGCTAAAGTACAGTCTTCACTTGTCCAGCATTCAGAAGTTCAGACGCATCATTTGCCCAATCATTCATCAGAATCAGATAGATATCACCATGATCGTCTCTGACCAGTAACCTCCCAGTCAACAACAACAAACCCAATCTGACACTGAAATATCCAATGTCCAAAAGAAACGTCATCAATTAGTCTTATTTATTACAAAACAATCAATAATAATAATGCACATATTTTTGTTTTGTTGTTCTGTGGTTTGTTGCACTGAAGTGGGAAATGTTTCAAAAATCTGAATCATCCAAAGAACAGCAATATTTCCTATCTATCTATATCTATTTCCATATGTAGAAACATAAAATAACATTAACACCAGATGAGGTGAATGTTGTGAATATATATTGTATGTATGAATAATAGACAGTATCTGAAGACAATGCAACAGTTGTTACTAATCTTAATGGACAATCAAACATTTACTGAAGCGATAAGGTTTTTTCTCTATTTTATTTACTGACATTTTATTCACATATTTGTTCCTATGCAATGTAAATTATGTAAACAGGATTGCTTATTATTTCAAGAGTTCGTTCTCCACGAAAAAAACGGGAACAATTTATATTAAAGTACAACGCCCACAGCATTTTTTGTGAAACTTTTCGTAAGTAAACTGAATGTGAGATTGTGGAAAAATGATCAACTAAACGAAATGCGTCTTTGACCAATGTTCTACACCAGAAAGTGGAAAACTCCTAACTCGGAACACCCCATCATCCATCACATAAATCCTATTTTATACCGCATTACTTTACATTATATTATCCAACTATATTGTATTTTTTCCATCATTGTTACTGTCAACATTACCTCCGTGTGCTTTACTCTAGATAAAATTGTTAAACAGTTTTTCGTAAACACAGTTTTCTACATGATGTTTCCTTTCTCACCTTTGTAATAACTGCTGTTTTGTTTCAAACCCCCGCTTTCTGTTCAGCAGTCTCAAGATGCTAAGGCTAGTAGCTCCGTAGGCTAAAATAGACAGCTAAGCTAAATTATTAACATTTTTAAGACATTACATTACAGCGAAAGGTACTTTAATCACATTTAACATAATTCCCATGCTCTTTGTTTGAGTGGTTAGTCGTAAATACGTAACCGCTACGTGCAACTGCTTGTGTAGTAGCTAACCAATGTCAGCTAAGAGACAGCGCTTGAGCTAAAGCTAATTTGGTTGGGATACGTTGGGTTGTTAGCGCGAGAGCTAACGCTAGCTGTCGATGGAGCTTACTCGGCTGCCGACCACACGGTTAAGTCGCTACGTAGGCAGCAGTAGGCGAAATTGACGTGCATTGACCGGTACCTAAACTGACTTCATTTGCAGTGGTGCCAACGGGCAATTAAGTGGAAAACAGAGGGTAGTTCCGACTCTGTTTTGTCCAGCGTTTGGGGCCTGCTGCGCTAGCCTTGATCACTTCCCTTCACCATCAACAGTAAGGAGAAGAGCCACGCTGGTGCGTTTTAAATCACTTTTTCACTGTAGCTCTTTTTGACTGGGCCCCAAAGTGACCGAAACAAACACGGGGTAACTGTACCAAACTTGAACTTGTATCGACTCTGAACATGAATTTAAGAGATACAAATGAGCTCACCGCATCAATCTCTCTTCCCCGCTACAATCCAAGATGGCCGACATGTGTTCGTCAATCACAGAGGATGCTGGGAAACCTTTCCTCCGTGACCTTAAGACCCGGACAGTAGTGTCTACGTGATTCAGTTGGAGTCTACTAAACTCTATTGGGGATAGGCTTAATGTAGCCCTACTGTAACCCTGGGTTTCCACCAACTCTCACAGGCTTTGTTCTTTCTTTACTATTTTGCACCATACCCTAATGTAATGATAGCCATGTTCCGTGCTTAATGTTCCGGATTTTCTTTTCTTTTAAAAATTAGTTATTACCCACTGCTATGTTTGTACAGAGATAATATAAAACCAATGGCTATACTATATTTACTCCCATTTATGTAATGATTCCATCAATCTCCCTACTGGATGTTTGCGCAATTGTTGTTATTACTGCATTGTTCATTGTTCAGATTACTGGCACAAATACCACGAACATATATCATTTATCCTCAACAAGGCAGATGAAGCAAAATGTTTTCCTCTAATATATATATATGTCATTGACAAACGAATTCATGATGCTCATGGCCTTGGAGGAAATGCCGGTGTCAGGGTGGACCTGCTCCAGGACCTTGTACACATAGATGGCGTAGCTCTCCTTCCTAGTCCTTCTCCTCATTTTGCCGCTCTTGCTGGTGTTCTTGGCACAGCTTTCTTGGAGCCCTTCTTGGGGGCAGTTTTATTTTGGTCAGGCATTGTCAGTCCAACAGAGTCGGTCGACACAGAGTGGATGAGATGAGCAGAGTTCGGTTACTTTGAAATCTCAGGGATTTAAATATTACTGCGCCACCTCTCTTTTACCATTGGACAAATCTGGTCTACGTCAGAGGAAAGTGCGGCATTAACGAACCAATTATTGGACTGCTGTTAAAAAAGGAGGGAGTTTTGAAAAAGGTTCATTACAGATGAATGTACGGTGTGAGGACGAAAAAGATGTTTTTTTTTAAATACTGTATTAAAACATGAATCAATAAAAAAGCCATTAATTCATTTTAATTCCTAAATCCTTTCAA
Organism: Cynoglossus semilaevis; assembly: GCF_000523025.1. Lineage (NCBI taxonomy): Eukaryota > Metazoa > Chordata > Actinopteri > Pleuronectiformes > Cynoglossidae > Cynoglossus > Cynoglossus semilaevis. Next base: position 30,120,326 of record NC_024314.1, on the reverse strand, counting down.
TTATTAAGTAGTTACATTTGGCTGAATTAACTTTCAACTATAAAATGTACTTTATTCAGGAAGGAAAGTGAACTACTTGTCATTGTGACAAAGCACACCACTGCACACACCCAAATGTGACCTCTGTTTTTAACCCATCACCACAGCCAGCGAGGGGCAGCTTTAAGTGGCCAGGGGAGCAGTGTGTGGGGACAGTGCCTTGCTCAGAGCACCTCAGTGGTAACTTGGCAGCTGGTGGACTCGAACCTGAAACCTTTCAGACCCGTCTGCTTCCTTAACCACTAAGCCACCGCTGCCTCATTTAAATGTATAGGACTAATATACATGTAGTAATACTGTGCAATGTAAATATATGTGGATATTTTACTCAAAGTCAAGTCAACTGTGTTTGTTCCCCCTAAATTAACAAAAACCCAAATGGATTTTAAAGTTCTGACATTGTATTAGAATTTCCTCTGCACTAGCAGCTGAGGAGAATGGAGTGTTTCATGTGTGTGAAATGTTACTATGGCAACACCATAAAATCATTTCAACACATCAGGCGGCACAGAAAAGTTGGCAACCGCAGCAAAGTACATGAACACCAAACATCTACTCTCTCACACTAAGGAGAGGTTTTTTTCTCCTCCTCTAATGGTATTTACTTTAATTATTTACCAAGGAAGACAAAAAAGCCCTAAAATGTTTCAAAGTTATGAAAATATACTTATATTTGTAATTTTTATTATGAATTGATCTGATGAATTGTACCATGCGACTATCCCTTCCATGAAAGTACTAGCAAAGGTATAATCAGCTAATCTCAACATTGAACATGTACTTACTTGGTTTTGTAGTATTGCCCATCCTTAACAGCAGATGAAGAGATAGTACTGGTTAGTGGCAATGACCACTAACTGCCCCAAGAAACAGGTGTGGCCAAACTTTTCACATTTCCAACAAACTAAATATAATTTCAAAAAATAATTTGAATTGTTTTGAGGTTTGTTTTCTGAGGAACTCTTTTACCCACTGTAACAGAGTATTACTGTATCTGGGGGAGTTTTCACTATTTCACCAGTACACCTTCTCCAAATATTTGTTGTACTTTAAACATAAATGTATTCACCATGAGTACGAACATCAGCTAACAGACAGTTCTGCTCTACTTTGTCTTGTGCACCTCACCACCCTCCTGTGGTCAATGACTTTCCCCACAGGCTGATGTCCTCTGGTGGAGATCTTAATGCAGACGTTAAAGGTTTTAAATATCAGGTGTCAGGGAGCTGCTAGAGATGGAAAAAGAAAAAAGAAAATAAATACAAAAGCCCTGAAAACCATCCTGATATAATGAACGTAAACATTTACCAAAGAAAATCACCAAAAGAAATATGAACAAACACTGAGCTCAGCTCCACAGGAACGTGTGTGCGTGTGTGTGTGTGTGTGAGAGAGAGAGAATAAAGTTCAAAATTCAGTTTAGATTATAACATTATCTATTTCCGGTTTGATTAAACTAATTATTTTGTGTCGGTTTGGTCTTAATGGTACATCGTTACATATAACTTAAGATGGTATGATAATTAAATTAAAAAATAAATAACATTGCCGCCGCACAACTCCATATTTCCACACGATGGCAGCCTTGCTTCACCAAACACTGATGACTGACTCAAACGGAAAAAGAAAAACGTCTATTTGGTTTCATTTGTCATAAATAATGACACACCGTGTCCATCTTCGTGTCTAGTCCTGACCAACCGCTCCCCACCCCACCCCACCCCCCATTCCCGACACTAACAAAGATGCATCATGGGCCAATGTGTCGGCTGCAGAAAACATTAGGAGATAAGAAACAGGAAGGATGGGGGGGGGGGGGGGGAGGTGGAATTTGGGTTTTGAAACTAATTATATTCATTAGTTCAGTTGGAGCCAGTGATGAGAACATCCCTGATGTTTTCTGGAGTCAAAGTCTGTCTCACCGTGAGACAACTGTGGAAAGATTGTAGCAACAGAGACAGAATTAGTTAGTTAGTTAGTTAGTTAGTTAGTTAGTTAGTTAGTTAGTTAGTCAGTCTTTGTTTAAAGGGCCATCACATATTTTTCCCTTGCTGTGTGTCAGTGAAGCTGCAGACAGTCACACAGAGGTGGAGGTGATGACAGGCAGGCACACCGTCACTACACTGTCCTTCCTGCAGGTGACGCTGTGTATTTCACACACTCAGGTATGCCTGTTCTTCCAGAACTTCCAGGTATTTTAAAACCAAAGTCACATATCTGTTGTCACACTCAAGTTGACAACGGTGTCAAAAATATTATGGCTCTTTTTTTTTTTCAATTTGGACACCAGTGTTCCTGCAAGACGGCCCTGACCTCTTGACCCCACCTGAGAAACTGCTCAAGGTCAAAAAAACGGATGAGATCTATCAGTCACAGCACCACCAACAGGACAGATGATGTCAAGGCTGCAGAGAGACATATACAAGCTACCAGCTTTAAACACACCAATCTAACACACACACACACACAGCTGGAGTTTAGCTCCGCCTCCTTGTCTGATGTAATCCAAACCTTACTTCATATAGAGTGGATCAGGAGAACCTGATCTCCTCAGTCTGGACCCTGGAGTGGACAGACCAGCGTCAGACAGTCTGGTGTGGAAAGACTGCACTACAGACCAAAGCAGACGTTTGTTGAAATATTCCTCCTCCTCCTTCACCTCCTCCTCCTTCACCTCCTCCTCCTTCAGACTCCAGACTATACTTTTCAAACTTTGTGATTTTATCTCACAGACACGAAAGATCATGTTTGGTTCAGACTTACCTCAACGACACAGTCCACGAGGGGCAGCAGTGGACCAGCAGTGGTCTGCCAATGTCCATCTGCACTAAAGTCACTGGGAAAGAGAGAGAGAGAGAGAGAGAGAGAGAGTTGATGTGTGTATTCAGTTATGTAGGACCTTCTCCATGATAGGCAAAGTATTTTAACACTTCACCACCACAGCTGCCAATAAAATCCCTTGTGTACTCAAATACAAATACTGCTACAGTATACTAGTCATTTATTGGTTCATAGTTGGTTCATAGTTGATTTGTGGTTGGTTCATAGTTGGTTCATAGTTGATTTGTGGTTGGTTCGTGGTTGGTTCGTGGTTGGTTCGTGGTTGGTTCGTGGTTGGTTCGTGGTTGGTTCGTGGTTGGTTCGTGGTTGGTTCGTGGTTGGTTCGTGGTTGGTTCGTGGTTGGTTCGTGGTTGGTTCGTGGTTGGTTCGTGGTTGGTTCGTGGTTGGTTCGTGGTATAGTTGGTTCATAGT
>NC_024314.1:30115215-30116871 GCF_000523025.1 Cynoglossus semilaevis | reverse complement strand
GTTGGTTCGTGGTTGGTTCATAGTTGGTTCGTGGTTGGTTCATAGTTGGTTCGTGGTTGGTTCATAGTTGGTTCGTGGTTGGTTCATAGTTGGTTCGTGGTTGGTTTGTATGCAGATGATTCAATTTTTATCTCAGGGAAGACACACATTGTTCCTCACAGAAGAAAAGAGGACTCCATGATTAATGACACATCAGGTCACATGATATGAAACCAGAGGAGCCGCAGGTGAATTAGCAACACTTCATCTTTTTACAGCCTAATCCCCCCCCCCCCCCCCCTCCCTCCGTGTTTATGATTAATTATCTGTTTCCAATGAAAAATAAATCCTGGGGAATCAGGATGAACACAGACTCCATCTCCAGGCTCTTCATCTCCACACTGACAGCATCATTATCATCACCTTCACTATGTTTTTTATCAGATTATTTTTAGGCTATTAAAAATATTTGACTAGGCCCAGGGTAAAAACAAAAATGAAAAAATAAAGAATCAGCAGCAGCTCCAGTGAAATGTTTTTTAAAAAAGAGAAGATGTTGGAGCTGAATAGGCTGATGATCTGCAGAGCAAAGATAAGGAGTCATTACTGCTCCTCATTATACATCTGCTGCTCATCTGATGATCCTGGAGGACAGAGATAAGACAGCAGGAGGTGGAGGAGGAGGAGGAAGAGCTGCTGAGGAGAAGGAGGAGGAGGACGACAGCAAAACAGGAGAGAATAGAGGAGATCATTGGTGATGGTCATCTGATGGAGGAGAGGGAGAAGATTAGAGAGGAGAAGGAAAAATAAAAAGAAAGGAGAAAGAGGCAAAGGAGATCATAATAATTCTGATGCTCATCTAATAAACCCTTCATGGTAGGAGGAGATAAGAGAGGAGAAGATGCTACTCATCAGCTTATCCTGAAGTCTGAACAAAAAAGGAGGAGAGATAATATAATATAATGTAATATAATATAATATAATATAATATAATATAATATAATATAATATAATATAATATAATATAATATAATATTGTAGCTGTTATAGTTGTTTATATTTTTGGATTAATTTTGAGATATGCAGTGAGGCAGTTTGAGCAGCAGAGGGTAGTGTCTGCTTTTTAAATGAACACTTTTCTTAAGTTGTTTCCCGTTTTCCTGTTTAAATGTGATCTAGAAACAACAACTACAATTGTAAACAAATCACAGATAACATGTTGCTTTAAGACAGCAGAACTAAAATCACTGATTTTACCAATGGACTTTGGTGTGAACTAAAATGACTTAAAGCTGAGCCGTTGGTTGGTGCTCCTTTTACACAGTCTCACTCTCACGTCAATTTCTATTGTGGAATGTGTGACTTCACTGAAATAATTTGTCCAGTTTTAATTCTGTGTTACAAACTGACCACACAAGCCAGCAGTGGACCAACAACTGTTGTGTCCCCTGAACTAAAATCACACATGTCTCTATGATGTTGGTATGGTGAGAGTGAGCTGCATTTACTGGTTGTGATTCTTTAACTCTGATCCGAACTTTGAGTGAGCAGAACTCATTCATAGTCACTGCGATGCTCTCTCTCTCTCTCTCTCCTTTCTCTGAAACAGAGGGAAAAACTGTTGATTGTGACGCTCTGATACTGAGATAGTGAGAAGGGGGAGGGGGGGGGGGGGGG
>NC_024314.1:30096297-30115179 GCF_000523025.1 Cynoglossus semilaevis | reverse complement strand
CGATCGCCCCCCCCCCCCCCCCCAGCCTCCTCTCTCTCCCTCTCTCTCTGTTCCCCCTCTCCCCCTCTCCCTCTCTCCTTTTACTCCGTCATAAAGTCTTTTTTTTATTGTCTTATTTTTGCGGCCACAACAGAGAAGAGACTGAGATGAAAACAACAACGGACAAAAACCTGGTTTCTAATGAAATGGACTAAAGGTGTGTGTGTGTGTGTGTGTGTGAGGCCTGGACCGTGATGGAACCAAATATAAGGTAATTTATTTTTTGCTTATTAAAATCTATTTAAATAAACCGTGAGTTAGAACAGAATTAAAACGAGAGACCACGTGGTCCGTGTATAATAATTATACGAACTTTATTATTTTCTTTCACAAATGAGGAATCATTTTATTTTCCCGTCAGATTATGCGGTTCCTTCTGTTGAAATTGTTCTAAGAACTGCGTTCCACCAGCTGCTGTGGTTCTCAGAAACACACACACACATTTTATATTTAATTTCTAAACTGTTTTTTCTTGAAAGGTCTATTGAAATTAGTCAGCGTTAAATAAAAAACGACTCTCTCTCTCTCTCTGACACACACACTTATTCTCTTTCACTCACACAGACACACGCGCAAGAACGCAGCACACACACAAATTGCTTTAAAAAACGAATTTAATCGAATTTTGATTATTTTGACAGATTAACCCTTTAATTGTTGGAGAACCCTTTAGTGTAAAAACAGTGAAACGAACGCTCTTTAAATTTAATACAAACGTCATCGCCTTCGTTCTCATGTTAACGGTCAACTGATTCAGCACGAATATAAAATGTTGAAAATGTTGAATTTTTAGATTCAATACCATATATATAATATATAATATATAACATTTAACATATAACATAGAATATATAATGTATAATATATAATATATAACATATAACAGAATATATAATATATAACATAAAATACATTTATTATTTTATTCAGATTTGCATTTTGTCATGTATTGTATTATGTATTTTCGTATTGTATACAAACGATACACGAGAACCGAATCTTTGATTTCAGCTGTGAGACACCGATTGACATGAAAGTCAGAGGGTGAACGAATGAACGGCTGTGTGACGAAACAAGACGGTAAGAATGTGGTCATAATATTATGAATAATCGTATTAATAGTATTACTAGTAACAATTACCAGTCAATGATAATAATAAGTCAGTAACTGAGATTGAAACCCACGGTGTTTCCAGAACAGGTCAATATTTAACATGTTGAACTGAAGGAGAATTCAAACTAATATCAGACCAAGATTGAACCAAACTGCTAATTTTGTCCACATTAAAGAAACAAAAATGTATGATGATTTAAGATGATCCTCCTTGATCACGTCTACCTGCTAAACTAATATATATATATATATATTCATATATATTCATATATATTCATATATTTATATTTTTGAGAGCATACTTTTTTTAACTAAGTAAAACCAGATTCAGTTCTAGGGACCAGTTACAGAAGTCCCCTGGTCCACCTTTGGATCACAACCCACCATTTGAGTAGCTGCATCTAATAAGAGGAAATGATTTATGATTTAAAATGGACGGGTGTTTTTACAGTGTGAGATAAATCAAATAAATATAATATTTATCAAAGAAATAATTAAGTGAAAAATAAATTGTTAAAAGAATCGTTGTTTATTTATTTAAATATTTAACTTAGGGTTAAATATTTACACCACACAATAATGTGTTTATTTATTATATAAATGATAAGTGGCATAGAACTGTCACGGGGTTTGTTTCCTGACCACGAAGATATTAGCTTCAGAATCAGAAGGAAATGAGCAAAAAATAAATGTTCACACGAACAGCCTCGCGCACGAACTCGCTTGGGTTGAATGTGTGAGAACGCGCACGCGCGCGCTAGTGTAGATGTGCGCGCACACTCTGGAGACTCGTTAAAGAAATATCAGAAATAAAGAGAAGAAAGTCACCGGAAATAAAAAAGATTAGGGGATGAAGAGATAAAAGAAAAACGGACTGAAATAAAATGTGTTCTACCGCGAGAGGACGCACTGTCCCAACTCACTAACACTTCATAACACACACACACACACGCACGCACACACAGCCGTACGAAACGCAACACAGCAGAAACTAAAACAATGAACAAAGTTTGAGGTGAGAGTTTATCACTCGACATCTTTTCTTCAATTCTCAGTCTGCGATTGATCATGTCTGGATGATGATAGAGAGAGAAGATGAGACACGTGACTCCATTTCAGAGAAAACTGTGACGAGGCTATGTGACCCAACTGGACTGTGACCCAACTGGACTGTGTCAAACTGGACTGTGACCAACTGGACTGGGACCAACTGGACTGTGACCCAGTAACCCAACTGGACTGTGACCCAACTGGACTGTATCAAACTGGACTGTGACCAACTGGACTGTGACCCAACTGGACTGTGACCCACTGACCAACTGGACTGTGACCAGCTGGACTGGGACCAACTGGACTGTGACCCAACTGGACTGTGACCCACTAACCAACTGGACTGTGACCCAACTGGACTGTGACCCAGTGCCCGAACTGGACTGTGACCCAGTGACCCACCTGGACTGGGACTAACTGGACTGTGACCAACTGGACTGTGACCCAACTGGACTGTGACCCAGATCTGTTTTTCTATATTTATATTTTTTGAATCATGTATTATTTTTTGGACAAGGTTCACTGTTGTTGAAAGAGTGAATTAGGGGACAGGCCTCGCCCTTTGAATGGTGACGTCACAGAGAGACCCTCCTTAAAGTTGCGACGGGTCGCAGTCACAGCTGTCTGAGCCGCTGGCGCCAAAGAGAGAGAGAGAGAGAGAGAGAGAGAGAGAGAGAGAGAGAGAGAGCGCATCACAGTGAGTGTGAATGAATTCTGTTCACTCAAAGATTTGGATCAGAGTTAAAGAAGAAGTCGCTGTTGCTGTTGTTGCTGTTGCTGCTGTTGCTGCTGCTGCTGCTGCTGCTGCTCAGGACTTGTTGAGCCGGGATCACACTCCGCTCGTTCACACACACGCGCACTGAAGAAGGAGTGAGAAGGAGAAAACCAGTTAAAAAGGAGGAGCGGTGTCGGTGTCGGTGTCGGTGTGGTCCATTATCTGGAGCCGTCTGTCCCACCTGTGTGGGAGGGCGGGGGGTGTTGTAATGCTTGGTTCGTTTCCTGTTTGTATTTTTACGTGACTTTTCTCTGATTCCTGTGACTCACCTCTGACTGGTTCTATCTCGTCTCTCTGTCCGCAGGTGAGCAGCATCAGCGGCCGGACCAGAACCAGAACCAGGACTTGTGGATTTAACTTCAGACTCCGACACAAAGGCGCGTTTACGCGCACGCACACGCGGACTTTGGACACTTCCCCCCCACATGAACACATAACCCTCTGCTGCAGACCAGCAGTAACAGCGCAGATGGACGTGAGCGCGGACCAGCCCCGGTGGATGAGCCACCATCACCCCGCGGTGCTGAATGAGCAGCACGCCGCTTCCCACCACCCGGGCCTCGGTCACTCCTACATGGAGCCTCCAGCTCAGTACCCTCTGACGGAGGACGTGGACGTTCTGTTCAACATCGACGCGCAGGGAAACCACGTCTCTTCCTACTACAGCAACTCGGTCCGGGCGGTGCAGCGGTACCCGCCGCCCCCACACGGTGAGTCCGGGCCTTTGGGCTCCAGTGCTGCGCCGCTGTTCGTCCAGAATGATCCGTTATTCTGTGCCTGGAAGTCTGTCCGTGTGCTCGGTAAATGTTCGTGTAAATTCGATGGTAAATTCACACCACAGGAGTGAAATCAGTTCCACGTTCTCTGCCGTGAATTTATTGCTGAATTTATAGAAATGATTTCGATCCTTGTGCGTAGAATATCGACCGCGGATTCATTTCCTCAACACATTTTTACCTTTTTTTTCACACACACATTTTAATCCGAAAAAACAGGAAAACCGTTTCAGTGTCTTTGAGTTCATTCAAATAAAACGTTTTGACGTGGTTTTTTAATTTATATATATTTGGACTGAGCGTCACTTGTATTTATTCAATGCTTTTGGCCGCTGTCATTTCAGTCAAACGGACAGATTTTGTGATTTATGTTATGTTTATGTTAAAAATGTCTGCCTATCTTTACGACCTGAAATATAAAAATAAAAGATATGTCCTATTGATTTGTTATTTGTGAACTGCTGGATCTCGTGGAAAGTGTATGTTTCACGGGCTGAAGATTTTAGTACTAATGTATACGTGAATACACGTTTAATATACGTTGAATTAAATCAGTCTGGATTAAAGTGAAAGTTTGACAAAAACGTCAGAAATTAATCGAATTATTTACATTTCTGTAAAAGACAGTTTTCCGGCCTGAAGCAAGTGTGTGTGTGTGTGTGTGTGTGTGTGGGCGCACTTTAATTACTTCCAGTAAAAGTGAAAGCGGTGTCAGTTTGACTATGATTCTGGTCTTCTTCTTCTGGCTTTAATAAAAGTCTTAAACTACAGACGGCGCTGTTCTCTCTTCCTGTTGTTGTTTCTGATGCCGGTGTCCCTGTGCCCGCAGGCGGACAGGTGTGTCGCCCCTCGCTGCTGCACGGATCCCTGCCCTGGCTGGAGGGCAGTAAAGGCATCTCTCCTCACCACAGCGCCTCTCCCTGGAACCTGAGTCCGTTCCCCAAGAACCCGCTACACCCGCACGGCTCTGCGGCGGGACTGTCCGTGTACCCTCCGGCCTCCTCCGCCTCCTCCAGCTCGTCCCTGTCCGCCGGTCACTCAAGTCCTCACCTCTTCACCTTCCCCCCCACCCCGCCCAAGGACGTTTCCCCGGACCCGGGCCTCTCTACGCCAGGCGCAGGTTCCAGCGGCGCCGGTCCCGGCTCCGGGCGTCAGGAGGACAAAGAGTGCATCAAGTACCAGGTGACCCTGGCAGAGAGCATGAAGCTGGAGTCGCACAGCAGGAGCGTGGCGGCCTCGGCCGCAGCGCATCACCCCATCGCCACTTACCCACCCTATGTCCCCGAATATGGGCCAGGCCTCTTCCCACCAAGTAGCCTGATAGGTGGGTCACCTTCTAGTTATGGTACCAAAACGAGACCAAAAACAAGGTCCTGCTCAGGTAGGCCCTTATTATTATTATTATTATTATTATTATTATTATTATTATTATAACCGATGGTGTGTTTAAATTAGTAGATTTTTTAAGTTTTATTTTTTTTACTATCAAATAACAAATACGTTAAAACCGTTTTATTTTAAAGATTAATGATAATTACGGTAACTATGACGTCAGACTGGAAAAAAAATGCTTGATTTTCACTTTACTCCAGAATACATTTGAAAAAAAATTGTATGTTTTAAAACAATGAAATGAAAATGGTTTTATGTTCGATGATGGAAAAGAGATTTTTTTTTATTTTAATAGAAGCGAAGATTTATTCTGATTTAACTCTTAATCTGATTAGTGTCAGATTAATTTAAAGCGCGTCACCGCACACCGCAGTCCGCGTTCACTCACACACAGAGAGAAACATAAAAGGGAGCGGAGTGAGGGTGTGAGATGCAGGGTGAGGGGGTGAGGACTTATTTCTCCTGTAATCAGATTATTATCAGTGGGGTAAAAATAACTGAATATATAGATCATTAGGATTATTATCATGAAAACATTAGATGGAAATTAAATAATGACGACGATCAGGATTGTTTTTCTCTAATAACAGATTATCGTCGATTATTCACACACACACACACACACACACACACACCGTCAAAGCGGCAGGAAATTAAATGATTGTTAACGATCGTTGAGGGGAATTAATAAAACAAAGTCTAAGAATCATAAATAAATTAAATAAATGAGGTTCAAAATATGCGTTAGTGAATTAGAAACGTCGTCTTGTGTGTGTGTTTGCACATGTACAGTACACACACACACACGCACACACACAGTCGGGGAAGTGCGGAAATGTAAGAAAATGAGACAATGGCCTCTCTGTGCGCGCGCGCGAAGTGAACGCGTGTCCGACTGTCAATCAAAGCAAAATCATTATTATGTTAATATAAATATGACAGAATGACACTTCATGTACATGAGCGAGTCAGACGGGAAGGTCACGTGACCGGGGTACAGTTCGCCGGGTTCGTTTTTATATCGACATTTGTTCAAAGATTTAAAATAGTCAAAAAAGAAAAACATAAATGTATTTATAAAAATGTTGGAAATCATTTTATGTTTAAGAAACAAAAGTACAATTATGATAGAAAAATATTATATTGTGTATATAGTGTTTGTAGTGCATTAGAAAAGCACCTGTAAATTACCGCATTATTGTTATTATTATTATTATTATTATTGTGCATAATGATAGTAATAATTATTATTGTCGCAGTTTTAATAGTAATGTTTTATTGCGTTTTCATTTTCCTATTTAAATATTGACAATATGTAAAATGTTATTGAATAATAATAATACATTTTATTTCTGTTATAATATATAACAGTGGTGACAGTTGTCGTTGTTATAACTATGAATCATCACGTAGAACATTATGGTATTGACAGTTGTATTAACATTATTACCGCTCTGTGTCATACTGATTGTAACGACGTCATTATTTTACATTAACTGTTGTTAAATGATAACTCTGAACTCTTTTCTTCTCTGATTTATTGCTGATATTTAAATTCATTATTTGCTCGCTGTTTGTTGATGTTTCTATGACCTAACCTGAGCTCTTTCTCCTCCTGTTTTAATTTTTGTTTTTTCTCCTTCTCTCTGTGCACAGAGGGCCGCGAGTGCGTGAACTGCGGGGCCACGTCCACCCCCCTGTGGCGGCGGGACGGTACGGGTCATTATCTGTGTAACGCCTGCGGCCTCTATCACAAGATGAACGGACAGAACCGTCCACTCATTAAACCCAAGAGGCGGCTGGTACGTCAGCACTACGTCACTCCTCTCCCCTTTATGACGCGTGTCCTCTCTCTGTGTTTCTGTCTTTGTTCTCTTCTCCAGGAGGAAGGAAAGATTTTAGCTGCAGGAAATTCAGCCGACACCTGCAGGTCTCTGCTCTAACTGCAACACTTTTTGTTGATTTACATTCACCCAGAAATATGACTTTTCATTCAAGTTCATGTTTTAACCAAAGGAAAAGTAGCCCAGAACGGTAGTGTTAACAAACTGGTCCTGGTGCAGGACTCCAGGTACCTAGAACCTAGTCCTGGACTTTAAGCACATCTTGGTGGGAGCTCCACACTTTTAACCACAATTTACACATTTTATTTAGATCTTGTTGTTCAGAGTTCAGAGTGAAGCTAAGCTAATCCAATCCCTGGTTCAGTACTGGTTCTGTAGAACCTCCTCTGGTTCTCCTCATTATCTACTTCTTCTGTTTCTTTATCCAGTTCTTTTTCTTACCGGGTTCTTGTCTTACCTTGTTACTGGTTCTCCTCCTGGTTCTTTTCTTTCCTGGTTCTCCTGGTTCTTGGTTCTGGTTCTTCCTCAGTCTCTCTTCATTCTTCTGCTGCTGGTTCTGCTGATTGTCCAGCCCTGAACCAACACCTCCCCCTGTTCCTCATCCTCATCCTCTTTTCTCCTTCTTTCAATGATTCCAGCAGTGTGCGTGTATTTTTATCCTTTAGTAAAAAAAAACAAACAAACACAGAAATATAGAACATTTATTTGACAGAGATCAAGAAGTGAACCTAGAACCTGAAGGAAAACTAGAGGCAGGATTTAAGATTTTTTTTGTTATAATTGTTTTATCAAGTTATTTCCTACATTTAAAAGAAAATTTGAATAATTACAAAAATCATTAGACTTTACAGAAACCTTTGGAGTTTTGGTTTTCAGCCTGTGGTTCATGTTTATCTTCACAGATTATGAGCAGCTTCTATAAATTAGATTTTTTTTTCCCCCTCATGATTTAAGTCTGCGGCACGGCGAGCGGGAACATCATGTGCAAACTGTCAAACGACAACGACGACACTGTGGCGGAGAAACGCTAACGGTGACCCGGTGTGCAACGCCTGTGGACTGTACTTCAAACTACACAATGTAGGTCTTACACACAGAGAAATACACACACACTGTGGTGGTGTTATGTTCTGTGATGTCACTGGTCCAAAGATATAAACCATTTACTGATAAATAAATGGTGAGGAAAACAAAAAAAAAAAGAGTCAAACCTTTGAAAAGTTAGTTAAAATATTAAAAGTCATTGATTTGATATTTGTGGATTTTCTCAGTCGTCATCGTAATAATCTGAAAAGACCTTTTTAAAGGAGGAAACTGGAGTTTTTCATCCAAGAGTAGAACTGATGGAGAACTCTTCAGTCCAGTTTTCTACTTTAAAACTTCTTTTCAGATCAGACGTCATTGACTTCACATTAGCCCATGATCCCACAAAGTCGTTGAGACCAAAAGACCTGAGACTCAAGAACATTTCTTTTTTTGTTTTAAATGCTCCTGCAGGAGCAACTGTAACACCAACAATGTCCCCGGAGATCAGAAAAGTATTTGTGAATGTGATTGTGAAGACAGTGAGAGACAGAGAGAGACCAGATCCTGACTCACCAGGACCTGGTTTTGGTCTCCTTTAGAAATAACACTAACGGACCTGGAGAAAATCCTGACTGAGCAGAAAACTCCGTGACAGAGACAGAAAAAAGGAGGTGTTTATAAAGTGAAACCTGACTCCACCTCAGGTCTTTAGACCAAAACCAGGCAAAAACTGCTTTTTGGACAGAAATCCATCCACGTTTGAACACTTCCTGAGAACTGATCTCCTGTCTCCTCCTCTGTCTCCTTCTCGTCCCCTCCTTTGTGAACAGATCAACCGACCTTTGACGATGAAGAAGGAAGGAATCCAGACCAGAAACAGGAAGATGTCCAGCAAGTCCAAAAAGAGCAAAAAGTCGCACGACACCATGGACGACTTCTCCAAGAGTCTGATGGACAAGAGCACCTCCTTCAGCCCGACGGCGCTGTCCCGCCACATGTCCTCATTTCCACCCTTTTCCCACTCAGGTCACATGTTGACCACACCCACACCCATGCACCCTTCCTCCAGCATCCCCTTTGCACCGCACCACCCCTCTAGTATGGTCACCGCCATGGGTTAAAGGTGGAACCTCCACACCCCCGCTGACAGACTGCTTCACCCATATGAACTGTGAGGAGCACAGGTTGGAGGAGTACCACCACCTCCTTCTCACCCTCCTCCTCCTCACCACCACCACAGAGGTTACTCTCTGTATCTGTACAAAAAGCCATTTTATTCACCAAAAGAACTCACATTCTTACCTCCACCAAACCCCGCCTCCTTTCACCTGTGGATCAGGAAGCCCCGCCCCCTCCTCCATTTTCTCCTAAGGAAACGCAGATTCTGAAAATGTTTGTACAAATTGTGAGACACACTGTACATTTACCACAAAGACTTTAAGAATGGGACGAGAAAAAGAAAGACAGAGGTACGAGAGACACCGTGGAAGAAGAGGAGGAGGTGAGGAGGAGAGAGAAAAGAGAAACAAGACTGGTCTGGACTGGACTAAACTGGACTGATCTAGTCTGGACTAGTCTGGTCTGGTCTGGGCTGGGAGTTGGACTGGACTAAACTGGACTAGTCTGGACTGGACTGGACTAAACTGGACTGATCTAGTCTGGACTAGTCTGGTCTGGTCTGGGCTGGGAGTTGACGAACTGTCTCTGCTCCTTTTGTTTGTTTATTTGATTTTGTTTTGTTTTTTGGATGTGATTCTTTCAGTTGGTTTGTGCTGCCACACATAAACACACACACACACACACACACACACACACACACACAGACCAACCACAGATTATATGCATTGTGAAAAGTCAGTGTATTTGTTATTTGTATGTACAAAACCAAAAATATGACAAAACAAAGATGTAGAATTATTTCTTTATGTTACACAGAGACTGAATGGGTGTAAAAAAGTAATAAAAATATGAATATTAATAATAATAATGATGATGATGACGTTAATTATAATAATCACAAGTGTAAAATAAGACTGGCTTTTGTTTTGCCACTTTTTGTTTACTCCTCCTCTTTGAAAATAATAATAATAAACCAGTTTAATCTGTTGACACCTCACAACTTCTACGATCTACCATCCACTTCCTGTCTCTACCATCCACTTCCTGTCTCTACCATCCACTTCCTGTCTCGGCCGTTCCAGGAAACAGATCAGAGGTTGAATAATAAAAAAAGGAAGAGCTAACATGAACGGAGGTTTAGAATCTGAACACAACTATAATCCTGATCATGTGATCACAGTCAGGTGGTTAAAGCATCCGACGGTCGTCAGGAACAGAGAGTTCAGTCCGACGGTAAATATATCAGAAACTGACCGAATATCAGGAAAGACAACAACAATCAGGAACTGGGAACAAGGAGCACAGGGAACGTCATGGAACTGAGAACAATGATCCGACAAAAACTGAGCAACAGAGACACGAACACAAACCCAGGACGTCAGGTGACGTCAGGTGACAGGTCAGCACTGGACACAGGTGAGTGTGATGTCACTGATCAACAGCCAACCGGGCAGGAGGGGGGCGAGAGAGGGTAGACCTACCTCACACAGGTGTATGACCATAGTCAGGTGTACGACCACAGACGGGTGTACGACCACAGACGGGTGTACGACCATAGTCAATAAATAAGAAAACTATTTCACCAGCATGTTTTACATGTTTTTGTTTTTTTTTTTACACCCAGTGGATAAAGTACTTTGAAATTGTAACTGTAACTACTGTGTTAGTGCCTGGTCACATGACCAGAGGTTTTCACATGTCTTCAGCCAGACTGTTTCCACAGAGCTGGATCATGGTCTACACTGGCTCACCAGGCTTTCATCCATGGTACTCTACTGTGGCTACAGCCAGGCTTTAAAAGGGATTAGCTTGGTCATGTGACCCATCGGAGATTGGAGCCTATGTTGTTACGGCAAGGTCAAGAGGTCTCGTGTGTTTGTACAGAAGGACGGAGAACGGATGGAATCTCTGGTCCGACCCCTCGACCCCCAGCTGAACTTCCTCCCTCTGGTCCAGAGCCAGAGGTTGAGTTGAGGACTTGTGAGTTTACGCTCACTCTGTGATTTCCTCTGTTCCTCTGTCATCACCTCCTTCATCATCCTCTTCAACCACAAACGCTGCTGTCCATTTGATCCCTATAGGGTGAGCTCTCATTGATAAACAGCTCTGTTCGCCCAGCCCAGTCTTCATGTTAAGCTAGGCTAATCGTTGCTATCAGACCTCCTATCTCCGTCTGACGGGCAGAGAGCCAATCAACTGCTTTCAACCGCGTCCAAACTCATGAAGCAGCTTGTTTTAGTTTATTACCATGAAAAGTTCACTTAAAACTAATGTGTGTTGTGAAACAAAAAAGAAAAAAGACACAACAACAACAACAATCATAAATGATACCAAAACAGACAAAGACAACAAAGAAGCAACCACAACAACAACAAAGATAAAAAAAAACAACAAATTATTTCTACCAGAATAAGAGTTAGATTAGATCAGATTAAGTTAGATTAGATTACATTAGATCCCTGGTTTCATTGTTTATGTGACTTTGGTATAAGCTGTGCTACACTAATCAGCAGACGTCAGTGTTGTAGTAAACCAGAGTTTCATCATCTGACTCTGAAGACATGAAGAAACTATAAAAATAAGGAGCGTAAGACATGAGGAAATAGGACCTTCTGTAGAACCTGACTGTCAACTGGTCTACTGTGATGACTACCGTCATAACTACTGTGATGACTACCGTCATAACTACTGTGATGACTACCGTCATAACTACTGTGATGACTACCGTCATAACTACTGTGATGACTACCGTCATAACTACTGTGATGACTACCGTCATAACTACTGTGATGACTACCGTCATAACTACTGTGATGACTACCGTCATAACTACTGTGATGACTACCGTCATAACTACTGTGATGACTACCGTCATAACTACTGTGATGACTACCGTCATAACTACTGTGATGACTACCGTCATAACTACTGTGATGACTACCGTCATAACTACTGTGATGACTACCGTCATAACTACTGTGATGACTACCGTCATAACTACTGTGATGACTACCGTCATAACTACTGTGATGACTACCGTCATAACTACTGTGATGACTACCGTCATAACTACTGTGATGACTACCGTCATAACTACTGTGATGACTACCGTCATAACTACTGTGATGACTACCGTCATAACTACTGTGATGACTACCGTCATAACTACTGTGATGACTACCGTCATAACTACTGTGATGACTACCGTCATAACTACTGTGATGACTACCGTCATAACTACTGTGATGACTACCGTCATAACTACTGTGATGACTACCGTCATAACTACTGTGATGACTACCGTCATAACTACTGTGATGACTACCGTCATAACTACTGTGATGACTACCGTCATAACTACTGTGATGACTACCGTCATAACTACTGTGATGACTACCGTCATAACTACTGTGATGACTACCGTCATAACTACTGTGATGACTACCGTCATAACTACTGTGATGACTACCGTCATAACTACTGTGATGACTACCGTCATAACTACTGTGATGACTACCGTCATAACTACTGTGATGACTACCGTCATAACTACTGTGATGACTACCGTCATAACTACTGTGATGACTACCGTCATAACTACTGTGATGACTACCGTCATAACTACTGTGATGACTACCGTCATAACTACTGTGATGACTACCGTCATAACTACTGTGATGACTACCGTCATAACTACTGTGATGACTACCGTCATAACTACTGTGATGACTACCGTCATAACTACTGTGATGACTACCGTCATAACTACTGTGATGACTACCGTCATAACTACTGTGATGACTACCGTCATAACTACTGTGATGACTACCGTCATAACTACTGTGATGACTACCGTCATAACTACTGTGATGACTACCGTCATAACTACTGTGATGACTACCGTCATAACTACTGTGATGACTACCGTCATAACTACTGTGATGACTACCGTCATAACTACTGTGATGACTACCGTCATAACTACTGTGATGACTACCGTCATAACTACTGTGATGACTACCGTCATAACTACTGTGATGACTACCGTCATAACTACTGTGATGACTACCGTCATAACTACTGTGATGACTACCGTCATAACTACTGTGATGACTACCGTCATAACTACTGTGATGACTACCGTCATAACTACTGTGATGACTACCGTCATAACTACTGTGATGACTACCGTCATAACTACTGTGATGACTACCGTCATAACTACTGTGATGACTACCGTCATAACTACTGTGATGACTACCGTCATAACTACTGTGATGACTACCGTCATAACTACTGTGATGACTACCGTCATAACTACTGTGATGACTACCGTCATAACTACTGTGATGACTACCGTCATAACTACTGTGATGACTACCGTCATAACTACTGTGATGACTACCGTCATAACTACTGTGATGACTACCGTCATAACTACTGTGATGACTACCGTCATAACTACTGTGATGACTACCGTCATAACTACTGTGATGACTACCGTCATAACTACTGTGATGACTACCGTCATAACTACTGTGATGACTACCGTCATAACTACTGTGATGACTACCGTCATAACTACTGTGATGACTACCGTCATAACTACTGTGATGACTACCGTCATAACTACTGTGATGACTACCGTCATAACTACTGTGATGACTACCGTCATAACTACTGTGATGACTACCGTCATAACTACTGTGATGACTACCGTCATAACTACTGTGATGACTACCGTCATAACTACTGTGATGACTACCGTCATAACTACTGTGATGACTACCGTCATAACTACTGTGATGACTACCGTCATAACTACTGTGATGACTACCGTCATAACTACTGTGATGACTACCGTCATAACTACTGTGATGACTACCGTCATAACTACTGTGATGACTACCGTCATAACTACTGTGATGACTACCGTCATAACTACTGTGATGACTACCGTCATAACTACTGTGATGACTACCGTCATAACTACTGTGATGACTACCGTCATAACTACTGTGATGACTACCGTCATAACTACTGTGATGACTACCGTCATAACTACTGTGATGACTACCGTCATAACTACTGTGATGACTACCGTCATAACTACTGTGATGACTACCGTCATAACTACTGTGATGACTACCGTCATAACTACTGTGATGACTACCGTCATAACTACTGTGATGACTACCGTCATAACTACTGTGATGACTACCGTCATAACTACTGTGATGACTACCGTCATAACTACTGTGATGACTACTGTGATGACATGATTCAGACTGTTAGTATCTACAGTTTGTTACAGAACTCCATTTTCTCATCCAGAAAAAGACCCAGAACCTCAAAGAGGGGGATTGAGCTGCAGCTGCTGTTGAAGCTAAGGCATTGTGGGAGTTCTGTCTGCGTTGTTTCTGAGCACCGCTTCTCACATTCGCTTTGGCTGCTTTGTCTGGCTAACAATCGTAAATTTGAAGGCTAATCTGCCGTCACAACACGGCAGATAAAAGATAATTATCTCTTTAGCTCAGGTGCCTGAGGCTTTTGGACGAGCCGACAGATGACGACGTGCCTCAACCTCCATCCCACACACACACACACACACACACACAGTTAGCTGCTTCTGTGATGGTATTTTTCATGGATGATTTTTGAAAAAACTGATGGTAAATGTCTGAAAAACTATCAATGACCTTTGACCTGGTTCACCAACTTTATCATCAGCAGAACGTACACAACAAACGTCAGGACTATTTTCATTCAAAGCCTCCAGAACAATGTAGATAAACATAGAAACTGTTAACTCTTCACAATGACAGAAACATGAGATGCCAGTGCACAGTTCAACACATCAACATGCTACCAGCTCATGTACAGTGTGTATGTATGTACTATGTTGTCTGTGTAGGTTCTCAGTCATCCAGGTCATTTAATCCAAAAAAAAATTAGTTACATCGAAAGCAACTGGACAAAGTAGGTTTTTTGAAGACGTTTCACCTCTTCATCCAAGAGGCTTCTTCAGTTCTGACTGACCACTGGGAAATTCTGGTATTTAGCCTTCAGGGGGCTACATACCTATAACCTGTATGTACTATGTTGTACTATGCTAAAGTGACAGATGCTAGCTCGCCAATTACACACTACATTGCATGTTTTTAACTTTGTCCAGTGAGCAGTCGGTAACCAGCCTAAATATATATATTTTTTAATTTACAGGTTATAGATTTAAATAAATCAAAGCAGCTGTCAGGGCCAACACTGATTTTTTCAGTGCATATAAGAAAAATTCCACCACACAGTCACTTGTGTCACATACGTCAACAAATCAATTTTTCTGTCAATGCCCCAGTACAAATGTACTGGGGCATTGACAGGCATACTTAGCATCACCTAGAGGCTGAAAGAAGGGCTGTACTATCAAAGCTCTGACGCCTCTAGGATACAAAGCATTTCTACTGCAACTGAAATTAATGCTTATTGCCTGCAATTTCATTACTGACCAGCAGGGTCAAGTGACAAAAATATTTTGAGCAGAGTTAAGAGCTGTGGTACTAAACGTTTGTGTTACATTAGCATTGAGAATAACCACAGCTGGTTCTTTGGTAATTCCGACACAGTGTGAACGTTGTCTGGACTCTGATCCCACATTTCTCCAGGGGCTGTTTTGTGCATCCGACATATTGAGCAGCCGTTTGTTTCTCAGCCCTGAGGCTAAACTGACGCTGGAGGAACATTTGCATGGGCCTGGATCCACAAACTGTCACAGCGGGATTTTATTCAGCAGCTAACGTTGCATCAAAGCATTGAGTGAGTGCAGAGCAGAGGTCTGACTGACGCCGTCATCACTGATGGGCTGAAAGTGGAGCAGACAGGTGTTTGGGTTGGTCTTCATTTGTGCGATGACACCAAGTTGGCAGCGAGTGCAGAGGTGTGTCAGAAGAGAGCGAGGGTTGAATTCCACACAGGCTCCTGATCTGGTACTGAGTTAATGAACGTTTAATGTGGTGGCGGTGAAGCTGCTCTAGAATTATTATCTCTGTCCGTTTCAGTGAATCAAAGAAATTCAAACCCAATCTCTTTGGTAGCCATTTCTTTATAATTATATGATGTATTTCTATTGATGATTAGCATGATGTTGGCACCTAGCCAGACTGTGGTCTGATGTCATTGGTCGTTGGTGTTTGTGTGAGTTAATGTTTAGCTGCTTTGACATGTTTAGTTTTCTGTTAGCTATAACCTTGACAAAGAGTTACATAGTAACAATGTTTAAGACTTGTTACTATGACAGTACTACAATAATACATGGCAGTACTACAATATGACCAAGTTCATTATAATTCATGTATGTAATATGTAATTTTTTTGGTTGAATGGTTTTTTGTTCAGTTCACTCCATAGAATGAGAAAAGGCTAGCACGTCACAGTGGTTTGATTAGCATGACATTAGCATTTAGCCTCAATCTAACACTTACGTTTGTCTCATGTATCGTTGAACCACTCTTAGTTTAGTTTAGTTTTAAACATTTCTTTGTTTACTTTTAGACATTTGTTAAAAATTGTTTCAAATTAAATGTTTTTTTTTTATTTTAAAATGTAAATGCATTAGTTTAGTAACTAACAAAACTAACAAAATTGTAACTTTTTCTTGGCGGGACAAAGTGTATTTCTGTGTAAGATTTGGTTGATGTTGTTTTTAAAAGTGGGTCACTGGAAAAACGGTTAGGACATGATGCTGGCAAATGAACTTCCTGCTGCCTGAAGCAGAAAGAAGCCCGGCCAAGGAGGCGACCTGTCAAACTGCTGCTGCTGCTGCTGCTGCTGCTGCTGCTGCTGCTGCTGCTGCCGCTGCTGCTGCTGCACTGAGTTGCGTAAGAGGAGAGCAGATGAAAAGTGGGAATGTTTCACTGTCAACACCCGGTTGGAGGGAGACGCCGTTTGTTTTTCTGAGCGCCTCCAGATCAGCAGCCGTGAAGCAGGAAGCAGCAGGTGCTGAGCTCCAACGGCACTGCAGCTTTTGTTGTCAGTGGATAAACTGGTTCTGGACGGGAGGAGAAGAAAGAAGAAGGAAAGTGTTTTGTAAAGACTGTTGTGTCATATGAACAGAACAGGGAGAAACACGGAGTTTTGACAAATCCAAAAGTTCTCCACATTAATTGGAAAAGATTGGATTGGACGGAGTTTGAATGTTCCAACAGGAAAGTCCTGGAGTGTGGACTGGCCTCCGTGGAAAGACACGCCCCGCTCCACTGGGCAGACGGACCTGTTCATCCAGGGGACAGGACTGGTTTAGTGTCCACATTTATCCCCCCAGGATAACCCCCCCCCCCTCTCCAGGATAAATGTATATGTTGAATCGGAATCAGAATAAGAAAGTTCTGAATTTTTTCTCTTTCTTTTTTCTCTGGATTTTCAGGGTTGAGATGTTTGGAGGTTTTCCTGAGGGTAGGTGAGTAGAAGGGGAGATGGGAGTGGGGGAGGTGAAATGGAGGACTCCTGACCAGTTTTTCCAGAAAACGACTGGAGCCCGTCTTGACATGCACGGCATTGATGGAGCTGAAGGAAGGAAAGATGGAAAAGGTTTCATCACTCCTCATCATCTCCGCCTCCAATACACCTCCTCCACCTCCTCCACCTGGAGTGTAACTTTACCATGTGATAGTTTTCTAAATGATACTGGTGAACATGATACAGTACCATGTGTGACTACATATCTATCTATCTATATATATATAGATAGATAGATAGATAGATATATCCATCCATCCATCCATCCATTTTCATCCGCTTATCCGTTACCGGGTTGCGGGGGCAGCAGTCTCCACCCAAATCACACTGCACCATACCTAAACCTTCCTGCGGGTGGTGAGTCCACTGGAAGGTACCAACCGCCCTAACTGGGATTCGAACATGCCGAGGAGGTGAATCCTGGGGTTCTACACCAATGACAGAGACATTGCCTCTGGGCCAAAGCGCCACTTATATATATATATATATATAGATATATAATATAATATAAACAATAGGAGTATCTGAGTATGTTCACTTGTTCACCTGTACTTTTCTTTTCTGTCCAATCCTAACCTTCATCCCTCCTATTTTCTCCTCCTCTCTTCATCTCGTAAGAACACCTCCTTCATCAGGCTACATGTTGGTTCTTCCGCTGCGGGAGGAACAAACCTCTCTGAACTTTCCTTCACCTGGATTTGATGCCTCACTGCAAATGGGGGAGGAGGGAGGAGGAAAGGTGAGGAGAGGGACTTGAAGAGTTTTACATCAACTCTGTCATGTCTAACTTCTGCTGCTACTGAACAAAAATCCTCTTCTCCTGGTTCCTCCTCCTCTGACTCATTCTGTAAAAAAATAAATGTACTGGACTACAGTCACAAAACTAGGACCAGGACAAGAATCAAACCAGACCAGAGTCCCACAGGACCAGATTTAAGACTAGCTTCCAACAAGACTAGAGTCCACTAAGACTAGACTTTCTCCTTTTTTTCCTCATGATGGGAACGTTCCAGGTTTTCTTTAACCCTTAACCCGGCCCTGCTGGACCCGGCCTCCTCAGATCAGGTCCTGGTCTACTCTGCTGGTCCTAGGACCTAATGATCCCTGACATCATGTTTGGATTTAATTAGCAGCTTCGCTAACGGCTGCTTAGAGGAAGCTCATTGAATTTTCACCTTCACATGGAAAGAGGGGAGAAACAGATCTAATGATTCTAGATCTGCCCCCGCGGGGGGG